>NC_064420.1:9417500-9742500 GCF_023375975.1 Astyanax mexicanus | reverse complement strand
CTTCCTAGATTTTGCCCTCCTGTTGCTGACTGGCCATCTGTTTTCAGCTTTGCTGCTTATGGTGTGCACTGCCTCACCACTGAGGGCTTTCTCCAGTGTGAGATCCGCGGCGTAGCTGAGTAACTTCTCACGCACACGAGGGGAGTTGGTGGCAATGACTATGCGATCCCTGATCATTTCGTCGCTATTTGGGTAGCCGTGGAAGCGATATCTGGCGTATATCGGGTTAGATTTGGGAGTGAGATACCTCGTGTACATGTCGTAGTACGTCTCTAGCTTCTTAGCGTCATCCTCTGATAATGTCCATGTGCTATATATATCCCTTCCTTTCTCTACGACCCACAACAGAAGATAGCTGCACTTATCTTGCTCGCCTTTCTCCCGCAGCGGTCCCGAGAACATCAGCTCTGCGTGCTGCTTGAAATGGCGCCAAATCTCCGGTAGGTTCGGTGAATCCCAGTCCATTCTGGGCGTCGGGATGCCAAACGTCTCCATGTGTAGTCGAGTATGTGAGTTTTCGCCTTTACTCTGACACCATGTTATGTTTTGCCCTCTGGCGCTGTATTATTTAGTCAAAATGAAGCCACGGACACCAGCTTGCGTCTGCGGTGTTTACTTTATTTTAACTAACTCCACGGCTCACAAGTCTCGCGTGAGTTCTGACATCACGCACCAACGGTGGCTCAGAATGGCCAGGATGTTACACCCCCCACACTCTCCTGCACACGCCGCAAAACCAGCAAGCTGATTGGTTGTTTCTATTGAGAGGCGGAACTTAATTCCTGAACTGGCTTCATGATTGGCATTATAAGATATCCCATTTACTCAGTGGTCACCTGTCTCCTCATTAATAGTACAGCTAATCTGAGCGAAACCATTTTATTTTTGGGGGGGACAAATCCACCTTTTTCTAATATTCCCCCCCGGTTCCTACGCCAATGCTGACATCAGTCTTTAAAGTTATATATCATCTCATGTTTGTTGCAAAAATAATAAAGCTGTTGCAAATAATGTGGTTCCTCTTCCTTAATCCAAATAATTCTGCATTAAATATTCAGGTGGTGACTTAAAAATATGTGCAGATCTTTGTATCCTTTGAATTCATTATTTTTGCAGTGAACACTTAATATCTGCAAGCCAAAACTTCTCCATCTTCTTTTGAAACCAAAATCAATATTACTTGTAGCAACTGCATTTGCACAGTGTCATAAATTAATATTAATTAACATAAAAATGTAGCCTATAAAAAGTCTCTTATGGATTACAATATTGGATTCACATAGAATAACACAAGCCTTAAATAAATAAGTCAATATATGGTCACAATAATCCTCAATGAATTATCTATGTATAATGATTCACAGTTCTGTCGCTGTGTTTATGGGCTCAAATTGCCCACCAAGAACTTCCTGGAACTATCTGTCTCCATGAATCACGTGACCAGCAAAGATTTTGAACTTCCGTTGTCGCGACTCTCTCTTTCTACGGCTCTGGCCTCAGCGCATTGTTTGACGTTTTGGGAAAGTCTTTGGCGCTAAATGTGAGAACATGAGCGTCTTCTCTAAAATCCACTCCACTCCAACTCAATTTGTTGAATTAAAGTTTTTATTTCCTCCTTTATCCTGTGGCGGAAAGACCTTTATTCTGGTCCGCCCCAAATTCAGGAGAGCGTTCTGATTGGACAGTGATTGGATTTTATTTTGGCACGTTTACAGCGCTGTGGTTAGAGGGAATGCAATCGCTGGGCATTGTGATTGCTTTACACGTTCGCAGCGCCACACAGTGGAATACAATGCAGTTGAGGTGATTGCATTTTAAGTGCAATTCTGACACGAATTCAGTGTTTCTTTCTTTAAATACAAATCCACACACACTGTTTTTCTGTTCAGAGACTGGGTGATTTTA
This sequence comes from Astyanax mexicanus, assembly GCF_023375975.1. Classification (NCBI taxonomy): domain Eukaryota; kingdom Metazoa; phylum Chordata; class Actinopteri; order Characiformes; family Acestrorhamphidae; genus Astyanax; species Astyanax mexicanus. The sequence continues at coordinate 9,740,595 of NC_064420.1, read as the reverse complement.
AAGCAGTGCACTGGAGCTAAAATTTTTCATTCTGGCACATTTTCCTCACATCCGTGTTTAAAAGCAATCACATGAGTATTACATTTAAAGGAGGAGTTAATGTTTAAAGTACCTTATGGTGAAATTTATCAGTACTATCTTTTTTCTTGCATTGGATATTAACTTAAAAACTGCCTAATTTTTTCTTTGCAGCTTTCCTTGAGTGCCAATCGTGGGTCTGTTATACTTATGAAGTTGTGCCTTGATTACATTTCAAGGTGTATTTTATAAATTCAGCGTTTGGTTTTGAAAATGCAAATAAGTGTGTATTAATTTTCAATAAAGAGATCAAGTGCAATGTAATGTAATAGTAGTATTGCATTTAATTTGGGCACTTATTCTGCATGTTAGTGAGGAAAAGCAATGCATTTTGTTGATTGTTTTTACATTTTTTTTTTCACCCTAGTGTTTGCTTTTCAATTTGGCACTAATTCCTCTCCATATGTCACAGCATAAAATCACTAAAACAGGACAGTGAGACTCCAGAACCAGCTGTAACATGTTTTAACATTTACCCACTTCATTATGCAGTAAAATAAATTGGTGTTTCTGGTTGGTTGTCGCCTCAGTGAGGGCAGGTAGTTAGTTTATTAGTTGATTAGTTAGTTGTTAGTTGATTATTTGGGTCAGGTGTTGTAATTAGTATAAACTAATGACCGTAATTAAAAGCTAAACCCTTCGAGGAAGCGCTGCCGAACTGAGAATCATTTTCTCTTATTATCTGCTTTTTAAAGCTCTAACACAGACTACACTGCTCAACATCACACTGCTCAACATTACTGAAAGAGTTTTCACCTGTTTAAATGCTTTAATGATCCTCTGTGAAGAAGCATAATAATCCAAAACGCGATCTGAACGAAGTTCACTGGTGTACTGCAGAATCCAGTCTGGGGTCATTTCTCGCCGCTGTGCTGTGATGTCAGTTAAGCATTAGCTTAAAGTTAGCATTTTTCTGATTACTCCCCTTAAACGATCTCGAAATTCAGAGGTTCCAGTGATATTTAGGAGGTAAATGTACACAGAATAAAATGTACAGGGTTCTGAACATATTTATTTACCACAGAATGTGGTTGAAAAGCCCATTCAAATCCCCTATTTACGGTGGCCGAGAAAGCCCAGCGCAGTGCAAATTGAAAAGCGCTGCAAAAGCACAAAACACATCCATCAAAATTACAACACAGGCGCAGCAAATAGAAAATCGCGCTGCAAAAAGAAAAACGCGCTGCAAATAGAAAAACGCTGCAAATAGAACCACAACACAACGGAAGTGAGTCACAACACAACGGAATTTTCCCGGGGGACCTTAAAAGATGCTGTACCAGCTGTATACAAAGGACAGTAAGTGGCAAACAAGCTTCTGAAAAGTAAGTTATGTTTATTACCTGTGATTACCACGGTTGTGTGCATATTATTAAAAGTTCTGCTTCACAAAACGCCTTGTTTGCCACTTATTGTCCTTTGTACACATAGTGAAGTCCGAGACGTTACTGAAGACGCAGCTTAGCTGGTACAGTATCTTTTAAGGTCCCCCGGGAAAATTCCGTTGTGTTGTGACTCACTTCCGTTGTGTTGTGGTTCTATTTGCAGCGCGTTTTTCTATTTGCTGCGCCTGTGTTGTAATTTTGATGGATGTGTTTTGTGCTTTTGCAGCGCTTTTCAATTTGCACTGCGTTGGGCTTTCTCGGCCACCGTACCTATTGACGGCCTAGACACGGAACCCCAGAGGGGCCCCAAATATGCGCATAAACAACATGGCACCGACTACAAAAGGACGACACGACTTCAGTGGTCTATTGGTGGGCAATTTTTTTTTTTTTTAATAAGGAAATGTACAAATCAAGAAAGGGAGCAAAAAGTGTACAGAAAATGTGAGAGCAAAACAATGGGAAGTTTCCACTGTACACAACCAGTACATTATCAGCTAATAAACAGAACAGACTGTATAAATAAACAGATAACAACAGTAATTAAACAAGGAGGCAATAATCGTCTTTAGGCATGACGAAAGCACAATTTAAGTTTCACACAATTAAAAAAGCATGGACTTTGATATTAAAGAATGCATTTTTTTAGTCTTTCTATTTATTCTCTTAAAGTGTTCTAGTGACTTGAAAAAATTGGCAAAATCATGTTTAAACAGAGTGAAAGAGGGAGTTATGGCTTTCCACTTACATGAGTGTATATGAAATTTCCCCAAAATGATAACAAGGTTAACTAAATCTGAAATGTCTCTATTCAAGTTATCAATATGGTAAATTATGTCATTATAAGTAAAATTAGGTATATCAGTCATTTTCATTGACAGCCAATTACAGATGTCAGACCAAAATAGCTTACTATAATAGCATTTGACAAATAAATGTTATATGGATTCTGTGTCTTCAGTGCAAAAAGTACAGGGACCTGTCTGAATTTTAAATATTTTATATATATATATATACATATATATATATATATATATATATATATATATATATATATATATATATATATATATATGTATATATATATATATAAGGTCATTTACAGGGTATACTGCTGTTACAATTTTCCAGTGGGTTTCTTTAGCTTTTGGAGTAATAGGACATGATAAATAAAAACTAAAAGTTTGTCTTCTCAAAGAGGCCTCTATATTTACTCTTACATAGCATGAGTTAAAGTCACCAAAAATACATTGTTTGAAAACCATACTAACTAGCCTATTTTCACATTTTTTATCCAGCAGGTTAACATCACCAACCTTCAAGGAAGAAAGGGAAGGTACAACAGAAAATAATTTAATACTATTTTTAATTAGTTGGAGTAAGTGAATAGTAACTGCTTTACAAATTGTATCATACCCCTTGCTCGAGACAACAATGTTATACTTTTCAGTAAATTCTTCCACAGATAAAAAATTACCATGTCACGTGGTCCCTGTCTATTCTCATGTTTCTGTGTTTATTTACCTTTTCTGTGCCTGTCTTCTGCTTGTGCTTGTGAGTGTGTCTCCCACGTGACCCATGTTCCTTAGTATTTCTTGCCCTCACCTGTGTTCATTTGTAACTCCGCCCCTCAGTCCCAGGTGTTTCCTATTTCCCATGTGTGCTCCTCTATTTATAGTCCATGTTCCCTTTCTCCCATGTCGGTCCTTGTACTTGTTAAGTCTGTTATGGTTGCGTCTCTGTATCATATGTTCCCCGTGTTTCTTGTTTTCAGTTTAGTTTAAGTTGTTTATTTTTGTCTTTTGTTATTTGTTTTGCATTTGCATCCACTCTCCTCGCCGACCACAAAATGGACAAAGCGAGTGGCTCTTCCCTGGGCTCCAGGTTGGCGATCCGTCGCACCCTCCTTTCTCGCGGCGTGCTGGAGGAGCAATCTTCCGTGAAATCCTCAGCTAGCCGGCGCCGGAGGAAAAAGGGATGGCAGCGACGTTCTCGGCGCTTCCACTCACCTCTCGAGGGGGAGGGGGGGGAGGGGGGGGAGTGGGGGCGCTACGGGTTGGCAGGGATGCAGGTTGTGAGGAGTCTTACCTCTGGGACATTACAGACTTTCTCACACCTGCATCTAGCACGGGGGAGGACGAGGAAGATTACCTCCCTAAACCAGCTCTCCTGCCGCTGTCTCCGGGGGCAGTCCTGCCTCCCGCATTCCTGTGTCCGCCCTGGTTCCTGGGTGACTCCGAGCCAGAACCCACCGGCGATTCAGCACTCTCCGAGCCGGACTTCCCAGGCGAACCAGCCCTCTAAGAACTGGGCTTCCCCGGCGAACCAGCGCTCCCCGCACCGGATCTCACCGGCGAATCTGCGCTCTCCACGCTGGACTTCCTGCTGGGTTTCCCGTATGTGCTCCTATATTCATAGTACGTGTTCCCTTTCTCCCGTGTCGGTCCTAGTACTTAGACAAAAGTTATCCCACTTTTAGACCAATCAGCTTTGAACAAAGATGTATTATTAATGTAATAAAGTATAGTTATGTGGTGTAAAGTTATGGGTGAATATAATTTTTGCAAAAAGCAAAGCTTGTGACAATTTTACAGGGATTTTTGTGACTTCAAAATCACATCTCAGTAGAAACTCAATTCCTCCAAACCTACTGAATAGTTTGTTGGGAATGTGGTACCACAGATTGAGATTCCAATATACATTCCTTTAGCCATTTTAAGCTGAAGGCAGCAATTACAGATTCAAACTCTAATGCTCTTAATCCCCCATTTTCAAAGTCCCTGACAAGCTGTGATTTACAAAGTAGTGAGTTTTGTTCTTCCAAATGAACTTAAACATTATAGAATTAGTACATCTTATTGTTTATGCGGAAGTGTACAATGAATAGCAAGGATGTATAAGCCTTGATAACCCTTCAGATTTCGATAAAAGTATTCTGCCCAATATGGATAGATCTCTCATAAGCCAATGGTTTAATGTTTTTTTAACTGCTTCCAATCTGGGAGTAATATTAGAATTTTCTCTATTGATTTTATCTTTTGTAAAAATTAAACCAAGATATTTAACCTCATTTGATTACATTTGTGAATCGGCAAAAGTTCACATTTCTTAAGGTTTAGAGTTAAGTCTGATGCTCTAGAAAAAACATTGATTTTTGCAATAGCCTTTGAGGCCATTTTGTTTGTTTTTGTTTTTTAGGAACAATGTTGTATCATCAATGTCCACTATGTCATTTGCCTTTAGACACAGATTGTGCAAAAAGGCACAGCATGGATGGCCTGACCTCGAGTGCCTTGAAAAGTGTGGACCTCCATCGTGTTTTCATCATTCCGAAGGCTCTTTCAACTATACATCGTGCTTTGGAATGATGACGGTTAAAACGCTGTTCAACCTGTCCTCATAGAGGATGCTTGTAGGGTGTAAGAATGGTAATGGGCCTTTCCAGGCAAGGATATCCACCATCTCCCAAAAGAAAAAAGCCATCTGGTGGATACAGTGCTTGTGTGAAGATGGGGCTGTTCCTCAGAACCCTAGCATCATGAACAGATCCTGGATAGCCCACAAAAATATCAATAAATCTGCCTGTCGCATCACAGATTGCTTGCATTTGGATGGAAGGGAAAAGTTTGTAGTTGACATGTCTGCTTGATGTTGATTACCTGGTGGCTTAATGCGAATGTGACGTCCATCAATTGCACCAACTGCATTTTGGAAAGCCAGACTTTGTGCAAGCTCACAGAATCCTTGGCCTATTTCGCCCAATTCTTCTCGAGTTGGGAATGAAATCATTGTGCTGAGGATCTCTGTGATCTCACCAGCTACACTGTGGATTACTCGATGCACTGTAGACTTCGGAACCCCAAATGCACGAGACACCACAGAGAGTGAAAGACCATGGGCTAAGCCATAAAGGAAAATAAGAACTTCCAACTCCTGACCCCAGCCATGGTCCAGTGGATTATGGATCATTTTCAGCAAAAGTGTCACAGACTGACTGTAGTATTAGAAGCTGCTGACAATCCAGAGCCGGGACCAGGCCGCAGACAGAGAGGCTTAACCAACCGTCTGTGAGCTGCAAAGAGACGTTACCTAGATACCAATGTATTCAGACTGTGTCTGTCCCCTGAGTCAAAAAAAACATCAAAAAACTAAAACAGTCAATCTAAATAACTTAACTTATATTAAACAATCATATCCAGACTGTAGTACTAACACTTCAAGCCTAAAGATTGGTTTACTTAATATTAGATCTCTAAATTCAAAAGCAGTTCTAGTGAATGAAATCATAACTGATCAGAAATTCGATATTCTGTGTCTGACAGAAACCTGGATTAGGCCAAATGAATATGTAGCATTAAATGAAGCCACCCCTGCAGGCTATAATTATATACACAATCCGAGATTGTCCGGTAGAGGAGGTGGGGTCTGCATATTTTTCCAAAGTACCTTAGTTAGCAATCAGAAACACTATGATAATTTTACTTCTTTTGAGCTTCTTTACACCAGTATAATTAATCCAGTTACAAAAAAGAATGCATTTTCCTTAATTAATATCTACAGACCACCAGGGCCCTATTTAGAATTTTTAAAATGAAGTGATTTTGTCACAGACTTAGCAATGAAAGTAATGATAAAGTGATTATAGTTGGAGACTTCAACATTCATTTCGAAAAATTGGATGATCCATTAAAAAAGGCATTCACATTGATTTTAGACTCAGTTGGTATTATTATTATCTTAGTCATAATATACGTACATCCCCTAGCTACTCTGTAAAACGTTCAATTACGCCTCAATTACGCCTCAATTTACAGCCCAACAATTTACAGATAAGCTTCCCGATTTATCATCTATAATGTACTTTCCTGTAGACCCAGTAGAACTAGACAAACTAACCGAAGGTTTAGAAAATACCTTTCGCTCTACCTTAGATGTTGTAGCACCCCATTAGTCCAGTCCTGTCAGCACTGCACTGGCTGCCAGTCAAATTCCGCATAGAATATAAAATTCTTCTGTTAACGTATAAAGCCCTACACGGGCTCGCTCCTGAGTATTTACGAGACCTCATCTCCTATTATGAACCACCGCGATTACTCAGATCTCAGGGTGCTGGTTTCTAAGTAGTCCCTAAAATTCAGAGGAGCTCTGCAGGAGGAAGAGCTTTCTCTTATAAAGCGCCTCAACTCTGGAATAATCTTCCCGAATATGTTCGGGACCCAGACACAGTCTCAATTTTTAAGTCTAGACTGAAAACTTACTTGTTTAGTTTAGCTTTTGGTCATTAATGTTTTTTTCCTTTAGATAAGGCTGCAGATTCAGGGGTTCATGGACAGAGGGAATTGTGGTAAACTGAGATGCTCGTGCTGTTGTTCTCCCACTGCACACGGTCACTCAGGTTTGTGGACGGTGGAGTGGGTGGATGCCAGTGTTTCAGGGAGCCTCCATGTCTATGTTACCTTCTGGCTCTCTGCCTTTAGTTAGGCTGTTTTATTCAGTTCTGCCGGAGTCATTTGCCACACTCTGATAATGTTTTAATATTCTCAGTTTTGCATAAATCCAGTCAAAACTAATTCCATCTCTCTGCTTTCCTCCGAGTTACTGACTGCCCACCTGTCTGACCCGATACCGATGTTGGACCCTCAGGCTCTCGCGTCTCCTGTCCGGCCAGACTGATGGAAGTTTCTGAAGTCAGCTCTTCTCCACCACCACCACAGATCAGCTGCTCATCATCCATCTTACTCTCCACTACAGATTACATCCAAGCCATTAGTGGCGCTATTACACTCCTGAGTACATAAAACCTATATGGATGTATAAAAGACTTTTTAAATTTTAATTTAAAAGCCGTTTGACCAGTGGTAGGATGGTCCCCCCTCAAATGTGAGTCTTGGTCCTCCCAAGGTTTCTTCCTCCTCCTGCAGCTCTGAGGGAGTTTTTCCTTGCCTCCGCGCTCACTGGGGGTTCTGTATTATGTATATTCTATGTTTAATGTTTTGCCTGATTCTTTGTCCTGTAATCATGTTTCTGTAAAGCTGCTTTATGCCAACACCTGTTGTAAAAAGCGCTATACAAATAAATTTGATTTGATTTGATTTGATATAATATCCATTTGCTGTTTTCTTTTAGAATTAGCCAATTTCCTGCCTTCTTGAATACTAATTATTCTAACATTGTACTCCCATTTATTTTCTGGTGATAAACCATCATGAAGTTGGATCTCCTTAATTAATAATAAAATCCTGTCACAGAAAGACTTGCTTTTCAATAATTTACTGTTAAATTTCCATTGAATTACGCTGGGTTGAGGTAACTGATCTTTCATCGAAATGGAGAGAGTAATGGCACAATGATCTGTAAGGGGAGAAGGAGAAATATCACAATCAAGGGTCAAGGGAACTAAATTTTTTATATTAACCAAAAAAGCTAATCTAGAGCATTGAGTTTGCCTAATGGAGTTAGTCCATGTGTATTGCTTTTTATCAGGATAGCGTTTACGCCATATGTCAACAAGGCTTAGTGATTTGGAAAAATCTGATATCAAAGGATTGAATGAATGAGTATAAAAATGAGTAGGCACTCTATCTAGCCATTCGTCAGGAACAATATTAAAATCGCCTGCAGTAATAACTTTGTCTTTTACATACACATACTTCCATTCATCAATCATGGTACCCAAGGTAGAAATGAGTTTCTTATTTTTAACACGATTATTAAAACCATAAATATTCACTAGAAGGTATCTATGATCGTCAGCTTCAATGATAGCCATAATCCAATGACCCTCAGTATCACTCTTATGATCAATAACTTTACCATCCAGCCGGTTAAATAAAATTGCCATGCCAGCTGAATGTGATGATCCGTGAGAAAATAGTATGTCGCGGCTGCACCACTGGTATTTCCAAAAACTGACATCATTTTCAATAGAATGTGTTTCTTGTAGAAAAAAACAGCTAACTTTATTAAACAGCTAAAATTATTATTATTATTTATTATTATTTTTTTTTAAACCATGTTACTTCCAACAGTCAAAAAAAAACTCCACTTGTACGGCAAAAAATACAACATAAGACTTCAATGAGTCTGTCCACTGCTGTTTTTAGATCAGTCAGCCAGATAGCACAATAAACTTTAAACCGCAGTACCTCGTAGGACCGTATATGGGCTATAATTAAATTATAGTCGATTTCACTCAAAGTTGACCTACGGCAGGTAGCTAGAGGACAAAACCTGCTTATCCGGTGACCCGCCGACCGCCAATGATTGCACATCCATCCCGAAGATAAGCCTTTAGTCCCCTTTTCCTTGCCTCATCCACCTTTGGCCAAAGGCGAGCGTGAGCTTCACGGTCCTCTTTGCAGAAGTCCTCCCTGAAGCGAATTTTCATCTCATTGCAGACTCTGGCATTTTTTTACTTTTTCCAAACTTGATCACGGACAGTCCTCATTACAAACGATAAGATAACCTGTCTTGATCTGTCGGCTTTGTTTTTCTGACCCAGTCTGTGAACTATATCCACTGTGTTTCGAAGTTGGTCAGCTGAGGTGGGGATGACCTTGGTCAAAATCCCAATCGCCTCTTCTCTGGTGTTTTCACCCTCTCATCTGCGCTTGTATCTCGCATGCTCCAGGCAAGATTCGCGCAGCGCTGCAATTTCTTTCTGTTGCGATTCTAATTGTTTCTTCAGCCGATCAACACCTTCCATAACCTCTTTCATGGCTAACGTATTAGCATCTACTGACTCTTTTATTTTGACGGTCGCCTCTGTGTTTTCATTCAGTTTGATCTCAAAGGTTTGGATAAGGCTGGCTTGGTCATCAAATTTCCGAGTGAGAGACTGAATAGCACGCAAGAGAAACCTTCTCTAAAGACTTCTTAATTTTCTTTGGGTTCGGGCTTTTCAGCGGTGTGTGTTGCATATCTGGCCGACCAGCAGGGGCCTGTGGCAAGGTCTCACCGTTCTCTTGTTCCATGATTTCGTCCTCCTCACTCGCTTGGCGCATCTGGGTATAGTCGTGGTCTTGGCTAGCACCCGCCATGTTCCGCTTGTCAGGGCTTTACAGGCGTCAGAAAAAATATAGATTTAATTCAGATGTTACCACAACGATGGAAGCCTTTACTTCTGATATTTTGATTGCTTTCCATTTGAAGGTGATTTGGTAGTTAGCCCGCAAAAGTTGCACCACTCATGCAGAGTTATTTGGATTAAGAAAGAGGAAGCACATATTATTTGCAACAGCTTTAATTTTTTTACAACAAACATGAGATTATATATAACTTTAAAGACTGATGTCAGAATATAGAGGGGCTACATACAGAAAAATAAAGTACAGAAAACATGTAAATAATCTAAAGGAAAACAGTACATTGCACATGTAAATAAACCAAAGAAACAGCACAGATTACATGAAATGGGGTTTACTTGTGTAGTGCTTGTGTAGTTCGGAAGAATGAACCCTGGGGAATACAAAAGCAGGAGGAGAATAAGAGAATTGAGACATGATTGCATTTAATACATGAATACAATTAAACATTTTGGAAACATTACCTACATTTTATTATTATTATTTTGTAACAGATAGGCTTCTTCTCCCCCGTGTCCCACCAGCCAGGTAACATACACATAAAGTAAAATCGTACCGTTTGCCCTCTAAGCCCAACGTGAAATCATTTTGTTGTGCAGTAAAATGTCTCATACAGCACCAAACTACTAAGCATCTTTAGCCGACTGGTCACCAGATAAACTAGCCGCTCTAGCCCAAATCAATGATGGATAACGTGAGGACAACCACATACAGCCCTGGTTCTGGACTACTTAAATTAAGTGGGCATGTTGATATTCATGTTGCACCAAGGAGGATGCTTCTTTAAAGACAGTGGAAGGTAAACAGAAGTTAACTGAAGGACTAAACTATGACTGTATATAGTTAATATTGTATATGTATTTTATCAGTTGGTGTTGTGAAATTTTTCCATTGAAAACTCACGTTTAAAGAATGTTACAAATAAAAGTCAAATTTCATTCAACATGTGCATGTACTTTTTTATAATGAAGTGTTAAAAACCTCTGCTCTGCACTCTGCTACTCTGGTCTGTTGGTGTGCTCTTCTGCTGGTGTGCTGCTGTTAGCTTGCTCTAATCCTCTATACTTCTCTCTGTTTTCTTTTCTTTTACTCTCTTCACACTTACTAATCCACTTTTAGTCTGCTTCCTCTTTGCTCTACACACCTATTAATCCACTATCAGTCTACTTTTATAGACTTTTCCCTCAGGTTTGCTGGATTAGCTGTTTGCTACTGCAGTTTGTTTGTGTAAGTTTTTAATTTCAACTGAAACAAGGTGAGTGCTTTTTTACCATGGCTACTGCTAAGGTTTACTCCTGTTCAAAGTGTGGCATGTATAGCTTAGACTCTTTGTCCACCGATACTGGTAACAATAGTGGTATTTGTATTAGTGTGAGATAGTTAGCACCTTGGTGGATAAGGTGAATAAGTTAGAGCTGCACGTCCGGGGTTTAATAAGGGATAGACAGCAGGATTCACTGTTAGCAGCCCCTCGACTCCGGCCTTAGAGCCCTCACAGCAGGGCGAATGGGTAACGTCTCGGCGGCATAGTCGAAAGGCTAAGGCTAATGCTAACGCAAAGGCCACAGCCAGCCCAACTGAACACCATGCTCCCCCAGTTCTGCCCCGCTCAGTGAAGCACCAACTGAGGAGCCTGTTAAAGGGATAGTTCGGTATTTTTGACATGAGTCTGTATGGCATCATCATAACCAGTGTCGTGCATCCACACTGACTTACCCCCCACAGCGTCCTGTGAGCCGAGTTCTTGTCCAGTTTAGGTCAAAGCGAAAGTAGTCCGGCATGTTTGCTGGGGTCAGGAAAATAACTCCTTTTTCTTCCCAAAGCAGTACGTGTTCAAAAGAGTGATTTATTCACATCACAAAAAACTAACCCTGCAAAAGTCACGCCTCGTAAATCATTTGGGTCCTACTTTCTCTCGTTCCATATCAATGCGCGCAGCGCTGCAACCTGACAGCTAGCCTACGTGTTTTGGTCGCTTTGTTTACTTCTCGCCTCGAGAACATGTCTGACTACGAGAGTGACGAGGAAAACATTGATCACCGCTCAGAGCCACGGGGATATCTTTATGAACCCGAGTATACAGATGTTGAACTTCGCCAAATGGAATTAGATCGGGCAGAAAGAGAGAGGGTGGACAGAGAAGTGGTGGAAGATGAAACTGGAGCCACTGCTGGAGCTGCGGTCCAGGGTGGTCGACAAATCCTGGTGCACTTGTTTCAAGTGCGAAATAATGCAGACCGAGGTGGAATGCTACTGTTGCCACGAGTGGGACTGAAGTGCGCACTGCAAACACGAAGCTTTTTTATTTTTTCCACTTTTGTGTCCACATGGATGCCCAGCGCTAGTACCCAAAGTTTCCTCAGAGCAACATCAGTCACAGGAAAACGATGAAAACTCTGCGGAGAATCAGCCACATCTTTGTTGCTACAGCCTGGATAGTCACAAGTCCGCACCATTTTAACACACACACACACACACACACCTAGCTATATATATATATGTGTTTACAAAGCTTATAAAAGCCAATAGACTTCTCCCTAAAGTTAGCTCGTTTGCGTTGCTAGTCTGAACACAGCTGCTAAGCACTGCCAAAACACAGAACAAGTTGACGCGTGCGCAGCTCGCTGTCAGAATGACGCGCACTGATACGAAATGAGAGAAAGTAGTGATTTACGAGGCGTGACTTTTGCAGGGTTAGTTTTTTGTGATGTAAATAAATCACTCTTTTGAACACGTACTGCTTTGGGAAGAAAAGAGTTATTTTCCTGACCCCAGCAAACATGCCGGACTACTTTCGCTTTGACCTAAACTGGACAAGAACTCGGCTCACAGGACGCTGTGGGGGGTAAGTCAGTGTGGATGCACGACACTGGTTATGATGATGCCATACAGACTCATGTCAAAAATACCGAACTATCCCTTTAAAGGTACTCTGGTGATAGGAGACTCTATCGTTCGACACGTGGAATGAGCTATTCCTTTAGGGGCACCAGCGGCAACAGCAACTTGCTTACCGGGAGCAAGAGCACCAGACATTAGTGGCAACCTTAGGCTGTTAGGGAATAGGAGATATTCGAGGGTAGTAATTCATGTAGGGGCCAATGATATTCATCTGCGGCAGTCTGAAGTAACTAAGGCTAATATTAAAGCGGTGATTAAACAGGCCCAGACGCTGTCCTAGGAGGTAATCTTTTAGCTAGTCCGCAGAGTAGTATTAGAAGTTGCTGACAATCCAGAGCCGGGACCAGGCCACAGACAGAGAGGCTTAACCAACCGTCTGCGAGCTGCAAAGAGACGTTACCTAGATACCAATGTATTCAGACTGTGTCTGTCCCCCGAGTCAAACAAAAACATCAAAAAACTAAAACAGTAAATCTAAATAACTTAACTTATATTAAACAATCATATCCAGACTGTAGTACTAACATTTCAAGCCTAAAGATCGGTTTACTTAATATTAGATCTCTAAATTCAAAAGCAGTTCTAGTGAATGAATTGATAACTGATCAGAACTTTGATGTTACGTGCCTGACAGAAACCTTGATTAGGCCAAATGAATATGTAGCATTAAATGAAGCCACCCCTGCAGGCTATAATTATATACACAATCCGAGATTGTCCGGTAGAGGAGGTGGGGTAGAGGAGGTGGGGTCTGCATACTTTTCCGAAGTACCTTAGTTAGCAATCAGAAACACTATGAAAATGTTACTTCTTTTGAGCTTCTTTACACCAGTATAATTAATCCAGTTACAAAAAAGAATGCATTTTCTTTAATTAATATCTACAGACCACCAGGGCCCTATTTAGAATTTTTAAAAGAATTTAGTGATTTTGTCACAGATTTAGCAGTAAGTAATGATAAAACGATTATAGTAGGAGACTTCAACATTCATTTCGAAGAGTTGAATGATCCATTAAAAAGGGCATTCACATCGATTTTAGACTCAGTTGGTATTATTCAAAATATAACAGGACCTACTCATTACTGTAATCATACTCTGGATTTAGTTTTGACCTTGGGTGTGAGCATAGATAACCCGAATATTCGTTCTCAAACCTCCGCAATTTCAGATCATTACCTTATTTCGTTTAAATTACATCTTAGTCATAATATATGTACATCCCCTAGCTACTCTGTAAAACGTTCAATTACGCCTTTTACAGCCCAACAATTTACAGATAAGCTTCCAGACTTATCAACTCTAATGTACTCTCCTATAGACCCAGTAGAACTAGACAAACTAACCGAAGGTTTAGAAAATACCTTTCGCTCTACCTTAGATGTTGTAGCACCCCTTAAACACAAAATAGAGAGACAGAAAAAGCTCGCACCGTGGTACAATGATCAAACTCGTACCTTAAAGCAGTTAGTACGAAATTTAGAGCGTAAATATCGATCAACTAAACTGGAAGTGTTTCACTCTGCGTGGAAAGACAGTCTTGTTAAATATAGAAAAGAACTAAATAAAGCTCGCTCAGCGTATCTGGCCTCACAGATCGAGATGAAAAAAAATAATCCTAGAGTTCTCTTTAGTGTTATTTCCAAATTAACTAAAAACCAGGCAGGTACTGAACCTCAGATTCCAGCCATTCACACCAGCAATGATTTTATGGACGACTTCGATAGTAAAATTGAAAACATTCGGGATAAAATTAAACAGATAAATTGCACATCCTCTCTGTCATCTGATCTGGCTGATCTAGAACAAAACCCTGTTACTGAAGATAGGTTGGAAGTCTTTAACCCACTTCCACAGCTAGAACTAGAGAAAATTATCTCCTCTTCAAACAGCACAACCTGCACACTTGATGCAGTCCCCACAAAATTATTAAAACAGGTACTGCCAGATATAATTAAACCTCTGTTAATGATAGTAAACTCATCACTCACCCTAGGCCATGTACCCAAAGCCCAAACAGCTGTAATTAAACCTCTGATCAAGAAACCAAATCTTGATCCTAGTGTACTGTCTAACTATAGACCTACCGTATTTTTCGGACTATAAGGCGCACTTAAAAACTTTTAATTTTCACAAAAATTGACAGTGCGTCTTATAATACGGTGCGCCTTTTGTATGGATTTTACTCGTCAGGTTGTAAGGAGCAGTAAACACACACTCCGTGCAGCGTTATAGAGAGTTTCAGTGCTATACAGAGTCCAGAGCCGTGCAGCTCCGAGGCTGAGCAGCAATAGCATTAGCTAGATGCTAACCGCTAAGCTAGCTAGCTTATTCACTGAGATCAGTATTATCTAAATTTTACTCGTCAGGTTGTAAGGAGCAGTAAACACACACTCCGTGCAGCGTTATACAGAGTTTCAGTGCTATACAGAGTCCAGAGCCGTGCAGCTCCGAGGCTGGAGCAGCAAATAGCATTAGCTAGCTTATTCACTGTTCAGAGATCAGTATTATCTAAATTTTACCCGTCAGGTGTAAGGAGCAGTAAACACACACTCCGTGCAGAGCAGCAATAGCATTAGCTAGATGCTAACCGCTTAGCTAGCTAGCTTTTTCACTGTTCAGAGATCAGTATTTTCTAAATTTAGCACTTTTAATACTGCTGGAGCAGTATTATTAGAGTTAGATGCTAATCGCTAAGCGTTCACCGTTCAGAGGTGAGTTATCGGCCTGTAAGTCTGTGCTGCTTTGCCTGGCTAGCATTAGCTAGATGCTAAGCGCTAACTCTCTCAGAGGTGAGTTTTATCAGCCTGTAATCTGCTTGTTTACAGTGTTAAAACAAGCTATGGGGGACGAATCGCTAGCTAATATCTCACTGTCTTACCAGAACACGCAGGATTACTCAGTGTAACGCTGTCGTTTAAGTTTGGGTTAACTTTACTAGTTTAGGTGACTAGCTAGCGTGCTAGCGGATAGCTATGCTAACGCTGGTGCAGCAAGCCTTAGTGGACATCTGGAAATCTAAGCTTACTGTAAATAAACTGAAGCACGTTACTCACCCAAATAAACAGTTTTCAGGAGAGGAATCTGTGTAGATTAATATCCAGCACTCGTTTGACTTTGAAAGAGCTAGATTTGAATACTGAGACGCTCCACCGGCAAGCGACCACCCCCGGTGGGGGAAGGGAAACATGGCGCCACCCCTGTTCACTTTGATATAGGCACCCTTTCTAGTGTCACTTAACGCGCCTTATAATGCGATGCGCCCTATGTATGGAAAAATAGCAGAAAATAGGCGTTCTTTGATAGTGCGTCTTATAATACGGTGCGCCTTATAGTCCGAAAAATACGGTATTTCAAACTTACCGTTCATTTCTAAGATTTTAGAAAAAGCTGTAGCCCAACAACTTTGCTCTTACCTGCAATGAAACCATCTATGAAAAATTTAGACCTCATCATAGCACTGAGACAGCTTTAGTTAAAATAACAAACGATCTACTTACAGCCGCCGACCAAGGCTGTGCTTCCCTACTCGTACTTCTCGATCTGAGCGCAGCCTTTGATACAATAGATCATACTATCCTTTTAGAAAGACTAGAGATCATGGTCTGTATAACTGGAACTGCATTATCATGGTTTAAATCATACTTAACCGATCGTCATCGTGAGGATGAATGACATGTCTTCCAGTTATACCAAGGTAAGATATGGAATTCCACAAGGCTCTATATTAGGACCATTATTATTTACATTATATATGCTCCCACCGGGCAAAGTTATTAGAAAACATGTTGTGAATTTTCATTGTTATGCAGATGACACTCAGCTCTTCATATCAGCCAAACCTGATGACAGAGTGAGATTAAAGAAAATCGAGGATTGTGTAGAAGATGTAAAATCATGGATGTCGCACAACTTCCTCCTATTAAATAGTGATAAAACAGAAGTTCTCCTATTAGGCCCCAAAGCTGCTAGAAATAAATTATCAGACTTAATGCTAAATCTGGCCGACTTCTCAGTCACACCTGGTTCAGCAGCTAAAAACCTTGGAGTTATCATAGATTCAGATCTAGCATTCGATAAACACATATCTAATGTTACTAGAACAGCTTTTCTACACCTCCGTAATATTGCCAAGCTAAGAAATGCCCTATCACTGCATGACGCAGAAAAATTAGTACATGCCTTCATTACCTCAAGTTTTTAAGTTAAATTATTGTAATGCGCTACTGTCTGGATGTTCCGGCAGTAACTTAAATAAACTTCAGTTAGTTCAAAATGCTGCAGCCAGGGTCCTTACTAAAACTAGAAAATTTGGGCATATTAGTCCAGTCCTGTCAGCACTGCACTGGCTTCCAGTCAAATTCCGCATAGAATATAAAATTCTCCTGTTAACGTATAAAGCCCTACACGGGCTCGCTCCTGAGTATTTACAAGACCTCATCTCCTGTTATGAACCACCGCGATTACTCAGATCTCAGGGTGCTGGTTTATTAGTAGTTCCTAAAATTCAGAGGAGCTCTGCAGGAGGAAGAGCTTTCTCTTATAAAGCGTCTCAACTCTGGAATAATCTCCCCGAATATGTTCGGGACTCAGACACAGTCTCAATCTTTAAGTCTAGACTGAAAACTTACTTGTTTAGTTTAGCTTTTGGTAATTAATGTTTTTCCCCTTAGATAAGGCTGCAGATTCAGGGGTTCATGGACAGAGGGAATTGTGGTAAACTGAGATGCTGGTGCTTTTGTTCTCCCACTGCACACGGTCACTCAGGTTTGTGAATGGTGGAGTTTTTGGATGCCGGTGTTTCAGGGAGCCTCCATGTCTGTTACCTTCTGGCTCTCTCCCTTTAGTTAGGCTGTTTTATTCAGATCTGCCGGAGTCATTAGCCACACTCTGATAATATCTTATACTCTCTGTTTTACATAAATCCAGTCAAAACTAATTCCATCTCTCTGTCTTCCTTCGAGTTACTGACTGCCCACCTGTCTGACCCGATACCGATGGATGTTGGACCCTCAGGCTCTTGAGTCTCCTGTCCGGCCTGACTGATGGAAGTTTCTGAAGTCAGCTCTTCTCCATACATCACCCACCACAGATCAGCTGCTCATCATCCATCTTATTCTCCACTACTGATTACATACAAGCCATTAGTGGCGCGCTATTATACTCCTGAATATATAAAACCTATGTGGATGTATAAAAGACTTTTTAAATTTTAATTTAAAAGCTGTTTGACCAGTGGTAGGATGGTCCCCCCTTAAATGTGAGTCTTGATTTCCACGTGCGCTAAAAAGTGCCCTTTTCCCCCCCTGAGCACTTGTCCCCCAAAATGTCTGTGCACACCACTACATGTGTGCGTAGTTTAGCTGGTGTTGCAGGGCGCCCTTGTGGAGTGCGTAAAGCAGTGTGCGCGTACGTGTGCTGTGTTGCTGGGTGAGTCCCTCAGTCGACTCCCACACGTCTTTGTCGCCGTCTGGTCTTCATCGCCGGCGCCCCGCACTCGGATCGGCGCTCCTCATGGGGCGCTTCGCTCTTGTGGGGCCCGGGCTCCGGGTGCGGCTCGTCACGGAGCCCCAGTGCACCTGCAGCACCTGATTCTAATTGCCAATCCAGCTAACGAGCCCTAATTCCACAAACACCATCCCTCCGCCAGCCCTAACCCTAATTCAACCTAACTCTAACCCCCCCCCAAGCCTAACCTCCACTAACCCTAATATATTATAACCCTAAACCCCCTAACCCTAATATATCATAACCCCAAATCATGATAACCCCAACCTCCCATAACCCTAATACAGAAGAAAAAAATGAGCACGAGGACACACCTTTATTGTGGTAACATTTTTACTAGATCCAAATATAGCAGTAGGTAAATGCCTACATGAACATTCTGTCAATCAGAAGACTGAGGCCTAGCGGCTAAATTCACATGCACGCACTCCACAAGCACTGCAATACTGAGGCCTAACTCCTAACTTTACCTAAACACACCGCAGCAGCACTAGAATTCTCAGGCCTAGAGGCTACATTCACCTGCACACATTCCATCTGCTCTAGAACCCTGCTGCCGAGCTGCAGCTCTTACACGTGCACATTCCATACAGACGGCTGCTTAACTCACTTGCACAGACTCCAGCACCTGTAGAACTCTGAGGCCTAGCTGTGTGCGGCAGCATACTGTTTGGAGATTTCTACTCCAAACAGTACGCTTGTTTTGTTACTACCCTGCTCTGGTTCTACTTTCTGCCTGTGAAGACAAACATGATGCCAAAGATTGTGGCCTCGTTTGCCGACCTGGGAGGGGGCTTATTAATGCCTTTGTTAGACGAAGCACACCTGGCTCTATCAATCACACACAGCTCTCAGTAGCAGGATCAGATGTGGAGGCTTAGGGGTCAGACTTACAGCCACCTAGGTCATGTCCTGTGTGTGTCATACGGCTGATTTTCAGTTTATGGACGCAAGAATAGGTTATAAAAAACAAAAAAATGTTACATTTAACATTAATCATTTAGAGATATTAAATTTCTAATTTTATGTTTAAATGCAGCGCATGTGGAGCTAGGTTTGGTGTATTCATAGAATCATTTTAATTTATTTTCTTGAATCACATTACAAACAATGAGTTTGTCACAGTATGTGTCATAGGGTCACATATCATAGGGAATTACACACATATAATAGGGAATTTGCCTTGAAGTACATGTTTTTTGGCAAGTACCAAAACTAGTAGGTTATCTTAACTGTTCTTCATCTTAATTATAGCACTTTGTGCATGGTACAAAACACACGACTAGACACTGCTGCCAGTAGGCTACTATTTCCCGCTATGTGCTATAAATATGTGTACTTTAAGCTCCTCTAGGTCTAGACCAGGGGTCGGCAACCTATGGCACGCGTGCCACTGCTGGCACGCCAAGGCATAATCACTGGCACGCGACACGCTGAACCAGCATCAGCAAAAAAAAAAAAAAATCAGACTGACAGCACGACCCTTCAATCGAATTCGCTCCTCAACGCTCTGCACTCAGCTCCCGCCCACTTTCCCACAGACCCATGTTTAAATTTAGCCTAATCAAAATCAGTTAGCCCACCTAATAGCGTTACAACAGATGACAGAGCTTCCAGCTTAAAAAACAAAGCTAGGGTATTTCAGCCCTCCTGGACGTAAGACTATGGTTTTGTGTATGTCAAAGATCGTGTCGCAGCTCTGATCGACTGGATGGATGTACAGGACGTGGAGATGCAGCTGATAGAGCTGAAGAGCTCACCACTGTAGGTGACGAAGTTTGCAGAGCTCCGAAAGCAGTTAGAATCCACCCCTGTGCAACAGCACGGAGCCTGCATCCTCGCACGCTGGACATCTAGAAAAGTTCGGCTGTCTCAAGAGCATTGCATTGGCCCTCTTGTCAGTGTTCGGCTCAACATACCTGTGTGAGCAGGTATTTTCGCACATGAAAAGTGTGCTGAGCCCTATCCACAGCCGTTTGACGACGGACAATTTCGAGTCATGTTTACAATTAAAAGTGACAAACTACAACCCCCAGATAAGAAAGCTCAGCCAAGAAAAGCAAGGACAGGGATCACACTGACTGGTAGGCAAGATATATTAATTCAGTGCAAATTACGCTTATCTATAAAGCCACGTTAATCCAGAGCTGGACTCACTGTTATTCTGATTACACAACAATAATAATAATAATAATAATAATAATAATAATAATAATAATAATTTTATTTGTAAAGCACATTTTCTATGGAAAAAAAAATCCAAATTTGTAGAACATATTCCCGTAGTTTGTGTGTGTTTTTTACCATTATTGTTGATAGTGGCACACTCATTGACAAGAAATGTTAAAATTGGCACTCCATGTCTCAAAGGTTGCCGACCCCTGGTCTAGACTGTGTGCAATATCTCACTTCCCTGTGTCTAGCTGTACTATATGTACTATTTGTGTGATTTATTGACCACCTATGTACTATATATATATATATATATATATATATATATATATATATATATATATATATATATATATACAAATATAATTTATTTACCTAAATAATTGCATTTTATATATATATATATATATATATATATATATATATATATATATATATATATATATATATATATATATATATATATAAGTGTATATACATATCCAGATAGACTAATGTTTGTTACATACATATATGTACATATATTGTTGCACACAAACCAAAATAATTATCCATATACTGTGGTTTATGAAGGTTCACCAGGAGTCGTAGATTCTCTCAAAACAAAACAAAACAAAAAAAGTTTTTTATCAGGAGGCTCCTGGAGAGCCTCACGATTCGCAGACCAGTCAGTTTCCAGGGATAGATTTTGAATCTCTTCCATTTTACAGTCGTATTAAAAGAACTCTATTCTCCTCGAGTCCTCCCAGTATGAAGTGAACACTCCCTTAATAATATAGAGTTATACAAGACTAATATGTTTATAGGGGGTTTGTTTTGTCCACCTTTTATATATAGATATATATAGATATAGGTAGATATGTAGGGTTACCATAACCGTAAAAGAATCGGTTATCATGAATCGGCAAAAATTGTCTGATTATATTTTTGTCTTATACATCTTTGTCTTATACATAACATATCAAATATTGTCTTATACATAACATATTCCCCTTTTTGATCTCCCCTCCAGGAGATCATTAATTAAAGATCCTCCCTTTGGATAACAATGGCATGATCTTTCAGCTCAATCTGACCCCCTAGGAGAGGAATCATATAACCTGCACCCTGTCCAATCCTATCTTTACCCTCAATGGTTGCCATAATCAACCTGACAGTTAAAGCTGATACAAGAAATACAAAAACATCCACATGTGACCATAATTCCCACAAACGTAGCAATAGACATCATAAAAGACATGAAGCCCTTCCAAAGACATTCAAACCCTTCCACTGACTAAACATGTTCACCATCCATTCTTCCATTGGATTCATGCATTTCTTTAGACAGTGTGCATATCTATCTCGAGCTGTATTATTAGGAAATAAAGGTACAACATGTTTCGCCAAACATCATACAGACTGCTAAAAGCAACTTTTTTTTCTGCTAAAAGCATAGCTAAAGCCATTCTATTTTGACCTGCCATTAGAGAAGGAGGGCCTAATTGGTCTCTCAACCCTGTACTGCATGCCTGAGCCTAAGCACATTATAATATACATAGTTAATCCTATTCACATTTTTATTCAGAGTGAATGGGAACAGCGCTGCTATAACAGGAATATTCTTGAACCTGGCTTCTACCTGATCAGCTAATTTCATTGGGAACCCCCCATGGAACCCCTATAGCATCTATATATGTTGGCGAACCTCTAGATAAATCAAATTGGTCAGCGGATCTTTGTAGCCGATTAACTGAGTGAGTGTTATTCTATTTATTTTTATATCCCAATAACAAAGTCCCCTTTCAGGCGGATTTTGTGGCTAGTTCTTTCAGTCACTTGAAATGGGCTGGTCCACCTTGGCTCTGACCACTTTCATTTGTAGTGACATAAGAGGACCCACTCTGCGCCTGGAATCGCACACATCTGAACTGCTCCTTTCTTTCCCCCCACCTGTGTTGAGAAACCTGGAACGAGACCTTTATATTCATTAAAACATGTTCGGCATTTGGAGGTCTTGTAAGTGGTCCTTCATGTCTCCTTCCTGCAATTCAAGTTGGGTAAATCACATTTATCACAGTTGACTGGAGCTTCAATTCACTCTTGAAAGGGAAGTATTTTTATTTGAATTTGGTCTGTGCACAGAGTTTAGCCCAATTGTTCTTAAAATTTTGGTTAATTCTCTCCATTTTACTCTGTGAAGGGGGTGATACACTGTACCAAATGCATGCTTAAGTCCTAGGACCTTTTACACATATTCCAAATCCATTGCTTTGGAATCTGTTCCATTATCTGACCTTACCTTCTTTAGAAAACCATGCCAAATCTCGGACTAGCTCCACCAGGTCCTTATAGTCCATCACTATTTCTTTACCAGATCGTAAATCTATGGGAAACCTACCAGGTGGTAGTTTAGTGAAGGGTTAAGGATTGTACTGACTACAAAAAAGTTCCTACCCAGTCCGTTACCATGTCTTTTGAATGAGGGTGCCACCAGTACTGTAAATTTTCATCATATGATTGGTTCCCTGCTCTGCTCCCTGGTCTGCTCCCTGGTCTGCTGCTGTGCTGCTCTGCTGCTGAAAGCTTGCTTTAATCTTCAGCTTCTACACTTTTCTCTGTTTTCTTCTCTTTTACTCTCTTCACACTTACTAATCCACTTTTAGTCTGCTTCCTCTTTGCTCTACACACCTATTAATCCACTCTCAGTCTACTTTTATAGACTTTTTCCTCAGGTTTGCTGGATTAGCTGTTTGCTGCTGCAGTTTGTTTGTGTAAGTTTCTAATTTCAACTGAAACAAGGTGAGTGCTTTTTTCTCCATGGCTTCTGCTCAGGTTTACACCTGTTTAGAGTGTGGCATGTATAGCTTAGATCCCTTATCCACCGATACTGGTAACAATAGTGGTATTTGTACTAAGTGTGAGATAGTTAGCACCTTGGTGGATAAGGTGAATAAGTTAGAGCTGCACGTCCGGGGTTTAATAAGGGATAGACAGCAGGATTCACTGTTAGAAGCCCCGGGTGTCTCAGGGAGAGTTAGTACCCCCTCGACTCCGGCCTTAGAGCCCTCACAGCGGGGCGAATGGGTAACGTCTCGGCGGCATAGTCGAAAGGCTAAGGCTAATGCTACCGCAAAGGCCACAGCCAGCCCACCTGAACACCACGCTCCCCCAGTTCACGTGTCAAACAGGTTTGCCCCGCTCAGTGAAGCACCAACTGAGGAGCCTGTTAAAGGTACTCTGGTGATAGGAGACTCTATCGTCCGACACGTGAAATTAGCTACTCCTTTAGGGGAACCAGCGGCAACAGTTACTTGTTTACCGGGAGCCAGAGCACCGGACATTAGTGGCAACCTCAGGTTAGGGAATAGGAGATATTCGAGGGTAGTAATTCATGTAGGGGCCAATGATATTCGTCTGCGGCAGTCTGAAGTAACTAAGGCTAATATTAAAGAGGTGATTAAACAGGCCCAGACGCTGTCCGAGGAGGTAATCTGCTCTGGCCCCATCCCAATGAGGCGTGGCGATGAAGCTTACAGGAGGCTTTCTTCGCTGAACCGCTGGATGTCCAAGTGGTGTGCAGAAAATCATGTGGGCTTTATAGATAACTGGCTACAGTTTGAGGGCAAGCCTGGTCTTTTAGGTAGGGATGGTGTCCACCCCACGCGGGAGGGTGCTGCCTTACTCTGCCGACTTTTAGCTAGTCGGCAGAGTAGTATTAGAAGCTGCTGACAATCCAGAGCCGGGACCAGGCCGCAGACAGAGAGGCTTAACCGACCGTCTGCGAGCTGCAAAGAGACGTTACCTAGATACCAATGTATTCAGACTGTGTCTGTCCCCCGAGTCAAACAAAAACATCAAAAAACTAAAACAGTAAATCTAAATAACTTAACTTATATTAAACAATCATATCCAGACTGTAGTACTAACATTTCAAGCCTAAAGATTGGTTTACTTAATATTAGATCTCTAAATTCAAAAGCAGTTCTAGTGAATGAAATGATAACTGATCAGAAATTTGATGTTCTGTGTCTGACAGAAACCTGGATTAGGCCAAATGAATATGTAGCATTAAATGAAGCCACCCCTGCAGGCTATAATTATATACACAATCCGAGATTGTCCGGTAGAGGAGGTGGGGTCTGCATATTTTTCCAAAGTACCTTAGTTAGCAATCAGAAACACTATGATAATTTTACTTCTTTTGAGCTTCTTTGCACCAGTATAATTAATCCAGTTACAAAAAAGAATGCATTTTCTTTAATTAACATCTACAGACCACCAGGGCCCTATTTAGAATTTTTAAAAGAATTTAGTGATTTTGTCACAGATTTAGCAGTAAGTAATGATAAAGTGATTATAGTTGGAGACTTCAACATTCATTTAAAAAAAATTGGATGATCCATTAAAAAAGGCATTCACATCGATTTTAGACTCAG
This sequence comes from Astyanax mexicanus, assembly GCF_023375975.1. Taxonomy (NCBI): domain Eukaryota; kingdom Metazoa; phylum Chordata; class Actinopteri; order Characiformes; family Acestrorhamphidae; genus Astyanax; species Astyanax mexicanus. Next base: position 9,716,050 of record NC_064420.1, on the reverse strand, counting down.
TTGGTATTATTCAAAATATAACAGGACCTACTCATTACTGTAATCATACTCTGGATTTAGTTTTGACCCTGGGTGTGAGCATAGATAACCCGAATATTCGTTCTCAAACCTCCGCAATTTCAGATCATTACCTTATTTCGTTTAAATTACATCTTAGTCATAATATATGTACATCCCCTAGCTACTCTGTAAAACGTTCAATTACGCCTTTTACAGCCCAACAATTTACAGATAAGCTTCCAGACTTATCAACTCTAATGTACTCTCCTATAGACCCAGTAGAACTAGACAAACTAACCGAAGGTTTAGAACACATGTGTCAAACACAAGGCCCGCGGGCCAAATGTGGCCCGCCACGTCTTTTTATGTGGCCCGCGAGAGCTTGTAAGATCTTAGTGTCTATAATAAATAAGTCAGAAGCGTTCTTTGACCAAAAAATACATTTCCCACAATGCTTGTCGATTGTATTACCCGCAAAGTTACGGCTTACTGCCACTACACGGCAGTGTAGTCATTGATGTGGAAACCCTGCCGGAGGGAAGGTGTAACTTCGCGGGTGGAATTGAGACATATAAATGTTTATCCCATAATGTCCAGAAAAAGAGAAGTTGATGCAGACGGACGGCTGTGCTTCAAGGCGAAAGACCGGTATGCCTTTTGTGTTACGAAGAGTGTTACTGACCAAAATAAACGCTTTTTAGGAGAGATATAAGTTCTGTGTAAATATTTATAAGACAATAGCTGACAAAATCTGTTTTAATGACGTTAATAAACATCACTGGGACAGCGCTAGTCGCAGTTTCACCGCAGCAAAGTACGAGGACGTGAATCACTTATCTAACCAGCCTTTACTAATTTCTGCCCTCAATAACCCTTTCAATAACCTCCAATAGCCTTTAATAGTCTTCAGTAGCCTTCAACAGTCTAACCTTGCAGCCGTGGTGTGTCCACTAAACTCCGTAGTTATAAACATCCTGAGGTTAGCAGCGCGATAACTGACCTGTTTATAATGTAATCCCAGCAGTGACTCATGCTCTAAACGGCTGCTGTTAGGTGATTGGGCTGAAAGATGAACTGTAGAGAGCTGTATTATTCGGTTACAAAAATCTTTATTTCATACACAGAAGAACTTAAAAATTTTAAAAACGCTCCAGACTGGCTGAGCTGAGCCCTGTAGCCCGTGGCTGGGCTGTAGCTCTGACTCAGTAAAGACTGCGGACTTGTGGTGCTGCTGCTGCAGCTCCCACTAGTGGTTGGATGAGGAACTGCTAAATCTGAGGAAATGCTATGTTCTTAACAGCTCACAATTTGATTTTATATTTATTAAGCCTTATTTCAGTTAATAATTTCAAAGTTAATATAACTTGATGTCATTTCTATTCACTTGAATAGTTTGGTTCTTGATTGATGGAGTTTTTGGATTTCATGACATGACAAATTAAAAGGATTTATGTTAATAGAGCAACAAGCAAACATTTTTTCCATGCAACTGTAATATTTGATTGAATAAATAATATATTGAGAGTTATTTAACATTAAGGAGTAATTACATTCATTTACATATATTACATTTGGTTACATTTTATTACATTTATAAGTTACATCTGGCCCTCGGAGGACAGCCAATATGCCAATGTGGCCCTCGGCCAAAATGAGTTTGACACCCCTGGTTTAGAAAATACCTTTCGCTCTACCTTAGATGTTGTAGCACCCCTTAAACACAAAATAGAGAGACAGAAAAAGCTCGCACCGTGGTACAATGATCAAACTCGTACCTTAAAGCAGTTAGTACGAAATTTAGAGCGTAAATATCGATCAACTAAACTGGAAGTGTTTCACTCTGCGTGGAAAGACAGTCTTGTTAAATATAGAAAAGAACTAAATAAAGCTCGCTCACCGTATCTGGCCTCACAGATCGAGATAAATAAAAATAATCCTAGAGTTCTCTTTAGTGTTATTTCCAAATTAACTAAAAACCAGGCAGGTACTGAACCTCAGATTCCAGCCATTCATACCAGCAACGATTTTATGGATTTCTTCAATAGTAAAATTGAAAACATTCGGGATAAAATTAAACAGATAAATATTACATCCTCTCTGTCATCTGGTCTGGCTGATCTAGAACAAAACCCTGTTACTGAAGTTAGGTTGGAAGTCTTTAACCCACTTCCACAGCTAGAACTAGAGAAAATTATCTCCTCTTCAAACAGCACAACCTGCACACTTGATGCTGTTCCCACAAAATTACTAAAACAGGTACTACCAGATATAATTAAACCTCTGTTAATGATAGTAAACTCATCGCTCACCCTAGGCCATGTACCCAAAGCCTTTAAAACAGCTGTAATTAAACCTCTGATCAAGAAACCAAATCTTGATCCTAGTGTACTGTCTAACTATAGACCTATTTCAAACTTACCCTTTATTTCTAAGATTTTAGAAAAAGCTGTAGCCCAACAACTTACCTGCAAAGAAACCAGATCTATGAAAAATTTCAATCTGGATTTAGGCCTTATCATAGCACTGAGACAGCTTTAGTTAGAATAACAAACAATCTACTTATAGCCGCCGACCAAGGCTGTGTTTCCCTACTCGTACTTCTCGATCTGAGCGCAGCCTTTGATACAATAGATCATACTATCCTTTTAGAAAGACTAGAGAACATGGTCGGTGTAACCGGAACTGCCTTAGCATGGTTTAAATCATACTTAACCGATCGCTATCAGTTTGTGAGGTTAAATGATATGTCTTCCAGTTATACCAAGGTAAGATATGGAATTCCACAAGGCTCTATATTAGGACCGTTATTATTTACATTATATATGCTCCCACCGGGCAAAGTTATTAGAAAACATGACGTGAATTTTCATTGTTATGCGGATGACAGGCAGCTCTTCATATCAGCCAAACCTGATGACAGAGTGAGATTAAAGAAAATCGAGGATTGTGTAGAAGATGTAAAATCATGGATGTCGCACAACTTCCTCCTATTAAATAGTGATAAAACAGAAGTTCTCCTATTAGGCCCCAAAGCTGCTAGAAATAAATTATCAGACTTAATGCTAAATCTGGCTGACTTCTCAGCCACCCCTGGTTCAGCAGCTAAAAACCTTGGAGTTATTATAGATTCAGATCTAGCATTCGATAAACACATATCTAATGTAACTAGAACAGCTCTTCTACACGTAATATTGCCAAGCTAAGAAATGCCCTATCACTGCATGACGCAGAAAAATTAGTACATGCCTTTATTACCTCAAGGCTAGATTATTGTAATGCGCTACTGTCTGGATGTTACTGCAGTCACTTAAATAAACTTCAGCTAGTTCAAAATGCTGCAGCCAGGGTCCTTACTAAAACTAGAAAATTTGAACATATTAGTCCAGTACTATCAGCACTGCACTGGCTTCCAGTCAAATTCCGCATAGACTATAAAATTCTCCTGTTAACGTATAAAGCCCTACACGGGCTCGCTCCTGAGTATTTACAAGACCTCATCTCCTGTTATGAACCACCGCGATTACTTAGATCTCAGGGTGCTGGTTTATTAGTAGTTCCTAAAATTCAGAGGAGCTCTGCAGGAGGAAGAGCTTTCTCTTATAAAGCGCCTCAACTCTGGAATAATCTCCCCGAATATGTTTGGGACTCAGACACAGTCTCAATCTTTAAGTCTAGACTGAAAACTTACTTGTTTAGTTTAGCTTTTGGTAATTAATGTTTTTCCCTTTAGATAAGGCTGCAGATTCAGGGGTTCATGGACAGAGGAAATTGTGGTAAACTGAGATGCTGGTGCTGTTGTTCTCCCACTGCACACGATCACTCAGGTTTGTGGACGGTGGAGTGGGTGGATGCCAGTGTTTCAGGGAGCCTCCATGTCTATGTTACCTTCTGGCTCTCTGCCTTTAGTTAGGCTGTTTTATTCAGTTCTGCCGGAGTCATTTGCCACACTCTGATAATGTTTTATATTCTCTGTTTTACATAAATCCAGTCAAAACTAATTCCATCTCTCTGCCTTCTTCCGAGTTACTGACTGCCCACCTGTCTGACCCGATACCGATGGATGTTGGACTCTCAGGCTCTCATGTCCTCTGTCTGGCCAGACTGGAAGTTTCAGAAGTCAGCTCTTCTCCATCCACCACCACAGATCAGCTGCTCATCATCCATCTTACTCTATAAGCCATTAGTGGAGCTGCTATACACCTGAATATATAAAACATATGTGGATTTATGAAAGACTTTTTAAAATTAATTTAAAAGCCGTTTGACCAGTGGTAGGATGGTCCCCCCTTTAATGTGAGTCTTGGTCCTCCCGAGGTTTCTTCCTCCTCCTGCAGCTCTGAGGGAGTTTTTCCTTGCCTCCGCGCTCACTGGGGGTTCTGTATTATGTATATTCTATGTTTAATGTTTTGCCTGATTCTTTGTCCTGTAATCATGTTTCTGTAAAGCTGCTTTGTGCCAACACCAGTTGTAAAAAGCGCTATACAAATAAATTTGATTTGATTTGATTTGATTCCCACATGGTGTGCTTCACCAACAGCGGCCCTAAGTCTACTGAGTTACACAGGGCGGCCATCCGGCCCTCTCCACAGCTTTACTTCCACTTAAGCTCCTTTATTGAGCCATAGTGTTTCCTCCTCAGGTGCCGCCTGGGCTTGCCATGTTTTCAATTGCCATTTTCTATAGCATCATTGTCAATGGTGGGCTCTCCTGAACCGCTGTCGAACCCCATTTCCTGTCCCAGATGCCCCCTTTGTCCCTTCCAACTCCAGTTCTAAACACATCATATTCTGTGTGATCTGGTAGGTTTACTTATTTTCACTTTGAAATTACTACCTTTAATTGTCAACACCATTAATTACTGACCTTTATCTTCTATTTGACCCTGCACATAGTCTCTTTCCTTGTAACTGCTTCACTGTGGCTCCAACTACTCTTAGACAGTTATCTATTACTTATTCCTATTCCTTTTTGCTTGTTCTGCCACTTTATGCTCCTCAGGGAATTATGTACTCATCTCATATTTCTGACTTTATTTTTATCCGAGATCTTATGAAGATCTAGTTTTCTAGATCTAGTTGATTTTATTTAGTGTTTTAAGCATCTTGTCTGCTTTTATACAAATCACTCCTACTGTTACTTGCTTTAATAATTCCTCAAACCTCACTCATTGTTTCTCTTAATCAGAAAGTGATTTGCATGTTAAATAGTAACAGTTTAATATAATGAGTACTTAACAATCTACATAAAATTAGGATTGAGCATGTCATGAACTGTTTAAATTGCTTATTTTCAAATCTGTTTTAAAAACTTAGACCCCTTTTGTTATCTTTTCTAAAAGCCCTTACTCAGACACACCCCATCACCTCAGTCCTCTACTCACATTCCCCTGGGCTGCGCTTCCCTTCCTTGAACTCTTCAGAGATGTTTCTCCATGGTCTGTTGAATTGCATGTGGTGGTCAGATCGAGACTGTGCCTGTCTTAGGTTGTCCCTTTGTAGTACGTTGGGATCTTACCCGTCTTTGGCTAACCAGCCTATCCCACTGAACCACACACAGTGTAGCAGCACTGTTTAATCAACATTCAGTGCTGTAGTGTTCCTGCAGGGTACAGTTGGAGAGCGCAAACCCCAGGTATGTCGTACTGTCATAAACTCACACGCCGATGTTGTCTGTGAAAGCCCGCGCAAGGCACCAAGTACCCATAGTTTATTCATTATATACCTATTTAATTTATTACCATCATTATTATCTATACTCCCACGCAGCTCTTTTAAGACATTTAAAAAAGTATTAACTTTGATGACACTGCTCTGGAATGCACCCAAAGCTCCCTCACTGACAAAAAGCAATGCATGTCGCTGAATAATTATAAATCAGATTTGGTATCAGTATATAAAGGTGTACCACACCTTTATATACACCTTTATATTTATATATATATATATATATATATATATATATATATATATATATATATATATATATATATATATATATATATTGCTGGCTCTTCTTCTACCTCAGACTGCAAAATTCACCACTATGAAGATGGCACAAGTCTGTTCGTGCTGCAACAAGAAAATAACAGAACTCATTTAATGCTTAACAAGTGGCATTGTATAATCACAAGCTAGTTTTAATTATCAAAAACTAAAGTCATGCTACTTTCCAGATTTTCTTTCTAGTCTAATTTTAATATGGTAAAGGAAGGAAAGCAAGTTCTTCGTTGAAGAAAGTCAAGCAAGTTTTTCATTGCAAGAAAAGCAAGAAATGTTATGGTATGCTTTTGTCTACGTGGTTCCTGTTTGCTGTGATTACCGTTTCTGACCAACCCTGTAGCATTGTTTATTTTAATAAACACTAAAATCTGCATCTGAGTCCTGTCCCGGATATGACATGGGGTAAAGGCATTTTCCCAGAGGCACTATTTGGTGCAGTTGAAACAGATTCTAACTTATTTTAATATTAACAGCAAATTTACTTCTACTTTAACATATTGTTTATTGAAGATCAAGTAATATTCACCATTTTACAGTTATTTTACTATCAGGCCTTATGTTTACATATAGTCAAGCACCATTTTCATTAACAGTCATGTACACTTCATTTAAATTAAGTAAAAAAGGGACATATATATACCATTACATTTGGTCTCAAAGCATTATTACCATTGCTGGACTTTTATATTATGCATCACCCATAGGCGCTCTATCCAAGATTCATACGTTGGAACAGTGGTTTTGAGCCAGTTCACAGTTATACCCTTACAAATTTACTTTTCTAAACAAATAATAATAATGCTGTCTAAAATTAAGAAAAGTTTTAAAAGAATGAACTATTATTACATGTATAATTTGATTATATTAATTTAATTTAGTTCAGCTAAAATGGCACTAAGGCTGTGTGTAAATAGCATGTGTGTAAGTAAATTAAGTGATCAGGATGAAGAGTATTGCATACCTTTAAAAACTTCACAAAACAAAATATTCCAGTTATACAGGAGAACAATATATGCTTTTACAGATTCACAGAAGAGCTATATAACAACTGCAGAATATGAATAAAAGGAAAACAAAGTCTTTCACAATTTAACGTTTTTTTTTAAACATGCATGGAGTCAAATGCAAAATGTAGTACAAAGATTTTAAGTCAGGTGCCACGGTTTAAAGATGAAGAAGATGATGATAGTGGTGGTTATTGTCCTCCCTCAAACAGCATCTTCTTGCTGGAAATATCCACATGTCTCAGGTCCTAAGGACACACAGATTATCACATGAAATCAGTCAAACACTATTTTGCGGCCGATCAGCAGAGTTCCGCTCTGCAGCTCTAAAAGAACAACAACAGTGTCTCTCTCATTTAAATGTCAACTGGGTCTCCAGGCCTATACACGACATGCAGGTCAGGCCTGCCTTTACCATGCAAAATGTTCCTACATCTCTCACCCAGGACAGTGATTTGAGTACTTCTCCCAGCAATGATCTGAAATACTGAAGTACACAGATTAATCCTGTGCAGTTTACTTACAGTCGGTGTAAGTGATGACAAACTCTGAAGTGTTTTCTTCTGAACCCAGCGATTAACTTGGCTCGAAATCCCTGCAGACAAAGTGCGATAATCCTACAAGAAAGAATTTTGAGGAAATCATTAGTTTTAAATGCCTTGACATTTAATGCTAAAAAAAAGAGAAAATAATATTTTACATTTTTTATTTGTCTCACCAGTTTATTTGGTCCAGGGTTGTTTTTAGAAGCTTGGTCTCTCTCAAACAGCTCTCTCTTTCTGGACACTTCATCCACCAAGAACAGGGTCTTGTGGGCAATAGTGGGTGATTTAACTGCCTCCCATTTCTGAAAATGATGAAGCAAGTCTTAAGCTGCAATGCTTATTATTATTATTATTATTATTATTATTATTATTAATACCTGCAGCAAAACATATATAGACTGTATAGGCCAGAAGTTAAGTAAAAAGTGATGTTGCATTTGGTACAATTTTAGCCTATAAATGGAAGCGAGATCCTAGCTGAAGCAAGACCCAACCATGAAGTAAAATGAGTTTAGTAAAAATGTAAAAAATCATTCATGTAAATTATCACATTTATAGTAAAAACAATCAATTTTATAATAGTATATAACAAAAACAATGAGAAGAACAGTTGTTGGAGTGTTGGAAAAGTAATGTTGTCCCATACATTTTTGTTTTATGATGCGACAAATGCTTTTTATTGGTGAAAAGTCTACAGTGCAGTCTCCTCTTGTGCAAAGCCATGCTTTTGTGATGGATTCAGTATGTGGTTGAGCATTGTCTTGTTGTAATATGAGATGTTATCTGGAGCTGTGTACCTGAACCTTATGCCTTGTGCTCCAGATTCACTTCAGAATCTTTGACGATATCTCTGAATTCTCTGAACGATATTATGGCCTGTAGAGGGTGGGATTTTTGCAAATTTCTATGTCCATCTTTGCTTTTAAGAAGCTCCGTCTGACTAAAATGCTCATTTAACACCCAGTCATGTGAGTTAGAATGTTTTCACACCTGCAGTTGGTTTGTCTGGTGTTAATCCGTTAACAGGTTCGTCTTTTGCCCCTTCCCAATTTTTTGGAGACTTGTTGAAATGTGAATTTAGCTGAATTCATATTCAGGATGTCAGTGTCCAAATGTGAAATCATGTCTCATCCAACCTTTAATAATAGACCGCTTTGTGTACCTGTGAAGCCTGGGCCAGCCGTTCCATCTTCTCCTGTATGGTACGAGAGGACAGCCTCTGTCTGGAACTGAGGAATACAGTCATTTTATCATTATTGAAATCTTCCTCGAAAAATCCTCCAAACTAATGATAACTTAAACACATAAGCAGTGGTGTTTAGGGTTTCATACTTTCTGGAAAGTGCAGGGTGCTGCTCCTCCTCATCGTTAGATCTCTGAGTGAATACAAAATTAGACATTTTAAAAATGTTTTTGTGTGGCTGCATTCAATTGTAAAAGTTCTGTTTTTTATGCTTACCTGGTTGGTTTCAAATTTCTTTGCTGTGATCCGCAAACTTGCACTGTCAATAAAATCAACAATTTTAAAAGCCTAATTTACTAATTTAAGCTATTTTGAAAAGTTCAAACATCAGTTCAAAGAACCCTTCTCATTATAAACGAGAAACCATCATTGCCTCCTATAAAGGCTTTTTCATGTTTTTCATTTGATAATTATACCATGTAAAACTGAACTAAAGCCATTACTATTACTGGAGGAATCCTTTATCCTGTGTCTATAAGTAAACTAGTAATTTAATACTTTGACTAAAATGGAACACAAACAAAATTACATTTTTCCAAAAAAAAAAAAAAAATCTATCACTACATTTAATTGTTAGTTTTGCAAATCTGACAACAAAGGCAGATTTAGATTTGAGATAGAGACCCTCTATGTGTGACAGTGATGAAGGGGCTGGGGCAGGCTGCATCTAGTGTTTATATGAATGGTCCAAAAATGTTATCCTCTTATACAATAAGGAATTTGTGGTGGATCTATGATGGAGAGCTGAACAGTGCCTCCTGTAGCAAAGCAGCCACAAAGCATTTCGATTTTCATGCCTTACAGCAGGTATGGGCTCTCATTCTTCAGAGTTGGGTTTACAAACATGCCTTCTATTACTGTGTCCTGCTCTTTGTCTGGGTGTTCTCTTGTGAAGATGGTTCCTCTACTGTCTCTTTCATCAACAGCTGGAGTAATGGCAGTATAGTATAGTTTGAGACCTTTTTGTGCATCTTTTAGCTCTGCAAGTCTAGTCTCAGTCTAGGTTACTTACAGGAAAAGTGTTTTTCTTGTGATGATGTTTTACAGAACATTTTATAAGACATTTTTTAATAAAATATCTCAATCACAAAACATTATTTAAATAAAGATCAACTGTGCATATGATTAAATATGTTAATTTTTTTTAAGTTAAAATGACTGCTGATTTTATGACTGCTTACTTCTTTAAACTGTGTCTATAAGTACAGATTTATTATTACAAATATGTATGTAATACGTACCTTCTTTGAAATGGCATGTTTTCCTCCTCTTTCTTCTTTAGTATCTGCCAGTGAAGCACAGTTTTAGGTTACGGTTTATGTTTTAAGTAAAATATTAACAGTTCTTTAGCAAAGAACTGTCCAAAATAGCTGGGACATGGTATGTGTATCATACTACACTTCTGACAGATAATGGCTAATGCATACTATATGGCATAACACTGATATTTGGACACACACTGTACAGTGCAGAAAGTTGAGAAGCACATAAAGTTACAGAGTGGGGCTTACCATCACGTAAAGTTACAGAGCGGGGCTTACCATCACGTAAAGTTACAGAGCGGGGCGTACCATCACGTAAAGTTACAGAGCGAGGCGTCCCAACACGTAAAGTTACAGAGCGGGGCGTACCATCACGTAAAGTTACAGAGCGGGGCGTACCATCACGTAAAGTTACAGAGCGGGGCGTACCATCACGTAAAGTTACAGAGCGCGGCGTCCCAACACGTAAAGTTACAGAGCGGGGCGTCCCACCACGTTAAGTTACAGAGCGGGGCGTCCCACCACGTTAAGTTACAGAGCGCGGTGTCCCACCACGTTAAGTTATAGAGCGGGGCGTCCCATCACGTTAAGTTACAGAGCGGGGCGTCCCACCGCGTAAAGTTACAGAGCGGGGCGTCCCACCACGTTAAGTTACAGAGCGGGGCGTCCCACCGCGTAAAGTTACAGAGCGGGGCGTCCCACCACGTAAAGTTACAGAGCGGGGTGTCCCACCACCAAGGGCGTAGGAGCGGGCTTGATATTGGGGGGGGGGGACACATTTGCCAATATGAACCCAAGCCCACCCTATAGTTTCCTAGAACAACATTTGTGGAAATTATTTTAAATTAAAAGTAAATTATTATTATAAGGTGATTTTACAACCTAAACATGTTACTCCACGTTACAGTTACTGTTGTTAGAAACAAATATGCATGCAATGTCTGAATTATATACATATAACAAAAATTATCAGTTATCACCTAATATTTAAAATAATATAACAGATTTGGTTATTATTATTATTATTATTATTATTATTATTATTATTATTATTATTATTATTATGTATTGGCATGTCAATTCTGTTGTATATTTACATTTTCTCCTGCGCTTTTTTTTTTTCTACTGAGAGCTCTTCTTAAGATGGTGTCCTTTTATGTAAAAGAATGTAACTTTACGTTTCATAGAGACTTTTATAAACGTCAGGACATGTGGTCTTACTGTGAACTACAAATGAACAGAAGTCACGTTACAGCAGTGTTTCTCAACCCAGTTCTTATATATTCTACTGCATATTAACACTGTTCTGCATGTTCTTGAGCTTCCTCTGCTTTAAAGGCATTTAATAAAGTGGTGGTATTATGTTTCTAATACACTGCTGGATTTACATGATTAATTTAGGCTCCATAGGGGGCTAAAGGATTTTAACAGGTAAACTCAGTAAATGACTGTTTATTAGCTGATCAGGTGGACCAGGTGGAAAACACAGATTTAGGGCAGTGATCAGGGTTAAGAAACTGCTTTAAACTACAAACATAAAGTACTGTACTAAATCCTGGCTATCCACTACATGCAGCTTCTAGTTAACTAGTTAGTTAAATTCATTTTCGTTCATTATAGCTCACACTAAGTCCTGCAATCCTAAATTAATAAACAGTTTGAAAATGAAATAGTAATTAGCTGATCAGGTACAGGTCAAGTTGAACATTACATATATATATTTTTTTCTTTAACCCTGACTCCCTATCTAATTAATTTAAGTTAAACTAACTCACTAACACAGCTGCAGTTTATTAATCACAGTGGGTTTAAACTGTGTGTTTTGATTCAGAGACGTGTATTTTTAACCAGTTATCAGAAACATATCATCACAGTTTACGTGGTTAGTACGGTGGCCGAGAAAGCCCAGCGCAGTGCAAATTGAAAAGCGCTGCAAAAGTACAAAACACATCCATCAAAATTACAACACAGGCGCAGCAAATAGAAAAACGCGCTGCAAATAGAACCACAACACAACGGAAGTGAGTCACAACACAACAGAATTTTCCCAGGGGACCTTAAAAGATGCTGTACCAGCTGTATACAAAGGACAGTAACTTAAGTGGCAAACAAGCTTCTGAAAAGTAAGTTATGTTTATTACCTGTGATTACCACGGTTGTGTGCATATTATTAAAAGTTCTGCTTCACAAAACGCCTTGTTTGCCACTTATTGTCCTTTGTACACATAGTGAAGTCCGAGACGTTACTGAAGACGCAGCTTAGCTGGTACAGCATCTTTTAAGGTCCCCCGGGAAAATTCCGTTGTGTTGTGACTCACTTCCGTTGTGTTGTGGTTCTATTTGCAGCGCGTTTTTCTATTTGCTGCGCCTGTGTTGTAATTTTGATGGATGTGTTTTGTGCTTTTGCAGCGCTTTTCAATTTGCACTGCGTTGGGCTTTCTCGGCCACCGTAGGTTAGCCTATCGTTACCTTTCTGTTAGAAAAATCTCCGTATATCCAGATCTGTTTTAAAATCAGCTGAAGCTGCTGCAGCCCGATCCCGCTGCTAAATCTCACAGCGAGGGGGCGGGGCTTCCCCAACAGCAAACTGACTCTCCTCCTCCGATTGGTCCGGTCTGTCTCCTCATTAATATTACGGCTGATGTGAGCGAACTGATTTCATTTTTGGGGGGGACAAATCCACCTATTTCTAATATTGGGTGGGACATCCCCCCCGGTTCCTACGCCTATGCCCACCACGTAAAGTTACAGAGCGGGGCGTACCATCACGTAAAGTTACAGAGCGGGGCGTACCATCACGTAAAGTTACAGAGCGGGGCGTCCCATCACGTAAAGTTACAGAGCGGGGCGTCCCACCACGTAAAGTTACAGAGCGGGCGTCCCACCACGTAAAGTTACAGAGCGGGCGTCCCACCACGTAAAGTTACAGAGCGAGGCGTCCCAACACGTAAAGTTACAGAGCGGGGCGTCCCATCTCGTAAAGTTACAGAGCGGGGCGTCCCATCACGTAAAGTTACAGAGCGGGGCGTCCCATCACGTAAAGTTACAGAGCGGGGCGTCCCATCACGTAAAGTTACAGAGCGGGGCGTCCCATCACGTAAAGTTACAGAGCGGGGCGTCCCATCACGTAAAGTTACAGAGCGGGGCGTCCCATCACGTAAAGTTACAGAGCGGGGCGTCCCATCACGTAAAGTTACAGAGCGGGGCGTCCCATCACGTAAAGTTACAGAGCGGGGCATCCCATCACGTAAAGTTACAGAGCGGGGCGTCCCACCGCGTAAAGTTACAGAGCGGGGCGTCCCATCACGTAAAGTTACAGAGCGGGGCGTCCCATCACGTAAAGTTACAGAGCGGGGCGTCCCATCACGTAAAGTGAATGGGGTGTGTGTGTGCAAGAAAATATTCCGCCTGTTTTTGCAACAAGACAAATACATTTAGTTTTATATGTACACAAGTTAGGTTGTGTCTGTAGCAAAATTGGTATGGCATATTTTGACAAATGTATTCTATTTCGTTCTTTTATTACCCTGAAGGACCTGGTCCGGGAACTCTGTCGTGTAAATGCAGGCTTATCTGTAGGTTCTGCTGACTCACTCTGATAATTCTACAGAAACACAAACACACATACACACACACAGATACACACACACAATGATAAATGCACACACAGACTCAAATGAGAAGGAAGTGGGGCCAGACGTGGGGTGTGGTGTATTATTTGTACTGCAGATTAAAACACTGCTGCTAAAACTTGACAATGTATTCACTCTCAGTTTGCAGCACAGCACAACGCCCTAAAACTGGATATCAAGCGAGACGCAAACAGGCCAAGACATGCACAGCGCAGCTTGCTTAGCAAGACAGACATGATCTGGATATGACAGATGTGATCTGGCACATCAAATTTTGCTGATTGTTGAGATAAGATCTTAGGAGTATTTACAAAATAAGCCTTAACATTATGACCACCTCATAGTTTTTATAGCCATATGCGTGGACAGTAAGTAAACACAGTGTTTAAAAACTCTAGCAGCACTGCTGCACTGTCTAATCTATATATACTAGTACAACACACACTAACACCTCATACACCAACATCATGCTAATCAGGGCCACAGCTGTGATGATAATTATCCACCACCCACAGAATAATAGCTGCTCTGTGGTGGTCTTCCCTGTGGGAACCTGAGTATTAAAGAACAGGGTGAAAGAAGGATCATAATAAAGTATGCAGAGAATCAGATACAGGACTTTAAGCCCGTAATCCTAGAACTATGAAGTGTCCTGTATGATCAGTGGAGATGAAACGAGGAGCAGGTCATAATGTAAAGCCTTAAAATTTGCCAGTCCCTGTACTAATCACAGGAACAGAAATTTTGACCCTGAGTGCAAAAACGTTTGCTTGCCACTATAACTGTATCAGTGCTTTAAAGAAAGTGTGATACAGTGACTGAAATATAAAAGCTCAATTGAACTAATTTTAGACCATAGCAGACCCTTTGCTCATTATACCTGAGAGGGCGGAGACTCTCTTGGGTTGGCAACATTTTTGTCAAACAGGATGGAGACAGAACTGAGCAAAGGACACAAAAGTAAAAGTAAGAACTTAATATAAAATGTTGTAATAGCAGATATTACATACAAACTTAATGGATACATATACGTTTAAATACAAATGCATGCTTACCTTACAAATGTATGTGGTGCCTTTGGTGTGGTTAAATTAGAATCAGCCTTAGTGTTTCCGTTTTCTTTCTGTTAAACAAAGTAAAAAAATGTTACTAAATACAAATGTAATTCAGTACTGACCTATAGAGGTTAATAACTGGCATCATTCACCCAAATATTGTCATCCAACAGCATAACATTTCATTAATTAAACATTTAAAAACAGCATAGTAAAAGCACATGTTTGTAGCGTGAGCTCAAATGTTCTTACTGTTCACAGGGGCAAAGACAGGACTTTTAGAAGTACTGTCACGTCTGGTGTTGTAGGCGCTCCCTGTCCTTCCACACTTAGCTCCAATAGAGATTCTCAATTAGACAACTACAACACCCAGAATGCACCACCCACTGACATTACACACACTGCCGATCAAGCATTTTTACCATTCAATGTAAAATTATATGTTCAGTCAATGCAGTTCTTAGTCAATGTGAAAAGACCAAAGAATAAAACTGTGTTTAACAGTAACACGACTGCACATGCACAGAGGGACATATGCTGTATTTGGCGCTTTCCTTGACAAACTTTGAGGTGGGTTTTACTAATCCAACACAACTTAGTCAAATTATAAACAAGGTCCTATTTTCACATATTTTCAAACGAGACACAATTTAGTCTTTTAGTAAATGATTTAACTTAAATGCTAATTAACACTGTGTATCTCACACTCACTGAAGTATATTTTATTTACTGTATCTTAGCAGATTTAACCTAAATAATATAGCATCATATTAACCCATGCATCTTCCCTATTGGCCACTAGCATAATTCATTTGCATAATAAATGCACTCCACCACTTACTCGCCATCTGTCAGTAGTCTTGCCCATCAGGGCTATCTTCCCTTGGGTATGCAGTTATGTTTTATATAGGTGACTGCCTGGCCACAGTGGTGTAGGCCATAAGAACAAGTTACCATTTTCTTTTCTGTGAACTGTTACTTCACTAAATTTTCTAATGTAATGGGAAAATAGTTTGGCAGAAAGGCTGCAACTCAAGCTAATGTTGACTGAATAAGCAATAGTAAGATATGAAGGGTCTAATAAAAATATACTGACAAACCTTTTATACTTTTTTGTGTACTAATTAAATACCTATGGGAAGGTAGACCTTGCTGACAAAACTACACACCTATTATGCAAAACACCTATAATGCATATATATATTCCTCATTACTTTAAGTTACGCTCTAAAACCAAAACAAATATATTGAAATCAAATCTACAAACAAATGTTTTTGTTCATATACAGTATATTGATACTGAATAATAACTATCCAACCCTACTTATTGAGTGCATTTATGGGCTTTTAATTACTGATACTGTTGTTGTTGTTGTTGTTGTTGTTATTATTATTATTATTATTATTACTAGCTGTAGTATTATTATCCATTAGCATTTATTATTTTTATAAACTACTAATTATATATCAGTATAAATGAGCATAGTAACAGACAGTTGTCATGGTACAGTGAATTTTTACCAATTATTAAACAGCTGGTCATTACTCTTTATCTATAATTTGTGTTTTTGGGTGGATTCTTTGTTTGCTTTATTTCTCCGGCTTTGAGGAAGTGTTTTTTCGTGTCACCTTTGGTTTGCTCAACAAATGTGTGTTTGATCTTTTGTCTTTTTTGCAAGTTTTATCAAATTTGCAACATAATTTGTAAAAAGTGCTACACAGTTCAATTTGGCTTAATTAAATAGTGTTGCTACATAACGCTGCTGGCAAAGGGGACAGGAAATGCTTGTGAGAACGGTGTGAGGTCATGACTGTGTAAAATCCTGTAATATTTCTGTGCTGTGACAGTCTACATGAATTTCAATTCAAACTCTGTTTCTCTTAGGATGTGTGCAAGGAGTGGGAAGGAGCTCTAACACTTAATACACGTAATTTACAGTCTTAACCTGTAGCAATAAGCAAAAATGTGATTTTCAGGTTAAGCAGATCTAACATTTACCAAGATGATCTGACCAAAGTGTTTTAGCTGTGTTATCCTTGCATTTCTCACTGTGACCAAGAGTTATCAGATTTCACTTATCAGATATCACAAATGTCTTGGCTGATTTTTCCTGAAGAACAGATACAATTAAATGAGGGCAGTTGAAATGAAGAGCTACTCTAAAGAAGTTGAAGGCCAGGCAGCAGTACCTGTGGGCCAATTTCTGAAACTGGGCAGTAACTGGTCTGAGACTGGGCTGTAGGGTTTAGAGGAGATGCTGGTGGAGATGTGACGGGAGCCTCAACGTTGCTGTGCATGTTTATCTTCATGTTATTTCCTGTGCTGTCTTCCTCTTCCTCAAATTCAAATCCACTTTTCTCCTCCTGCCTTTGCCTATTCAGGGTCTCCACATGTCTCTTCCTCCTGTGTTCATCTCGTACTCGTAGCATCTCCACAAAGTCCAGCTGCAGCTTCTCCAATCCTCCACCGGAGTCACTGTCCTCAGCCGCTGCACTCTCACTGAGGATTCACACAAACATTAATAACAGCTTAATTATTATTAAAATACTACATACGTAGCAGACAATCTGCTTATAATACATTAGTTTCCCAGAGTAGATTGTTTAAACATTATTTTAAAAATAAAATATTTGCTTATTTGATAAAAATGCCTAGTACTGGAAATGAGTTTAAAAACTAATTTATCAGCACTATGATCTCAGAACAGGAGACGTGCTGGTTCTGAACTGTCTGTGTTTCGCTAAAAAGTCAGCAGAGACTGTGTTTTTATAGAGTATGCCTTCTGAATGAGCTCTGTATCTCTTCTGTGTGCACACCACACTCTTGATTCTGCACAGATTCCACCAAATCCTGATTGTTGTGTAAATATCTGGTTTTATGTTCCATTTATTTCATGTTTGTACTAGGGGATCTTTTATTTTTAAAGTGTTGGTTTACTGTGTACTGTCCCTTTAAGAGACTCAGCTCTATTTGGCGCCATCGGCGTACTGATCTCAGTCTGTGTATAACTAACAGAGAGGTGGTACGTAGTTCTGATAGCTGTGCTTAAAACACATATTTTCCTGTTAAAACAGCATAAAATGGGCAGTAAGTAGTGTTAAAAGCTAGAAACAGGATTGTGAACGTGTAAATATGCAGTAGCTTTAAGGTGAACTATATAAAATGTCTTTTGTCGAGTTTTAACTGACACACGTGCTCTGTGGCTTCACAAACTGGAAAAAAAAAAGAACGTAACGTTGGACATTGTTAAAAAAAAAGAACGTAACATTGGACATTGTTAAAAAAAAAGAACGTAACGTTGGACATTGTTGGGGAAAAAAAAGAAAATGTGGAAAAAAGTACTGAACTATAGAGAGTGTTTAGAACAACTTTTTTTGGGTGAGAAACTAAAATATGGCAGAAGGTCAGACTTATTTTGCTGGGGGTCAGGGTGGTGATGAGAGCTTTGTGAGGCACCAGTTTGGTGTAGGGAGGGGCTTTATTCATCCCACAGTAACCAGTACACCAGGACCTAGAATTATGCCATTAGAAACTCCAATAATCGGGGGAATCACGTGACCGTGTACCGGGATGGCAGCTCGCGGCTAGTGCTCCTGTTTTCATTCCCTCCATTTGAGCTTTTAATTTTATTTTTGCTTACAATACTCTGCTCACATTCGCAAATTCCAGACTTTTAAGATGTCTAGCACTCGGGGAAGAGCAAACTTGTCACCGGTAAGCTCTCCAATTAAGAAAAAATCCAAACAGTTTGACTCGATGGAGATGTCTAAAATGGCGGATCTAGAGGACTCCCTGCAGAAACAAGCAGCTTGCCTTCAATCGCAGTTTGAGGCGATGGGCGCTGACCTCAAAATGGAGCTGAGTAAACTTAAAGACGATTTTTCTGCACAGACAAAATCCGTCCTCGCGATGGTCGCCAAGATGGACAAAGTAGTAGCAGAACATTGCGAGCAGAAGAAGATTCTAAATTCCCATACTGCGCAATTGGAGGCTACCGAGGCTAAGCTAGCCGAGCTAGAGGACCGCTCCCGCCGCTCTAACGTCCGCCTGGTAGGTCTCCTCGAGGGCTCCGAAGGTGATGACCCAGTCGGCTACATTCAGAAAGCTATTAAAAGCTGGTTCCCCTCATTGGCACACAAAGAAATGGAAATCGAAAGAGCCCACCGCATCTACAGAAAATCCAAGGATGGCCGGAATACACCTCGTGTGTTCATCTTTAAGTTTCTCCGCTACCAGGACAGGCAGTCCCTGCTCAAGGCCAGCAGGCTACATGACCCGGTCGTCTGCTCCGGCTCCAGACTACGGTTCTTTGTGGATTACAATGCCGCTACCGCCAGAAAGAGGGAGGCTTTTCTCCCCGTCCAGAGAGCTCTGAAAGCAGCCGGCGTGGAAAATTTTCTGATTTACCCGGCCATCCTCAAAGTTAACACAGCAGGTACTGCCCACACTTTCTCTACCCCTCAGGAAGCCAAGGGCTTATTTTCCTCGATCCCTCGCCGTAACGAGTTGGAATTTGATATGCAGCAGTAATTAACATTTCGGGTATCAGTAGCTCTGTTTGTTCCTATTTCTTCTGCTCCTCCAGCTCTTCACGAATCCATTTGCTTGTTTTTTTTTTTTTCCCTGACACTTTCAGTTTTGATTTAGGACAGCTGGATTATTTGCAACTCATTACTGAGTCCTCAAAAAATATCTCACGCTGCTTTATGTTTGTTGCTTTTTTGAAATTTTACCGTTAATTCTGTGTAACACTTTTGTTAATTTGCTAATTTAGTGAGCGGGAATTCCCATGCAGGAGGGAATGTCACAGAGCCTTGTCCGCGCACTGTAATGAACACCGGCAGACGCGCCACGGATCTGTTTAGGGTGGGCTCCGAATTGTTCTGTTTTTTGTTCGGGAATCTATATACATGGCACGCAATTATTTTTTGTATCTTATCTACTCATCACTTGTTTACAATTGTTATCTTCTTAATTTTACTGTTTCAATACTGATCGTACATCTGTCATTTTTAGCATGCTAATATGACTACGGATGATTTGTTTATTTTATCCTGGAATGTGCGAGGTCTGAACTCCCCAACAAAACGTGCCAGTTGCTTGAATATACTCCGCAGGGAAAAAATTGATATAGCTTTAATACAGGAATCTCATCTTTTACATCATGACGTACAGAGAATGGCAAACAAATATTATTCTATTGGAGCTTTCTCTACAGCCAAAAACAAAACCAATGGTACCTTAATTCTTCTTCACAGGAAATTAGACATAATCATTCACAGCACAGGTTCAGACTCCTCAGGACGTATTTCACATTTAGAAGCAAGCATAAGGGGACAAAACTTAACTTTTATTTCAGTATATGCTCCTGTTAATTTCGACCCTGAATTTTTTCACCTACTATCAAAATATCTTTTGAAATTTGAATTTCCCCTGATCTTAGGGGGAGACACGAATGCTGTTTTTAATCTATCATGTGACCGGTCCAAAGGTAGCTGTTCTTCTGTTTATTCCAGATCATCCATTTCGTTGATGATAAATTTACAAATAATTTAGGTTTAACTGATTTATGGCGCACTTTTAACCCCTCAACTAGAGAACCTGCTACTCTGCTAGACATGGTTCATTTTCCAGAATAGATTATATCCTCATATCCTGTTCACTACTATCCAAAGCTCATTCAGCCGAAATCCTCCCTTTATCACTCTCAGATCATTATCCCAATACTTTTAGGCTAACCCTGAATAACTTAAAACCTCGTGTTTGCAGATGGCGGTTTAATACCACTCTGCTTCAAAATACATTATTTATTAAGGAATTCAGTGCAGGCCTAAAGAACTTCATATATATTAATCAGGGATCTGTTAATGACTCCCGTATATTATGGCAAGCAATTAAAGGTTTTATTAGAGGTAAATCTATCAGCTTCTCTTCTCACCTATGTAAATCTAAAGTGAGGAAAATAGCACAATTAGAGACAAAAGTGGCCTCCCTTGTACACCAATTACAAAACTCATTTAGCAAATCAACTGCAGACAAACTTGAAATAGTTAAAAGTGAACTTAACTCTCTCCTAAGGACTAGATCTGAATTCCTCATACATAGAGTTAGACAATGAATGTTTCTCAAATATTCCTGCTATATCCTCTCAAGGCGTTACTATCACAAATCCAACAGAAATAAATATTTTATTCCAGCAGTTCTATACTCAATTATACTCCTCTGAATCACAATCAGATCATAATAGACACATCGAATATCTTAGTAAATTAAACCTATCACATTTATCAAAGGAGGATGCCGAACAATTAGGTAAACCGATTCAACTAAATGAGTTAAAAGAAGCACTTCAATTAATGCAAAAAGGCAAAGCACCAGGTATAGATGGCATACCTCCAGAGTTTTACCTCACATTTTTCTCTCAGTTAGGTCCCCTTCTTTTAGACATGATAAATACTGCGATTGAAGCTGGATCATTCCAAAGAGATACGAACACTGCCCTAATCTCTGTCCTTTTAAAACCGGAGAAAGATCCGTTGTCCTGTAACAGCTACCGACCTCTTTCCTTGATTGGTTCTGATACTAAACTATTGGCCAAAGTACTTGCCATGCGTCTAGAATCACATATGACTAAGCTAGTTCATTTTGATCAAACTGGATTCATTAAAAACCGCCTTGCTACTGACAATGTTCGTTGTTTACTCCACGTTCTTGACTTAGTGACCGATTTAACAACACCTTGTGCCGTTGTTTCACTAGATGCCGAAAAGGCCTTTGACAGGTTAAAATGGACTTTCCTGTGGGCCGTACTAGAATTCATGGGAGTTGGAGAGAAATTTATAAATATGATTAAGACATTATATGCTTCGCCTTCTGCAAAAGTTATAACTGGTAATAATTGCTCTCAACCATTCCCAATCTCTCGTGGTTCAAGACAAGGATGCCCACTTTCTCCCCTATTGTTTTGCTTATCCCTAGAACCATTAGCCCAGGCTATTAGATTATCTCCTTTATATTCCCCAATCACTATTAAAGATACTCATCATCACATATCCCTCTACGCTGATGACATCTTACTGTACCTTAGTAATGCCCCCCAAACACTTCCACATCTTTTTGACATCTTGGATACATTTAGTACACACTCAGGCTATAAAGTTAATAAAAATAAATCTGTTTTACTGTCACTGAATAATGCTATGCTAGATTCTAACATCTTGTCACCAATTCCTGTAGTTAAGAATTTTAGGTACCTTGGGGTAGATATATATCCATCTATTGAAACTCTAGTTAAAAATAACTTCAACCAGTCAGAAAATTACAAATGACCTAAATAAATGGAGCCATTTACCTGATTCACTTCAAATGCGAATCTCTATCATAAAAATGAATATCCTCCCCAGGATTAACTTTATTAGTTCTATGATTCCACTACCCCCACCTTCAACTTTTTGGGCTAAATTGAACTCCATACTTACTACTTACCTGTGGAAAGGTAAAAAACCCAGATTCAAATTAGTAAATTTGCAACGTCATAAATCTGATGGTGGTTTATCAATTCCTAACTTTAAACTGTATCACTATTCCTTTATTCTTCGCCCTCTAGCGACTTGGCTTTACCCGGATTCTCAAGTGTCTTGGAAAGCTCTAGAAGAACGACTCATTTTTCCACTAAGATTACAGGACCTTTGTTACTCTAACACTCCTATCAAACGTAGTAGATCCAAGTACGGCTCACTTATAACTTATTTACTTTCAGTCTGGCATATTGTTGAAAAATTAACTAAAACGTCAACTCAATGGCATAAACATTCCCCAATTTTTCACAATTTCAAATTACTCACTGCTAATCGGCCCTTCTGTATTCCATCCTGGCAACAAAAAGGAATACATGTGTTGGATGATATTTTTAATGATTCAGGCCTTCGCACCTTCCAGGATTTATAATTTGCCCATAATTTACCTGGTTTCTCCCTTTTTCTTTATCTTCGTCTCCGTTCTTCCATGCGCGCCTATGGAGTTCCATGGAATAGCTCTTTACCCATACACCCTTTACACAAATTGCTTTCCAATAATTCTGGTACACAAGGATTTGTTTCCAAGATTTATACTATGCTACTTCGAGCTTCCTACAAACCATTAGCACTGAAGGTCATCTGGGATAAAGAATTGAAAACCTCTTACAACCCAACTGTATGGAAGACTGTATGGAAGAACACAACATTTGCATCCCTCAAATCCTAACCATCAGCTCATTCACTTTTATTTCATTCACAAGTTTTATTTAACACCATACAAGCGTTTTCTTATGCATCTCTCCTCCACTCCTTTTTGTAACTTTTATTCTGTGGACAAAATTGGTACATTTCTACATATGTACTGGGAATGCCCTAGTGTGTCTAGTTTTTGGACAAAGGTATTACAAAGTTTATCAGAAATTCTTAAAAAAGATGTCCCCTGTTCATTTAGTCAATTTATTATTTTTACATATTTCTCTTTTTTCTTGGTCTGGGTGCCATGTGGGAGGGTGGGTGTGTGGGAGGGTATGTTATGTTGAAGAATTGGTATATGTTGTTTATAATAACAATCCTCCTTCAAAATAAATAAAAATACTTGATCACAAAAAAAAGAAACTCCAATAATCACTTCCACACCTTATGTAGACCAAGTTATACCAGGTCTAACTGAAGAGAATCCAGACATAGATACACTCATCACACAGATAGCTAAAAAGCTAGGCAAATCCATTACAGCTCAGCTTCAGTCTGATAAGAGCACACACTGTGTTAGACAGTCTGATCAGTCCTCAGAGATTACATTGTCTAATGTCAAACTTATCATGCATGATGCAAAAGATGCAAAAGAGCCTCCGATATTTAGGATATTTCTGAAACAACACTTTAGTGAAGTGACATACTCAAGCATGCCCTTAGCCGATACAATACGTTGCCCGTGCCAGGCGAGGATGCCATGGAGTATTGGATAAGGCTCAACAAAACTATGGATGTTGCAAGACAAGGTCGTTGTGTGGGGGACCCAAGCCACGAGGTTAGTATGATGTTCATCAAACACTGTCCAGATGAGTCACTTGCAGGTGTTTTCAAGTCTGCAGAAAAATGGTCAGCCTGCGAAATTCAAGAGCGCCTTGATGACCATATGCAAGAGAAAAAAACCTTGAACAGCTCTGAGACCTCCAAGACCAAGCATTGTTGAACGTAAAGTCCATTCTCAGTGCTCTGTAAATGAGGTAGATGTATCCAACACAGCTGCACCACCCCCTTATTTGACTCCAGCTCGTGCCAGTACAGACAGTGACTACATGAGGAGCTTGGTCTCTATGATGGACAGACTAGTCACACAGCAGACACAAGGACTGGTCTTTCCGAAGAGTGTGTAAAATTTGTGGTGCTTGTGAACATTTCATTGTAGAAGGGAGAATAGATGTTTGAAATGCTTTGCTCCTGGACATTGGAAAAAAGACTCAGCCTCAATACAGTGAATCCCATCAGAATCAACATTTAAACTAGATCACTCGCATATGAAGAGGGGCGGTGTGAGTGCTATGAATGAATCCCTCTGTAAAGATGATGATTTGGCTCATTTATATGAAGAAACTCGTGCCAGTGCTCCTAAGGGGTCGAAAGTAATCGTCCAGACAACCCAGAAGGTGCAAGCTTTTAGCGAACTGTTCTACACAGGTGTTGAGCGCTGGAGAGGGACCAGTATTCCTGATAAGGTGGGCACAGTCAAGCTCACTCAAGCAGTCACGCTCCTCCCCAAACACAAATACTTAGTCTGGGACAGATTACCCGCCAATGTGCCCTTGTCACCTGGTAGCACCATCATTGTTGAGCCAACAAACTCTAAAGCCAGACCACGTGGCATTCTCATTGGTCGCCTTGTCACACCTTTGTGGGGAGATAGGTGGGTACCCATGACTGTCGTAAACCCATCTGACAAAGCTGTCACTTTAAAAAGAAACAGCAAGTTAGAAGATGTTTCACCCTGTTTGGCAGCTGATGTTTTTCAAAGTTTGCACATCAGCTCAGAGACCCAACAACACCCTGACACCTCCTCTGATGATTGCTCTACTGTTTAAACCAAAAGCCTGTCGGACATTGGACTTGGAAATATTGATATAAGTTCATGTCAAGTAAGCCGTGGCTGTATGTCTGAGCTCATCCAGCTGTTGACTGAATTTCAGGATGTTTTCTCCAAGCATCCATTGGACTGTGGTGAGGCCAAGGGATACAAACACCGCATCCGTCTCACTGATGAATGTCCCTTTTGTTTACCATACAGGAAAGTGCCTCCTGCTTATTATCAAAAGCTAAGGCTAAAGTTCTGACTGAAATGGAAGAAAGAGGGATCATAAGGAAGTCCTTGAGTGAGTATGCATCACCCTTAGTGATGGTGTGGAGGAAGAATGGGGGACTAAGAATCTGTACAGACTTCAGATGGTTGAATGCCAGAACTCTAAAAGACGCACATGCTCTGCTGCAACAATCTGACTTCCTAGCCGCCTTGGGTGGTAGCTTGCTCTTTAGTATAGTGGATCTGGATTTTATAACATCTCGATGCATGAAGACGACAAAAAATACACCGCTTTTACAACTCCACATAAACTATATGAGTACAATAAAATGGCACAAGGTCTCTGTAATAGTCCGGCGTCCTTCATGAGGATGATGCTCAGGATATTTAGTGACATAAACTTTACAAAACTTCTCTGCTATCTTGATGATCTTCTTATCTTCGCATCATCAGAAAGTGAGGCTCTGTCCAGGCTGAGGGAAGTGTTCCAGAGGTTGCGTGAGAACAATCTGAAGCTGGCTCCAAAAAAATGCCATCTGCTACAAAGGCAAGTCAGGTTTCTTGGCCATGTCGTTGAAGGTGGTGGCGTGTCCGTTGACCCTGCCAAGGTGGAGATTATTGCAGCAATGAGGGTGCAGGACTTAATGGAGGATGATGGAGCAACCACTTCTGTTAAAAGGCTCAAATCTTTTCTTGGCAAGGTATTTTATTACCAGCACTTCCTACCCAACTGTTTCTCTATTGCAAAACCTATGTTCGCACTTACTGCTGGACAAAAGAGATGAGGCAAGCTGGCAAAAAATAAAAAGTCCCAAGGTGTGTACAGAAAACTTACACCTGCAGATTGGACAGCTGAGAGCGAGAGCGCTTTTAACCAATTGAAGACAATGCTGTGTCGAGCTGGCCCATCCTGATTTTGACTCTTTATCTTGTCAGTTGATGCGTCATTGGACGGACTAGGGGCTGTGATCTCTCAAGTGGCCAAGGGAGAATCCAAAGCAAGACCTGTGGCTTTTGCAAGCAAGACTCTCAGTGCATCACAACGAAAATACCCAGCTCACAGACTTGAATTTCTGGCTTTAAAGTGGGGTGTGTGTGAGAAGTTCAGCCATTGGCTAAAAGGAACGTATCAGTCTTGGCTGATAATAATCCGCTCACTTACCTCGTGACAAAGCCGAAGCTGTATGCATGTGAGTTATGGTGGGTTTCAAAGCTTGTATCTTATTCTTTTGATCTTAAACACCTACCTGGAAAAGTGAATGTGGTAGCTGATGCTCTAAGTCGGGATCCCTTTGCCCAATCCATTGGGCAGAGACTACTAGACGAGCCATACCCTAACCTCATTCAGCAGTCAAACGGGGTTAAGGAAGATTCTGTACAGGATGTTTTTAGAGCCACTTGCCAAGTCCAGATATGCAGGACAGAAAACCATACTTCATTCAGGACTAAATACAATGCAGCTGAGATCTGAGCTCTTTGTCAGTCTCATTGTGATTGGACTGATGCGGCAGAGGTCAGAGCAGTTCATTTAGCCCAGAATGTCCAACAACTTTCAAGCAGCCAAGAAACATTACCCATTTTCTCCATGGAGGAGCTTAAGTTGAGTCAGACAGAAGACCCAGTCATCTCTAAGGTGTTACCCTTTGTCATAGCTAATAGGAAACCATCCAGACGGGATAGGCAGGGTGCTGATTCTAAAGTCCTCAGATTGTTCAAGCAGTGGGGTAAGCTACAAGCTTGAGATGATGTTCTGTACAGAGTGACCAAAGAGCCTCAATCCAAGCAGAGAAGGTTTCAGTTTGTCCTACCTGGTAGTCTTAGAGATAAGGCACTGTCAGGAATCCATGACCTCGCTGGCCATCAAGGTCAAGACCGTACTCTATCACTTGCAAGACAGCATTTCTACTGGCCTGATCTGGAGAAAGATATAGAGAGTATGTCAAGTGTTGTCAAGGGAGAATGACGCAAGAGAAAGTTAGCAGACAAGTGGGAGGACAAGATGTACACTGTCGTCAGTATAGACCCTTACATCCATGTCTACGAAATAAAGGATGCAGCTGGGCGTACAAGAGTCGTTCATCGGAACCTACTGATGGAGGTCAACTTCTTACCAGTTCCTGGGCTGTTTCAAAGTGAGGATACCAAGGGAACTAACCAGTCATTTTCTGAAGAGTCTGATCCAGAGGATCATGCTGATGGAAGACAAACAGCTTTGATGTCTGATGATCTAATTCAGGATGATGGAGAGCTTGTCAATATCCAGTGATGAAAATGAGTCACAGCTTTCTGAAAAATCTATTGAGTCTGACATGACCATTTCAGATGAAATTCCCCTAGCTGACCCTGCACCCTGCACTGAAAGCTCTGAACCCAGCACAGTTTTAAAACAAACAGAAACAGCACACACATCTCATGTAGATACTTTATCACTCACTGATTCACACATACTTCTGAGGTAGACCATCGTGTTAGAACACATGCAGGAAGATTAGTAAAATCAGTAAATAGACTGATAGAGTCAATGGTTCAAAGACCATTTCTGAAAGGTCCACATGTTTCTATTGGGAACAGTTCTTAAACATTTTTTGTTTTTAAGTTTAAACTCATATAGAGTCTTAATTTGTTTACATTTTGACAGTGCTTATGAAATGAGTTTTGAGACAGCCATAAATATGAACTGAGTACAATCAGTGTTATGTAAGTTATGTAAATTAATTAATTGGAGTTACTTCATTTAAGTGAATATTCCTCAAATTCACTATTTAGGAGAAGTTGATTGTTGACTGTTTTCACTGTCAATTAATATATTTTTCTTGTGTAACTGACATTAACAATTACAATCGTCACAAACACTAAGGGGATAACTTTATTAGTGCATGTCATACCTGACTGGGATCAGGCAGAGAGAGAAAAGGGAGACACTGCTTGGATGGAATACGAATCAGTAGTGTTTATTTAGAAACACAAGAAAATATAAAACTCAAAATGGAAAACAAATGAAAACACAGTGAATATGCAACAATAACTGTATGGGAAAAACTAGAAAGAAACTCAGAAACTGACAAATAACATAGGACTGGGCAAAGTAAAGAAAACGCTGAAAAAACGGGAGAAACGGATGTGACGGAATGTGTTTATTGAAATGATTCATAATCAATGACGTGTGATGATTTATAATCAATGACGATTATTATTTAATTACTTTTTTGTTCTATGCAATGATAATGTGTGCTCAGTAAGCTGAACCTGATATTCTCCTCTCAGTGAGCATATCTGAGAAGCTGAGTGTGTGTTTTCCTATCAGGGAAGCAGTGTGTGTGTGTTAAGGAATGCGCGTCACTGTTTTTCTGTCTACTATCTGGCGCCAGGGTCATTTTTCCCTCCAGCCTGCGGAATACTATGGTCTTGAGAACCAGCCCAATATGCTCACTAAGGGGTTATGTCAGACCACCTGTCAGAAGAAGTTGACGTGTTACAATGATGGCACTATGCCCATATTAGGGAGTAAGGTAGTAAGGCTTGGGAGGATCTAAGGGGTATAAAGAAAGTGTGGCACTCTTCCAAAGGAGGAGATTCTGTATTCTTACATGTGTCTTCTCAATAAATCTTGTTACTCATTTTGATCCAGACTCAGAGACTCTGCAACTTTATATTCCTGTCACTATTTCCACCACAATTTGGTGTCACGAACAGGATGAGCATGGATAGTGTCACAGTTTAGCCCGTGTCTGTCTCGTTGTGTCTCCCTCTCCTGGTCTATTGTGCTCCTGCCCCTCTGTTTTCCTGTCATGTGTCCCAGACATGTGCTATTGTTGTGTTTTTGTCCTTGTCTCCGCCCTAGCCCTGCCCTAGCCATTAGTGCTGTAACCTCTTGTCTCATTTGTAACCCCGCCCCCTTGTTAGCTCCCACAGGTGTCCCTTATGTTTGCCTGTATATAATACCCCATGTGCTCCTTGTTCTGTGTCGTGCTTTGTTTGATCTAGTCCTGTTTCTCTGTCAGAATCTTGTTTAGTTGTGTTTTTGCGCCTTTGAGCCTTTTTGTCTGCAGTGTTCTGGTTTGTTTTCTTTAGTTTATTTATTTGTTTGATTATTTTGTTTGTTTGTTTAAGTCTTTTTCTCATATCCTCATAGTTCAGTGTTTTGTTTTAGTTACCTTTTCTTTATACTATTTCATAGGGTTTTGCTCTTTTGATTATTTTCTTGTTTAAATGGAAAATAAAACTAACTTGCATTTGCATCCGGCCTCCTCCTCTTCGTTACATAAAGCACGACCAACCGAGGATGCAGCAAGTCGGTTTTTAGCTATGCAGGAGCAACAGGAATTTTTGGACAGCCTCATCTCCAAGCTACGAGCTGGTCAACCGTTTTTGTTACCCTCCTTGATGCCAATCCCCTGTGAGTATGATGGGGAACATGGCACCTGTGAGGGTTTCATTATGCAATGCTCCATTTACCTGGAACATATGACATGCCCTATCCCTCCAGACATTATAAAGGTACTTTTTATAAAAACTTTGTTGAGGGATAAAGCATTACAATGGGGAGACATTATTTTAGAAAGCAGACCTGAAAAGGCAAAGACTGTGGAAGGTTTTTTTGAACTGCTGTAATTAAGGTTTTCTAAACATCCAGCATCCGCTGCCCCAGCATCAGCTCCAGCTCAAGCACCAGCAGCACCCACTGCTCCAGCCTCAGCTCCAGCTCAAGCACCAGCAGCTTCCGCTGCTCCAGCCTCAGCTCCTACTCAAGCACCAGCAGCACCCACTGCTCCAGCTCAAGCACCAGCAGCACCCACTGCTCCAGCCTCAGCTCCAGCTCAAGCACCAGCAGCACCCACTGCTCCAGCCTCAGCTCCAGCTCAAGCACCAGCAGCACCCACTGCTCCAGCCTCAGCTCAAGCACCAGCAGCTTCCGCTGCTCCAGCCCCAGCTCCAGCTCAAGAACCAGCAGCTTCCACTGCTCCAGCCTCAGCTCCAGCTTAAGCACCAGCAGCTTCCGCTGCTCCAGCCTCAGCTCCAGCTCAAGCACCAGCAGCTTCAGCTGCTCCAGCCTCAGCTCCAGCTCAAGCACCAGCAGCTTCAGCTGCTCCAGCCTCAGCTCCAGCTCAAGCACCAGCAGCTTCCGCTGCTCCAGCCTCAGCTCCAGCTCAAGAATCAGCAGCTTCCGCTGCTCCAGCCTCAGCTTCAGCTCAAGCACCAGCAGCTTCCGCTGCTCCAGCCTCAGCTCCAGCTCAAGCTCCAGCAGCTTATGCTGCTCCAGCCTCAGCTCCAGCTCCAGCCTCAGCTCCAGCTCCAGCACCTGCTGCCTCAGCTCCAGCTCCAGCACCTGCTGCCTCAGCTCCAGCTCCAGCACCTGCTGCCTCAGCCTCAGCTCCAGCACCTGCTGCCTCAGCCTCAGCTCCAGCACCTGCTGCCTCAGCCTCAGCTCCAGCACCTGCTGCCTCAGCCTCAGCTCCAGCACCTGCTGCCTCAGCCTCAGCTCCAGCACCTGCTGCCTCAGCCTCAGCTCCAGCACCTGCTGCCTCAGCCTCAGCTCCAGCACCTCCCGCTGCTTCAGCTCCAGCACCAGCAGCTCCCGCTGCTTCAGCTCCAGCACCAGCAGCTCCCGCTGCTTCAGCTCCAGCACCAGCAGCTCCCGCTACTTCAGCTCCAGCGCCAGCAGCTCCCGCTGCTCCAGCCTCGGCTCCAGCTCCAGCAGCTCCCGCTGCTCCGGCCTCAGCTCCAGCACCAGCAGTGCCTGCCGCCCACGTGGTACCCACTGCTCCTGACCCTGTGCCCGCGGCTCCGGCCGCCTCTGACCCTGTGCCCGCGGCTCCGGCCGCCTCTGACCCTGTGCCCGCGGCTCCGGCCGCCTCTGACCCTGTGCCCGCGGCTCCGGCCGCCTCTGACCCTGTGCCCACTCCCAGAACTTTGTATGCCCCCCGGCCTATCCCCAGGCCTGCTCCCAGGTCACGGGCTCCTAGGCCCGCCCCAAGGCCCCCGGACCTCTGCCCAAGAACTGTGCCCAGGCTGGCCCCTCTAACTACCCCACAGACTTTAGCCAGTCCTGGGCATCCCCAAGTTTTGTTTGTTCCCATGTCTCTCCCTGTCCTGGTCCCAGTGTCTGTGTTTGTTCCCATTCCTGTCCCCGGTGGTTTTTCTGTTCCCATCCCTGTCACCGTATTTGTGTCAGTCCCAGTAAGTGTATTTGTCCCGGTTCCATCGCCCTGTCTTGTCCAGACCCAGTTTGTCCAGCCCAAGTCCTCTGTCCAGTCTAAGCCCCTAGCCCAGTCTATGTTCTCCTCCACAGTCCAGTCTCTGTCCCAGTCTTTCGTCCAGTCTCCGTCCCCTGTCCAGTCTTTCGTCCAGTCTCCGTCCCCTGTCCAGTCTTTCGTCCAGTCTCCGTCCCCTGTCCAGTCTTTCGTCCAGTCTCCGTCCCCTGTCCAGTCTTTGTTCATGTCCCCTGCCCTTTCTGCATCCCTGCCCAATGTACAGCCCTCTGTCCAGTCTCAGTTCTCGTCCCCTGTCCAGTCTCTGTTTTTTCCGCCTCCCCAGTCTCCATTCCAGTCCCAGTATGTTTCTCCTGTCTAATCTCCTGTCTCAGTTCCTGCCCCTGTGTTCTTTCTCTGGTCTTGTCTAGCCTTGTCTTGTTTTTCTGTTCCCTCTCTCTCGGCGCCTCTGGTAGTGGCGCCGTTGAGGGGGGGTAATGTCACAGTTTAGCCCGTGTCTGTCTCGTTGTGTCTCCCTCTCCTGGTCTATTGTGCTCCTGCCCCTCTGTTTTCCTGTCATGTGTCCCAGCCATGTGCTATTGTTGTGTTTTTGTCCTTGTCTCCGCCCTAGCCCTGCCCTAGCCATTAGTGCTGTAACCTCTTGTCTCATTTGTAACCCCGCCCCCTTGTTAGCTCCCACAGGTGTCCCTTATGTTTGCCTGTATATAATACCCCATGTGCTCCTTGTTCTGTGTCGTGCTTTGTTTGATCTAGTCCTGTTTCTCTGTCAGAATCTTGTTTTTGCGCCTTTGAGCCTTTTTGTCTGCAGTGTTCTGGTTTGTTTTCTTTAGTTTATTTATTTGTTTGATTATTTTGTTTGTTTGTTTAAGTCTTTTTCTCATATCCTCATAGTTCAGTGTTTTGTTTTAGTTACCTTTTCTTTATACTATTTCATAGGGTTTTGCTCTTTTGTTTATTTTCTTGTTTAAATGGAAAATAAAACTAACTTGCATTTGCATCCGGCCTCCTCCTCTTCGTTACAGATAGCAGCGGAGGGGGAGAGTAGCACCGACCGAGGACACTCTCCAGCAAAACAGCTGGACCCAGAGGCAAGGGAAACTCCACAGAATACGGAAAAGTACTGTGGGGGTCAGTGCGGCTGCTCACCCCTCCACTCGCAATCCAGGACTCATCAACGAACAGTGGTGGTAAGTGACAGATTAACTAATTAAATCTTTACGAAATTTTAAGACAAAATTTGTTCTTTAATTAAAATATCTTAAAAACTCCCCTCCATCCTTCCTTCAGCACTCCACCCTGGATAAGTTTAGTTATATGACGGTGTAACACGTCCATGTGGCAGTTAACAGCACACTTTAGCGTGGCAGTTAGCGGCATAGAAAGTGCGTGGCAGTTGACGGTGTATAACTACACGGCAGTCAGCGGTGTGCGAATAAGGTTGCTTTGACCAGAACAAAGCCTCTTCTGATAGACGTGCATAAATAAAACTAATAGTACAGGCTACTGATTGAATATTAAGCAGGAATGGAAGAAGGAAGGTGAGACGTGATTATTGACGCCAAAATTGAGTGGTTTAAATCAAACGAGAGAACAAAAAATGTGATACCAAATAAGTAATAAATTATAATAAAAAAAGGGGGAAAAAAAAAAATATATATATAAAAAATCACAATTCAGCTCTTATAGTGTAGTGTATAACATATGTCCCACTGTGGATAAAGTATTTTGGATTTCCAACTACTGGAACCCTCAGTGTGAAATATTTAGAAAAATTTAAGGTTAGAGTGGGAAAGCCACCATTAGGGTGTCTTGAAGGGGTGATTAAATACTATGGAAAAAAAAAATTATATATATATATATATATAAATGCTATATTACGAGCAGTTGGGTTCTGGGTGGAGGAAGCAGGGCCTAGACAGACACAGAGGGAGAGAGGGGCGGGACTCACCCACTAACTCTCAGTGTGTCTCAGTGTCAGTGTCCTTAACCTCGCCGCCGCCCTGCCGAGAAGACCCATACCAGCTGGAAAACCAGAACCTAGCTTGACCACCACCAGGCCCGGACCAAAGACAACCAACTCCTTCTGAAAATCTGGCACAGGAGGAACCACCCCTACAGCCAACAGATTGTAGTACATCAAGCCTGAACCAGGGGAAAATGGACTGCAGTTCAAACTCTTTTCCCATTTGAGAACTTTTGCAGATCATGCCGACCGACCGAGAATTAGATAAAACACATCCTGATGTGGAAACTGGGTTCCAGTTACTGCAAGATAGATCAGGGCTGAATGAGCAATGATACTCGCCTGACTGACCCCGACTACAATGCAGGACTTGACTGGGACGGGAACCAACAGGGCCTCTAACGGCCCCTACCGGACTATGACTAGAGACTTGAGAGTTCGACCTGGAGGCTGTTTTTCCCGCACACGTAAACATGGGAAAATAGCAGCATGCAAGAAGGAAGACAGAGAAACAGTCAGCCAGCCTTCCAGCCGGGCCAATAAGATAAGAATACAAACTGGACTACAACGCTGCTACAACTGTGGAAGACATGGACATTTTGCTTGTGACGGCTAGGAGCCAATCATCCAAGAGATTGAGCACATGGGTCAGCAACAGCAGTGACGAGCGGCGGAGGGGAGGGGCGGTGGAACTGGACACACTGAAGCCGAAAAAAGGGAAGTGTCTTCTTCTTTTTCTTCTTTCTCTCTTCTCCCCATCTCTCATTAGTAGACATTTGAAGGTGAAGCTCTAGAGTTTTTAGTGGATAGCGGGGCAGGTTATTCAGTAATTAGAATAAGTGATCTTTGCTGTGATACACAATGGAAAAAAAACAATGGCTCTGATAGGGGTAGGGGGAATAGTGGTTAAAGAAAAAATGTCTGTGCCCCTCCAATGTACTTTTAATGACAAAAGTTTTTCATATTGTTTCCTTATGTCTTCTGCCAGTAAACTTGCTAGGAATGGACTTGATGTGTAAGCTGGGGTGTACATTGATTAGCTCTCCTGAAGGGTTAGCTGTAGATTTTTCAGAACAACCATGCATGGTACAGATAGCAGCTGGGGTTCCAGGGTATGTTTATATGTGGTACAGTGTTGATAAACAAGGAGAAACTACCAGACATTCTTATCAGAAGCAGAAAAGATAGTGTCAAAGTCACTGCAGTGGAAAAAGAGTGGTTTACTTTGCACCTCACATATTAGCCAGGGCCCTGATTATAATTATGAAAAAAAAAAATGTTCTCACACTAGAAACAGAATCTCTATCTACCACAGCACTCATTTGAATAATAAGTTGGCAGCCATCCTAGTGTCACTAACAAAACAACAGGATGTGTCATTCACAGTAGATAATTCATACCCGCACTTCTCCCTGACCACCCTTCCGTGGTGTGACATCAGACCATGGGCTTTGAGGGTGGCCAGGGCTAATGAATGGGTTGATAAAGATCACCCTAGTGTACACTACAGTGCTTCTACAAAAACATGGAAGTGCTCTTTTTAGTACAGGCTGAGAGCAGAGCGAACAGTGGAGCTCTTTGACTCACCTTGTTTAGGATCTGCAAGCAGTAAATGCTGCAGTACAAGCTTGAGCCCCTGAAGTACCTCCTCAAATCCTCACACTTTTTTGTCTGAAATACCCACAGATCACACCCACTACACAGTTGTGGATTTAGCTAATGCAATTTTTAATGTACTGGTACATCCAGACAGCAGATTTTTCTTTTTTCTTTCAAATATATGAAATAACGCATCACAAATTGATTACTGCCTTGCTTTCTGCTTTGTTGATTCCTGCACAGATTGCAGTAATCAAATGCACAGCGCACACATCAGCAGAGGGAATGCTTTTGCAGACCAAGTAGCAAAGCACACCCGCCTGCACAACCCCGGTCGCCGCCGTACAACTTTCCACAACAGACCAAGAGAAACCCACCTTACAAGACATCCAATCCACATCCACTGCAGTAGAAAAAGCTCAGTGGACCAAATCAGGGTGTGGTAAACAAAACAATGTGTGGGTGCACACTGTAACAAACAGACCATGTCTCCCAAAAGCATCCATGAAGGGGTTAATTGCAATTGCTCATGTCACATGAGAAAAGGGGGGATTTTAGATGTAATTTTGGTATGCACCTGGACTCTCCACACTCACCCAAAATTTTTGCTCTGCCTGTCTTACATGTGCACAAAACACACACATACGAAAACAACCTCTGTCACAACAGCCTGTGGGTCATCTCCTGGCGAAAGAGCCATTTCAACATTGGCAGGTGGACTTTGTGGAACTCACACCAGCGGAAGGGAAAAGGTTTCTCCTGGTCTGTGTATGCATGTTCACTAAATGGGTCGAAGCTTTTCCCACAGGTACCCAGAATGGCAAAGCAGAAGCAAAAGGATTCCTCAGGAAAGTAATCCCAATGTGGGGCCTGCTGGAAACATGTCTCGAGTGACAATGGCACACCATTTGTACACAAAGACCTGAACAATTTGACCAAATTCTCAGGAATAGACATGAGAAAACACTGCAGCTACCACCCAGCCAGTGCTGGGGCAGTAGAAAGGGTTAACAGAACCATTAAAAATGACCTGACAAAAATGTCAAAACAAACATGTCTTAATTGGGTGCCTCACTCTGGTTCTTTGGCAAAGCAGGACCAGACCACAGGCAATAAAAGAGGCCTAAGCACAGTCAAGATCTTTTTTGGCAGACCTCCAAATGTGGGTTTTTGACCCCCCACTTGACAATCAGTTACTTGACCACTCTCTTATCACAAACTTTTTTCTGTGTCTACGCAGGTAAAGGCGGTGTTACCACATCCAGCTGACCAACCCTTCCATGACCACAAGCCAGGCGACTGGGTGCTGATATGAGATCTCTGCAGAGGAAGGTGGAACCAGCCGAAATTGATGGGACCCCACCAGGTTCCCCTAGTTACCCACACAGCCGTAAAAGTGGAGGGAGAGGAACGTGGGTACACCACACTCACTGCAAGAAGGCACCGACTACACCCGAAGAAACAGCAGCCTAGGAGATGATGGAGAGAATCAACCCCAGGAAAGTGGTGATGATCGCACTGGGGCTGGCTTGCCTGCTGGCCATCATGGGGACACTATTTCTGACTACAAGGGACAGCTCCGATGGTCCTGATAAAGGGTATCTCAGACACCCAGGAAAGAACATTTTTTGGCAATATGCCAATTTCACAGCCCATACATCAGGTGGAAACAATACTTGTTATGCTGCAGCTAATCCATTTGTTTTTGAGTTATACACAGACACATATAACACAGTTAATCAGACCTGTCTTAAAAATGCTAATCCGGATGCTAGTGTTTTCCTCAAGGGGAATTGAGGGAGGCTAGATGCTGATATTCATTTTGGGATAAATGTTTTTGATTTAGAATCAAAGGGGGTAGTGTGACGGAATGTGTTTATTGACATGATTCATAATTAATGACGTGTGATGATTTATAATCAATGACGACTATTATTTAATTACATTTTGTTCTATGCAATTATATTGTGTAGGGAGTAAGGTAGTAAGGCTTGGGAGGATCTAAGGGGTATAAAGAGAGTGTGGCACTCTTCCAAAGGAGGAGATTCTGTATTCTTACATGTGTCTTCTCAATAAATCTTGTTACTCATTTTGATCCAGACTCAGAGACTCTGCAACTTTATATTCCTGTCACTATTTTCACCACGGCAGTCAAACAAAATCCCGGACGATTTTGAAATTCCCCTGGACATTTTTTTATGTCTTAAAAGTAGGACAGGTCCGGGAAAAAGAGGACGTCTGGTCACCCTACTTCTGGGTAGTGTACCTCTTGGTGAGAGATTTCTGACAGCTATATGCATTGAGACATTTCACCCAGTTGACAGACTTTGAGAGGGGATGCTTCTGAGGATTGAGAAAAGCAGGGTGGCCACTTCAACAAACTGCCTCATCTATGCCATCCATCAGCCTGCAACCATTGCCTTTGTTTGTGGTTTAGTAAACTGTGGTGTCATAACAGAGTGTGTTTTATTATATATTATTTTAGTGTTAAAAACCCTTAGAACAGGTTTACACTTTTGCAGTGTGGCTTATTGTGGGTGAATGCTACCATAAACAATCTTGCACTGTCAGGCCTGAGTAACCACGCCCCCTCTCCGGCACTCTCAGAGAGGAGCACTATGCCCATATAAGGACATCCGCTCCTTCAGAGCACACACACACACACACACACACACACACACACACACACACACACACACACACACACGGCTGCTCAGCCCTGATCACAGACTGGCTTCAGCTGCGGAGAGCAGCTTATAAGCACGCTGCTCTCCTCCACTCTTTGCCGAGTAATGGTCACTATCACGTTCTGTGTCTTCCTGTGGTTCCAGCCTGTTAGCTGTCGTTACAAAGTGTCCTCCCTTATGTTCCTGTCTTTCCGTATTTGTTTATTTGCCCTGTTTTCTTTTCTCAGTCTTTTGTTCTAGTTTGTTAGCCCAGCTGTCCCGTTTTCCCTGTTGTACCTCGCTACGTGCTGGTCTTATAGTTTGGGCAACTTCCTGGTTTTATTGTTTTGGCTGTTTTCCGTGTGGTGGAAATAGTGACAGGAATATAAAGTTGCAGAGTCTCTGAGTCTGGATCAAAATGAGTAACAAGATTTATTGAGAAGACACATGTAAGAATACAGAATCTCCTCCTTTGGAAGAGTGCCACACTCTCTTTATACCCCTTAGATCCTCCCAAGCCTTACTACCTTACTCCCTAATATGGGCATAGTGCCATCATTGTAACACGTCAACTTCTTCTGACAGGTGGTCTGACATAACCCCTTAGTGAGCATATCGGGCTGGTTCTCAAGACCATAATATTCCGCAGGCTGTAGGGAAAAATGACCCTGGCGCCAGATAGTAGACAGAAAAACAGTGACGCGCATTCCTTAACACACACACACTGCTTCCCTGATAGGAAAACACACACTCAGCTTCTCAGATATGCTCACTGAGAGGAGAATATCAGGTTCAGCACATTCCATCACACTGCCCAAAGTACAGTGCATTGCGATTAGAATTGCCACGCCGTTCCAGTCTACTCCATTCCAGGTTTCTCTGTATAGCAAATTAGTCACGCCCTTCTCCTCAGAGCTACCTACTTTGCATTGTGTGTGTGAAGAAGAAAGCGTGGGCTTGCCAGTGTATACCCAAATGTTTACAAGCGAAAGCACGTGTGTGTCCGCTGGTTCTAGAGTTCTCTGCGGGGTACGTTCAGTGTTGAGCGCAGTTGACAGCAGCAGCAGACCGGGAGAGCAGGCTTGATGGAGGAAACGAGGGACAGACTGAACAGGAAAGTGTAACAGGTAGTAACATTTTGAGGTGATGAACGTAACGTTAGTAATGTTAGGATAACACAGGGACTTTGAGGTGATGGAGGTAACGTTAGTAAAGTTAGGATAACACAGGGACTTTGAGTTGATGGAGGGAACGTTAGTAAAGTTAGGATTACACAGTGACTTTGAGGTGATGGAGGTAACGTTAGTAAAGTTAGGATAACACAGGGACTTTGAGGTGATGGAGGTAACGTTAGTAAAGTTAGGATTACACAGGGACTTTGAGGTGATGGAGGTAACGTTAGTAATGTTAGGATAACACAGGGACTTTGAGGTGATGGAGGTAATGTTAGTAAAGTTAGAATTACACAGGGACTTTGAGGTGATAGAGGTTATGTTAGTAAAGTTAGGATTACACAGGGACTTTGAGGTGAAGGAGGTAACATTAGTAAAGTTAGGATTACACAGGGACTTTGAGGTGATGGAGGTAACGTTAGTAAAGTTAGGAGAACACAGGGACTTTGAGGTGATGGAGGTAACGTTAGTAAAGTTAGGATTACACAGGGACTTTGAGGTGATGGAGGTAACGTTAGTAATGTTAGGATAACACAGGGACTTTGAGGTGATGGAGGTAATGTTAGTAAAGTTAGAATTACACAGGGACTTTGAGGTGATAGAGGTTATGTTAGTAAAGTTAGGATTACACAGGGACTTTGAGGTGAAGGAGGTAACATTAGTAAAGTTAGGATTACACAGGGACTTTGAGGTGATGGAGGTAACGTTAGTAAAGTTAGGAGAACACAGGGACTTGGAGGTGATGGAGGTAACGTTAGTAAAGTTAGGATTACACAGGGACTTTGAGGTGATGGAGGTAACGTTAGTAAAGTTAGGAGAACACAGGGACTTGGAGGTGATGGAGGTAACGTTAGTAAAGTTAGGATTACACAGGGACTTTGAGGTGATGGAGGTAACGTTAGTAAAGTTAGGATTACACAGGGACTTTGAGGTGATGGAGGTAATGTTAGTAAAGTAAGTTAGGATTACACAGGGACTTTGAGGTGATGGAGGTAATGTTAGTAAAGTTAGTATTACACAGGGACTTTGAGGTGATGGAGGTAATGTTAGTAAAGTTAGGATAACACAGGGATTTTGAGGTGATGGAGGTAATGTTAGTAAAGTTAGGATTCCACAGGGACTTTGAGGTGATGGAGGTAACGTTAGTAAAGTTAGGATTACACAGGGACTTTGAGGTGATGGAGGAAATGTTAGTAAAGTTAGTATTACACAGGGACTTTGAGGTGATGGAGGTAACTTTAGTAAAGTTAGGATTACACAGGGACTTTGAGGTGATGGAGGTAATGTTAGTAAAGTTAGGATTACACAGGGACTTTGAGGTGATGGAGGTAACGTTAGTAAAGTTAGGAGAACACAGGGACTTTGAGGTGATGGAGGTAACGTTAGAAAAGTTAGGATTACACAGGGACTTTGAGGTGATGGAGGTAACATTAGTAATGTTAGGATAACACAGGGACTTTGAGGTGATTGAGGTAATGTTAGTAAAGTTAGGAGAACACAGGGACTTTGAGGTGATGGAGGTAACGTTAGAAAAGTTAGGATTACACAGGGACTTTGAGGTGATGGAGGTAACATTAGTAATGTTAGGATAACACAGGGACTTTGAGGTGATTGAGGTAATGTTAGTAAAGTTAGAATTACACAGGGACTTTGAGGTGAAGGAGGTAACATTAGTAAAGTTAGGATTACACAGGGACTTTGAGGTGATGGAGGTAACGTTAGTAAAGTTAGGAGAACACAGGGACTTTGAGGTGATGGAGGTAAAGTTAGGATTACACAGGGACTTTGAGGTGATGGAGGTAACGTTAGCAATGTTAGGATAACACAGGGACTTTGAGGTGATGGAGGTAATGTTAGTAAAGTTAGAATTACACAGGGACTTTGAGGTGATAGAGGTTATGTTAGTAAAGTTAGGATTACACAGGGACTTTGAGGTGAAGGAGGTAACATTAGTAAAGTTAGGATTACACAGGGACTTTGAGGTGATGGAGGTAACGTTAGTAAAGTTAGGAGAACACAGGGTCTTGGAGGTGATGGAGGTAACGTTAGTAAAGTTAGGATTACACAGGGACTTTGAGGTGATGGAGGTAACGTTAGTAAAGTTAGGAGAACACAGGGACTTGGAGGTGATGGAGGTAACGTTAGTAAAGTTAGGATTACACAGGGACTTTGAGGTGATGGAGGTAACGTTAGTAAAGTTAGGATTACACAGGGACTTTGAGGTGATGGAGGTAACGTTAATAAAGTTAGGAGAAAACAGGGACTTTGAGGTGATGGAGGTAACATTAGTAAAGTTAGGATTACACAGGGACTTTGAGGTGATGGAGGTAACGTTAGTAAAGTTAGGAGAACACAGGGACTTTGAGGTGATGGAGGTAAAGTTAGGATTACACAGGGACTTTGAGGTGATGGAGGTAACGTTAGTAAAGTTAGGATAACACAGGGACTTTGAGGTGATGGAGGTAATGTTAGTAAAGTTAGAATTACACAGGGACTTTGAGGTGAAGGAGGTAACATTAGTAAAGTTAGGATTACACAGGGACTTTGAGGTGATGGAGGTAACGTTAGTAAAGTTAGGAGAACACAGGGACTTTGAGGTGATGGAGGTAAAGTTAGGATTACACAGGGACTTTGAGGTGATGGAGGTAACGTTAGTAATGTTAGGATAACACAGGGACTTTGAGGTGATGGAGGTAATGTTAGTAAAGTTAGAATTACACAGGGACTTTGAGGTGATAGAGGTTATGTTAGTAAAGTTAGGATTACACAGGGACTTTGAGGTGATGGAGGTAACTTTAGTAAAGTTAGGATTACACAGGGACTTTGAGGTGATGGAGGTAACGTTAGTAAAGTTAGGAGAACACAGGGACTTGGAGGTGATGGAGGTAACTTTAGTAAAGTTAGGATTACACAGGGACTTTGAGGTGATGGAGGTAACGTTAGTAAAGTTAGGATTACACAGGGACTTTGAGGTGATGGAGGTAACGTTAATAAAGTTAGGAGAAAACAGGGACTTTGAGGTGATGGAGGTTATGTTAGTAAAGTAAGTTAGGATTACACAGGGACTTTGAGATGATGGAGGTAATGTTAGTAAAGTTAGTATTACACAGGGACTTTGAGGTGATGGAGGTAATGTTAGTAAAGTTAGGATAACAAAGGGACTTTGAGGTGATGGAGGTAATGTTAGTAAAGTTAGGATTACACAGGGACTTTGAGGTGATGGAGGTAACGTTAGTAAAGTTAGGATTACACAGGGACTTTGAGGTGATGGAGGTAACGTTAGTAAAGTTAGGAGAACACAGGGACTTGGAGGTGATGGAGGTAACGTTAGTAAAGTTAGGATTACACAGGGACTTTGAGGTGATGGAGGTAACGTTAGTAAAGTTAGGAGAACACAGGGACTTGGAGGTGATGGAGGTAACGTTAGTAAAGTTAGGATTACACAGGGACTTTGAGGTGATGGAGGTAACGTTAGTAAAGTTAGGATTACACAGGGACTTTGAGGTGATGGAGGTAACGTTAATAAAGTTAGGAGAAAACAGGGACTTTGAGGTGATGGAGGTAATGTTAGTAAAGTAAGTTAGGATTACACAGGGACTTTGAGGTGATGGAGGTAATGTTAGTAAAGTTAGTATTACACAGGGACTTTGAGGTGATGGAGGTAATGTTAGTAAAGTTAGGATAACACAGGGATTTTGAGGTGATGGAGGTAATGTTAGTAAAGTTAGGATTACACAGGGACTTTGAGGTGATGGAGGTAACGTTAGTAAAGTTAGGATTACACAGGGACTTTGAGGTGATGGAGGAAATGTTAGTAAAGTTAGTATTACACAGGGACTTTGAGGTGATGGAGGTAACTTTAGTAAAGTTAGGATTACACAGGGACTTTGAGGTGATGGAGGTAATGTTAGTAAAGTTAGGATTACACAGGGACTTTGAGGTGATGGAGGTAACGTTAGTAAAGTTAGGAGAACACAGGGACTTTGAGGTGATGGAGGTAACGTTAGAAAAGTTAGGATTACACAGGGACTTTGAGGTGATGGAGGTAACATTAGTAATGTTAGGATAACACAGGGACTTTGAGGTGATGGAGGTAATGTTAGTAAAGTTAGAATTACACAGGGACTTTGAGGTGAAGGAGGTAACATTAGTAAAGTTAGGATTACACAGGGACTTTGAGGTGATGGAGGTAACGTTAGTAAAGTTAGGAGAACACA
Organism: Astyanax mexicanus; assembly: GCF_023375975.1. Taxonomy (NCBI): domain Eukaryota; kingdom Metazoa; phylum Chordata; class Actinopteri; order Characiformes; family Acestrorhamphidae; genus Astyanax; species Astyanax mexicanus. Next base: position 9,673,169 of record NC_064420.1, on the reverse strand, counting down.
GGGACTTTGAGGTGATGGAGGTAAAGTTAGGATTACACAGGGACTTTGAGGTGATGGAGGTAACGTTAGTAATGTTAGGATAACACAGGGACTTTGAGGTGATGGAGGTAATGTTAGTAAAGTTAGAATTACACAGGGACTTTGAGGTGATAGAGGTTATGTTAGTAAAGTTAGGATTACACAGGGACTTTGAGGTGAAGGAGGTAACATTAGTAAAGTTAGGATTACACAGGGACTTTGAGGTGATGGAGGTAACGTTAGTAAAGTTAGGAGAACACAGGGACTTGGAGGTGATGGAGGTAACGTTAGTAAAGTTAGGATTACACAGGGACTTTGAGGTGATGGAGGTAACGTTAGTAAAGTTAGGAGAACACAGGGACTTGGAGGTGATGGAGGTAACGTTAGTAAAGTTAGGATTACACAGGGACTTTGAGGTGATGGAGGTAACGTTAGTAAAGTTAGGATTACACAGGGACTTTGAGGTGATGGAGGTAACGTTAATAAAGTTAGGAGAAAACAGGGACTTTGAGGTGATGGAGGTAACATTAGTAAAGTTAGGATTACACAGGGACTTTGCGGTGATGGAGGTAACGTTAGTAAAGTTAGGAGAACACAGGGACTTTGAGGTGATGGAGGTAACGTTAGTAAAGTTAGGATAACACAGGGACTTTGAGGTGATGGAGGTAATGTTAGTAAAGTTAGAATTACACAGGGACTTTGAGGTGAAGGAGGTAACATTAGTAAAGTTAGGATTACACAGGGACTTTGAGGTGATGGAGGTAACGTTAGTAAAGTTAGGATTACACAGGGACTTTGAGGTGATGGAGGTAACGTTAGTAATGTTAGGATAACACAGGGACTTTGAGGTGATGGAGGTAATGTTAGTAAAGTTAGAATTACACAGGGACTTTGAGGTGATAGAGGTTATGTTAGTAAAGTTAGGATTACACAGGGACTTTGAGGTGAAGGAGGTAACATTAGTAAAGTTAGGATTACACAGGGACTTTGAGGTGATGGAGGTAACGTTAGTAAAGTTAGGAGAACACAGGGACTTGGAGGTGATGGAGGTAACGTTAGTAAAGTTAGGATTACACAGGGACTTTGAGGTGATGGAGGTAACGTTAGTAAAGTTAGGAGAACACAGGGACTTGGAGGTGATGGAGGTAACGTTAGTAAAGTTAGGATTACACAGGGACTTTGAGGTGATGGAGGTAACGTTAATAAAGTTAGGAGAAAACAGGGACTTTGAGGTGATGGAGGTTATGTTAGTAAAGTAAGTTAGGATTACACAGGGACTTTGAGATGATGGAGGTAATGTTAGTAAAGTTAGTATTACACAGGGACTTTGAGGTGATGGAGGTAATGTTAGTAAAGTTAGGATAACAAAGGGACTTTGAGGTGATGGAGGTAATGTTAGTAAAGTTAGGATTACACAGGGACTTTGAGGTGATGGAGGTAACGTTAGTAAAGTTAGGATTACACAGTGACTTTGATGTGATGGAGGTAACGTTAGTAAAGTTAGGATTACACAGGGACTTTGAGGTGATGGAGGTAACGTTAGTAAAGTTAGGATTACACAGTGACTTTGATGTGATGGAGGTAACGTTAATAAATTTAGGAGAAAACAGGGACTTTGAGGTGATGGACGTAATGTTAGTAAAGTAAGTTAGGATTACACAGGGACTTTGAGGTGATGGAGGTAATGTTAGTAAAGTTAGGATAACACAGGGACTTTGAGGTGATGGAGGTAACGTTAGTAAAGTTAGGATAACACAGGGACTTTGAGTTGATGGAGGTAATGTTAGCTCTATTACATGAGAATGATGAGCAATGGATAATAAAACAGCAAATGGTCAAAAATGAGAAGTGTTGGATGAGCAGCAAGTGTGCATTTTAGGCTACATCATTTTATTTTAGATATTTGGGTTAAAGCTGTGTTGAAAGGCCGCATAGTTTGAGTTTTATAGCCTCTACGCTGTGGATCAGCATGTTTTAAAAAGCACTAAAACAGAAATAGCAGATTTTAAAACTGATAAATGATCAGTTAACTTCAAAAGTAAGTGGAAAAAAATATAAAAGTATTATTAGCAAAAGGTCTGCCTACACTGAATAAGAGTAAAACAGTGTCAAATGCTTTTAAGACATAGTTGCGTTGCATTAATTCATAAAGCAGCCCTGTTTGTAGCCTGATATAAATACATGTTATAGCTGTTTAAAGGAATAAGCACCTTTAACCTAAAGAATTAGAATTGAGCTGTTATATCAGATATTTTCAGAAAATATAGACATATTAGACATGAATTTAATACCCCCCCATTTTACAAAAATTACACTGTCCAGTGAAACAACACATCTTATAGGCCACTATATGTTATTTAAACAACTTGTATAGTCAGTATACTGTAATGGCATAAATTCAGCCTAGCTTAAAATTCTCTCTGACGTAATGTGGCATTTCTGTAATATTTCAGTTACTTTAACTGGACAAATGTATTTTTTTGTTAAAAAGAGTAGCTTGTGCAGTGTAATTTTCACAAAGGACAAAAAAGTAGCATGCATGGTCAATACGATAATCACTAAGCCCCTGTAAATAACATCAGGGACCTTTATAATTGCCCTGAATCCCTTCATTATTAAGGGCTAAGAAATAGCCCTTACTAAAAAATCCTTACTAATCATTCACTGTAATGTTCCAGTATCCAAGGCAAAGCAAGCCCTGGCTGTAATATATGTATCTCAGCAGTCCAAATGTCACTAACCAGCCTCTTCATTAGTCTTTACTCTTAGCTAATGAATCTGAATGACCTCTAAATATGCTTCTAAAGTTTTGTCTGCAGAATTGTCCAGCAACAGTGCAGGATCAGCCACGGTTGGGTATTATAACCACTACCATAAATACTTTAATAGAAAAATAATCAAAATATCAAATATATAATCAAATATATTATATATTGTTTTTTTATGTTAATGCTTAAACTAAGTGCAGTGTTAAATGACATTTATGGTATTTTGCTTTGCACATGCAGCCAGAAGCAGAAATACATTTTTAAACAATTTGAGACTATAATTAATACATTTGCCTTTACAAATTTGTTTCTTTCAATGTTGATGGTGAGGTTTGTGTGTGTAGAGTGTTGTGAAAAAGTGTTTGCTTCTTGCTTCTTGTTTTGCTCATGATTTCTTATTAAGCATGTTTGTCTCTCAAACAAACATCAATAATCATCAAACAAATTTAAATCTTATTCAAAGACAACACAGGTAAACACAAAGTTCAGTTTTTAAATGAAGGTTTTTATTATTAAGGAAGTAAAGAAAATCCAAACCTATATGGCCCGGTGTAAAAATGTTTGCTTGCCTGACCTAAATTACCCCAAGAGCAAAGCAAAAACACATCAAAGGCCTCATCCAAAGAACAGGCCTCAAATGCCTCAGTTAAGGTCAGTGTTTAGGACTTCACCATAGGATAGAGATCAAAAACCACAACCAAAAACATTGCTGAGCAACAAGAACATTGAGTCTAATCTCAATTTTGCCAGAAAACATCCTGAAGACCCTAAACTCTGTGGACTGTGTGTTCTATTATATCTGGCATAAAAAGAACATCAAATAGTGGTGGCCGTGTGATGGTCTGGGGCTGTTTGCTGCTTGACATGGAAGACTTCCATGTTTACATGGAAGACTTGCTTTGATCAATGGAACCATGAATTCTACTGTCTACAAACAAATTCTGAATGAGAATTCTGTTTGTGACCTCAAGCTGAAAGAAGCTTAGGTTCTGCAGCAGGAGGACAAGCAAGTCCACCTCTGAATAGCTGAAGAAAAACAAAGAGGAGTGGTCTAGTAAAAGTCTTGACCTGAATCCTATTAAGATGCTGTTCAAGGTGATTCATGCTTAAAAACTCTCCAATGTGACGAAGTTACAACAATTCTGCAAAGAAGAGAGGACCAAAATTCCTCCACAGCGTTGTGAAAGACTCATTGCAACCCTTGATTGCAGTTGTTGCAGCCAAGGTTGGTCCAACCAGTTATTATGTTAAGGTAAAAACACTGTTTTACACAGGGCCATGTAGGTTTCCTCCCTTAATAATAAAAATCTTCATTTACAAACTGCATTTTGTGTTTACTTATGCTATCTTTGACTAATAACTAAATTAGTTTGATGACCTGAAATATTGCAAAATGCAAAAAAAAAAAAAATTAAATCATGAAGGGGGAAAAAACTTTTTCACATCACTATACAGTGTATCACAAAAGTGAGTACACCCCTCACATTTCTGCAGATATTTAAGTACATGGATTCGACATTGAATCTGAAACACCTGTCATTTTAGTGTGGGAGGTTTCATGGCTAAATTGGAGCTACCTGGTGGCCAATCTTCATTAATTGCACATTGCACCAGTAAGAGAAGAGTGTGAAGGTTCATTTAGCAGGGTAAGAGCACAGTTTTGCTCAAAATATTGCAATGCACACAAGATTATTGGTGACGTACCAGAGTTCAAAAGAGGACAAATTGTTGGTGCACGTCTTGCTGGCGCAAGTCTTTTTGATGTATCAAGAGCCACGGTATCCAGGGTAATGTCAGCAAGAAGGACGAACCACATCCAACAGGATTAATTGTGGACGCAAGAGGAAGCTGGTCTGTAAGGGATGTTCGGGTGCTAACCCGGATTGTATCCAAAAAACATAAAACCACGGCTGATCAAATCACGACAGAATTCAATGTGCTCCTCAACTCTCCTGTTTCCACCAGAGCTGTCCGTCGGGACAATAAATTATTGTGGTCTAAAACCAGGTGTTTCAGTTTCATTGTTCAACCCCTGTATAACTTTTTAAAGGATAACACTGACAAAATGACACTTTGACACAATGAAAAGTAGTGTTCATCTTCTATAACAGTGTAAATTTATTATTCCCTCAAAATAACTCAATATACAGCTATTAATGTCTAAAAACTGGCAACAGAAATGAGTACACCCCTCACTGTAAGTTCATGAAGTGTAATTTTTTTGTGTGGCCACCATTATTTTCCAGAACTGCCTTGACTCTTCTTGGCATGGAGTTTTCCAGAGCTTCACAGGTTGCCAATGGAAAGCTTTTCAATCCTCCATGATGGCGTCACAGAGCTGGTGGATATTTGGAACTTTGTGCTTCTCCACCTTCCGTATGAGGATGCCCCAAAGATGTTAGGTTAGGTTAGGTTTAGGTCTGGAGACATGCTTGGCTAGTCCATTACCTTTACCCTCAGTCTCTTCAATAAAGCAGTGGTCGTCTTAGAGGTGTGTTTGGGGTCATTAACATGCTGGAACACTGCCCTGAGACCCGGTTCCCGGAGGAAGGGGATCGTGCTCTGCTTCAATTAATGTGTACCTCAATGAAATGTAACTCCCCAACACCTGCTGCACTCATGCAGCCCCAGACCATGGCATTTTAACCACCATGCTTGATTGTAGGCATGACACACTTATCTTTGTACTCCTCACCTGATTGCCGCCACACATGCTTGAGACCATCTGAACCAAACAAATTAATCTTGGTCTCATCAACCCAGAGGGCATGTTTCCAGTAATCCATGTAATTTGGTTACATGTCTTCAGCAAACTGTTTGAGGGCTTTCTTGTGTACATGGCTTTTCAGGGTGACAGCCATGTAGACCAATTTGATGTAGTGAGCAGTGTATGGAGCACTAACAGGCTGACCTCCCATTTTCTCAATCTCTACAGCAATGTAGATCTTTTCAAATACAGAATTTGGACATGAGAGCATGTGCACTCAGCTTCTTTGGATGACCAACATGAGGTCTGTTCTGAGTGGACCCTGCTCTTTTAAAACACTGGATAATTTTGGCCAGTGTGCTGCAGCTCAGTTTTAAGACTTGCTGGCCTTAAGGCTTTGGCCATCTTCATGTAAGCACAACAATTCGTCTTTTAAGATCCTCAGAGAGTTCTTTGCCTTGAGGTGCCATGTTGGAACTTTCAGTGTTTTCTTATCCTCTTATGCTCTTGGAAATCTAAAACGCTCATCATCATGGGCCAAGAAAACATAATGGTAAATGCGCTCTTACTGAATTTGGCCATTTCCAATAATGCCAACATTGCCATCTCCAACAATTTCAGCGCAAACTTTTATGCATGTTTATATAATCTAGGCTAAGTGGAAACACGTTGAACAATTATTTCTGTAAGCCAATGAAATTGTCTGATTAATTTACTTTATTTTACCAAATAATGCTTACTACAATGTGTGCATAAAGGATATCTTAATAGTTGTAATTTCAATGCATCGCCTCTAAGTGTCGCCAAATGACAAAAACACAATACATGCGTATGCCCGAAACGAAAGTGCCGTGGGGGAACGCACTTTCTCACGTTCAAGTCAAATGTAGTACATCTGACCGTGAGCGTGACATATGGCGTACGCTATGTTTTTGTGCATACGCACCTATAGTACATGAGGCCCCTGCTCCCTACGCACATTTGAGACCTAGTAACACTAATAAATCACTGCATGATACCTTTACTAATGTGTCTGGACGTTATTGTTGATGTCACTAAAAGTATAAGGGTATTTCTTTCTGTGGGTTTCCTTTTCAGTTACTTAGTACACCAGTGACGACTTTCTTCTTCAGGACATTCCAAGCGGTTGTATGGCCAATATTTGTGCAATGGCTCTGATTGGTTTACCATCTTCTCTCAGCATTATAATTGCTCGTTTTTAACCCATTGACAACTGGACTCTTTGGTTTTCATTTTGGTTACTCCTCTAACCATAAACACACAGTCTGCACAGGCAAAACCCAAATTTAACTGAGCATAGACATTCAGTACTATTTAGCAACATTAACACACCTTACACTCAAATGTTCCAATACAGTCAGGCGGCCATTTATTGTGAATCAGATTCACATTGAAGGATAGCCTTTAAAAAGGCTTTTTAATATGATATGACACAATATCTCTCTGATTCACAGTCTCAATTCCATGATAGTTAGCTAACGATTGAACTAACCCAGCATGAGCTCCGTTTTACACTAAGCAACACGTAGCACCTTCAACACAGCGCTGAGAAGGGGTTACACAGCCATGGCCCCGCCCCCGGAGTCAAAATCATGAATCTGATTGGTTAGACTGTCCTTTGACTTTGCTAATAGATTCATTACTACACCCTTCTTAAAATCAGCAGAAGGGTCACGCAGTCACGTTTGGGCAGATGTCATTTTAAAAAGCTTTGATTGGTTAAAACCGCTGTCAGTCAGATAAGAGTCCTGTAGCAACTAAAAAACACAAACTAATGTTTTGAATTAGTTGCTGTTTTTTTTTTAGTTAATTTATAAAATAAATTCTTACACTTACAATAGCTATGATATATATTTCCTGATTAAAAATTATGTAATTATTTGCATGCATTTATTGTCACCCCTTCTCTGGCTCCACTGCACACCACTAGTGTACACACGACACACAATTTCAGTGCGTTACATCATTTTATGATGGCATAAAATACCACTGTCTCTGAATTATGACTATCATTTGCATTTATGACATTCTTTTTATGATAATGATAAGAACACTCCATCTGAACAGTGCCGTCATTGTTGCTCTGAGCTCTGCACAAACATACCTTGGCTACTATGTCAGTTTAAACTGAATTTAGCTGAGGACTAATAAAAGTGTGAACAGACTGTATTTTCAGTAGGAAAAGCACCTTCTCACCTAGTGTTTTGAGCTTCAGTGTCATCACTAAAAACATTGTCTTGATCCACGTCACTCACAGAACTTTTTGTTTTTCTCCTCCTCTCTCTCTCCACTTCTTCTTCATCTTCCATTGTCCATTGCTGGGCAAGTCTAAACACACAACAATACTGAGAACAATCTAACAATAAACAGTCAAACAAACACTACTATGCATATACTCTTGCTGTGGCTTCACCAATAGCTTGATCATTGAGAAGTTACTGTTTTTCAAATACAATGAACTTAGGTAATGCAATGTTATTTGTTATGCATGTTATTTGTTTGTCAAGAGTGTTATAGCTTTAAAAAAATCTTCAATTTTCTAAAACAAATCCAAAGCTTCATTTGACATTTTTTACTGTATAAAATAACAGAAAGAGCTGTAAAGCACTTTTCTATTACTAATTGTTATTGTGTATGTTATATGTATATTTTTATCACATTTATTATAAATCTGAGGGCTTTCTTTGTATGGCATACACTGAAACAAGTCAATTAAAAAAAAAGAGTACTGCAGTTTATGAAAAACATATATTCATATTTGCAGTGGCTGCATCAGTTCAACAGTTATAAACATATCTCTAATAATATGATGTGTAAGATATACTTCCAGAAAGACAAGTCAGATAAGCAAGAGGGACCATCATGCAATAAACAGCAACATAATTAGTATAAATAAATAAACTAAATAAGAAATAAGAAATTCAACTTACATGGACAAAGCTGACCAGTTTTCACGACTAATGGACATGCTTCTCCTTTTCTTCTAGAATAAAACTGACTGTGAGAATATGTATCTCCTCAGCGCTCTGCTCCTCATCTACCTGCACTCTGCTCCCCACCTGGCAGAAGAAGGATCAGCTGACCTGTGGCTGATCGTAGATTGCAGCTGTGAGCAGAAAAGTACAGCTTTCATCCCATGTGCAATATTAGGTTTGTGTCATTTTTAAATGACTTTTTTTGTTGTGGCATTACGCACACTCAATAATTTTTACAAGAACTGTCATCCACACCTTACACAAATTTTTTTGTGTACTGCTTTTTTATACTAAATTCATAAACCGGACATTAGAATTAGCTTAACCTGTTTACTGTAATTCAGTGGCACGCCTTCACAAAGCAGAGATTGTACTTTGACCTAAGCAACGTATACAGCAGAGAAGCCCTATAAAAGATAATAAACAGGAAAACTGTTAACAGTAAAATGTTATAGAGATAGCCATAACATACTAATGATGGGGAATGGGGAAACAATGGACAAGCTTCCCACCTAACAAAACTATGCAGTTGTTTTGATACCATAGCTTCATCTTTGCACATTTGTTTCTGTTTGGAGATACATAACTAACAATGGTTAACCGTTCTCTGTAGTTGCTGTGTAGCAGACTGGCAGTGAAAGCACACACCTATTTGATTTGCATTGAAGCCACACACCCCACCCAGTATTAACAAAGTAAAGACAATGATATCCAAAATGCAAATATGACTTCATCCTTCTTCGACAACTGTTCTGTCATCACTCAAAGAGTATTTGCATTTAATCAGACAGGTCAAGGTAAATGAGTAGGTAATGTAAATATTTGACAATTTTACCTGAATGCTATGCAAAACAGGGTAATGCAACACAACACATGATAATACAGTAAATTATAGAAGGATATAGAAACCTAGAAAAAATCTACCACTACCAATGCATTTCAGGGCTGGTACATTGGTATGGGGATGGAAAGACAGGGCTGTTTCATTGGTAGGGGTCTAGGGAAGTGAAAAAGAACTGGAGGGACCTGCGAGAAAGACTGGGTCAGAGGGCTAATGAGGGAGAGAAATGCTCTCATTATGCTCTCACATACTTTTTCCCCCTCACTGTAAATGTTAACATGTTGTGTTCAATAAAACCATGCAAGCATATAATGTTTTCATTCAAGATTCTCCCAGGTGGCTTGTGGCAAACTTTATACGAGACTTTTTATGGATATCTTTGAGAAATGCCTTTCTTCTTGCCACTCTTCCATAAAGGCCTGATTTCTGCAGTGCACGACTGATTGTTGTCCTAAGAACAGTCTCCCACCTCAGCTGTAGATCTCTGCAGTTCATTCAGAGTGATCATGGGCCTCTTGGCTGCATCTCTGATCAGTCTTCTGCTTGTTTGAGCTGTAAGTTTAGAGGGACAGCCGGGTCTTGTAGACCTGCAGTGGTCTGATACTCCTTCCATTTTAATATGATCGCTTGCACAGTGCTCCAGTATCTTGCACCTGCCTGGTGTGTTTCTTGGTCTTCATGATGGTCTCTGCGCTTTGAACAGAACTCTGAGACTATCACAGAGCAGGTGCATTTATACAGTGACTTGATTACACACACATGGATTCTATTTATCATCATCAGTCATTTAGGTCAACATTGGATCATTCAGAGATCCTCACTGAAGTCTCTTCATATTTTTCACAAACTTCCTTAAACATCACTATTGAATAAGTTGCTGTATACTCAAAACATCTAAAATTACAAACCCTGAAAAAAACATTTGGATTTGCCTTATTCAGGACATGTGATCTTACTGTGATCTACAAATGAACAAAAGACAGGTTAGAGCAGTGTTGCTCATCCCTGTTCCTGAATATTCGACTGCATATTTACACTGTTTATCTGCTTTAAAGACACTTAATAAAGTAAATGGTGGTATGATGTGTCTAATACACTGCTGGATATACATAATGATTCATTTAGGCTCCATAGGGGCTAAAGGATTTCAACAGGTAAACTCAGTAAAGGACTGTTTATTAGCTAATCAGTTGGATCAGGTGGAAAAACACAATTTTAGGGCAGTGATCAGGGTTAAGAAACTGCTTTAAACTACAAACATAAAGTATTGTACTAAATTCTGGCTTATTCTAGTTAACTAGTTAGCTAAATTATTTTTTGTTAATTCTAGCTTACAGTAAATCCTGCAATCCTAAAGTAATAAACATAATATAACAATGAAATAGTAATTGGCTGATCAGGCACATCAGGGCAAGTTACATATTACATATATAGTTTTTCTATCTAGCTAATTCCAAAATTAAGCTAACTGACTAGTCACAAGCTGCAATTTTGTAAGTACACATTGGGTTTGATCAGTGTGCTTTATTTTGTGTCTTTTTAACCAGAAACACTCTCATCACAGTTTACATGGTTAGCTCTGTTACCTTTCTCTTAGAAAAATTGCTGTATATCCATATTCGTTTTAAGGTCAGCTAACTGTGCAACGCTGCCAAAACTCACAGCGAGGGGGGCTTCCCCACTCTCCTCGATTGGCTGTTTCTCCTAAAAGGCAGAACTTTCACCTTGAACCGACACCATTATTATCTTTAAGAGATTTCTCATTCACACAGCAGTCAGTGGCCTGTCTCCTCATTAATAATAAAGCTGAGCTGAGAAAAATGATTCGGGGCTACTGTAAAATTATTTGGGGCTATAGCCCCAGAAGCCCAGGCCAGGCGACGCCCTTGTTAACAAAGTTGATTTTATCGTCTCTTATGCCAAACATTTATCATTACACCTTCTGGCTCTGACTGAAACCTGGATTAAACCAGAAAACACTGCTACTCTGGCAGCACTTTTAAACAATTATTCCTTTTCCCATACTTCTCATCTCTCAGGATGAGAGGGTGGGACTGACCTATTGATTGCAAATGCTTTGAAACATACTCTACTACTGCCTGCAAATACCTACACCTAATTTGAATATCATGACTTTTACCTCAGAAGGGGCCTCTTCTGAAGTCTGTACACAAGAAAGCATGCAAACATTTTGCTGAAGCAGAAGGTGGAGGAGCAAAAAGCCACTAATAACCGCCAGCTCCGTGATGTCATCATGGAGGAGTGGAAAACCATTCCAATGGCAACCTGTGAAGCTCTGGTAAACTCTATGCCCAGGAGAGTTAAGGCAGTTCTGGAAAAAACACGAAATATTGACACTTCAGGAACTTTCACTAAGGGGTGTATTCACTTTTGTTGCCGGTGATTTAGACATTATTGGCTGTATATTGAGTTATTTTGAGGGAAGAATAAATTTTAACTGTTATATAAGCCTTGTCACTTTGTCATTTTGTCAGTGTTTTCCCATAAAAATATATACTTAAATATCTGCAGAAATGTGAGGGGTATATTCATTTTTGTGATACACTGTATTACTGTCTTCTATTCCTGAGCAAGAATGTCCCATGCTCATTCTAGTTGATATGAACTAGAGGTGTGCCAAAAAATCGATTCACATAAGAATCTTGATTCTCATTTACTACGATTCAGAATCGATTTAAAATGTCCCAAAATCGATTCTGAGGGGCGGGTTTTAGACTGATTTTGGGCTGGGTATTTTTGTTGGACCTGGCAACCCTGGGGATAGCGCTTGTCCCTTCAAACGGAGATCTTCCAGACCCACACAGAGCGTAGGTGTTTGAGAATCGCCGGTAAGATGGCAGAACAAGCACTATATTACCTTAGATTAACGTGTAGTTTCAATGTTTTATTGCAGAATGCTTCATAACAAGCATAAAAAAGATCGCTAGTAGTTAGTTTCAGTTTCTGTTAGCTAGCTAACTAGCTAACTTTCCAGTTCCACCTTAAATAACGCTACAGGTGGCAGCGGGCTGCAGCATTTAAGGCGGAACGGAAAAATAACAATAAGCTAATCAGAGCTAATTTCAGCTCCTCATCACAGAGGAATTAAGGAATGGACCATATGAATTAATTTCTCCACCTCCTGCCCCCTTTCTGAAGAAATACAACGACCTTAAATTAACTAGTTAATCAGCAGCTGCTCCTGAACTTTAGCGCTCCACTGCTATCATCACATCAGCCCAGCAGAGTCACCTACACACCACCGCTAGTAGCCTGGTAATAAAGCAGTGTTATTTATTATTTATTTATTGTTCATTAACGTCATTGTGATATCCCAGTGATTCCTCTGTCACTGAGGACCCAAATTTCTGCACATTTTATTGTTTTTGTAACACATTACTTGCTCCAGGACCAGTGTATATTATGGAGGGTTTTTTTCAATAAGATTCATAAGCCAGAAGCAGAAATTTTTATAATTCAAATCGTTTTGAATCAAAAATCGATTTTGAATCGAATCGTGGCCCCCAAAATCGGAATCGAATCGAATCGTGAGATAGTAAACGATTCCCACCCCTAATATGAACGTCCACTTTGACAGTCACTGCCCTACAGATCCTTTATGCACTCTTTCGATCTGGAACGAGTTCCCAGCCCTCCGACTCACAAAGCTGAGAAAAATTTAGACTTAATCTTAACTCTTAAATCTTAATCGTAACTGTGATATAGACTCTTACTGTCACCCCTCTGGGAACAATACTTCATACAGCTCAACGTTTATATTTTGAAGAAAGCTACAGTTACTCCAAGTTACTCCAATGGTTTTGTTCCACTGCAGTCTTAGAGACCTCTCAGCATACCAGTACTCCTGAAAATATGCCTTCACAAGGCTCATTTTTATCTCTCTGTGTAAATGATGCCACCAATACACTCTGCTCCACGCTAAGCTTGTGTTTGGATAACCTCTATCCTTTAACCCACTGAGTCATTAAAACTACAAAATGCTTCTGGCTTCTTTTTCAGCCAGCCTCATTACTGCTAAAGCTGAACTCTATCACAAAAAACAGCTCTTTCAGGGACTACGGGAAACTATTTGCAACATTTAAAACACTTTTCAACCCTCTAACTCCTCCTCCGGAGTGATGCAACTTGCAGCATGTTTACATGCTCTGCTGCTCTGTTTCCTTCAACAAAAGGCATCACTTTCTCCTCGTTCACTCCTCTCACTGAGAATGAGGCACTGGCTTTTCTAACATGTACATGGCCACTTGACCCAATTCCTACAGACCTACTACAAACCATTGCACCTGCAATCATTCTGGCTATCACACACACGACCAACGCCTCCTTAACTTGTATTTCTGACTGCCTTTAAACAATCCCCCGCCCATGTAGATAACTACAGACTGGTCTCACTATTACCCTTACTTTCTAAAACTATAGAAGGAACAGTCTACAATCAGGTCTATGGTTCTGGTCCAGAGAAGGAAACCAATCAGGTTTTGAAAAGGGACACTCCACTGAAATGGTCTGTTGTCTGTGACAGAAGCACTAAAAACTGCCAGAGCGGCAGGACAGTCCTCAGTACTCATTCTGCTGAACCACCTTTGACATAGTCAACCATGACTTCCTCCTATCTATTCTCTCAAACATGGGTATCTCAGAAAATGCAAAGTCATGGATCAAAACATGCCTCACTGGGCGCTCACTCAAGGTGGCATGGCAAAAACAGCTGTCCTCAGCCCACTCCTTATCCACTGGCTCAGTACTGGGATCAATTCTCTACTCCATTTACACCACCTCACTAGGTCAGGTTATCCACTCACATGGCTTTTCCTCTCATTGCTTTGCTGATGACACCCAGCTCTATCGGTCATTCTAGCCTTAGATTTATGCACGGATATCACAGTGTCTCTCAGACATATCTGCATGGATGAAGGAGCATCACCTTTCCAAGACTGGACTTACGATTATACCAGCAAAACAATCCATTCAACACAACTTCACCATAACCATCACTCTACTGCAATGACACTTTAACAAAGGTTGCTAGGAACCTGAGTGTTATGGTTGATGACCAACTAGCCTTTATATGTTGCCACAGTTGCTCAATCCTGTCGCTTACTGGTTTACAATGTCAGACAGATTCAACCATTTTTAAAACAACTGTAATAACCAACCAAGGTGATTTGGATGCAAATGCAGGCAGGCTTTAATAATCCAAAACGTAAGGCAAAAATCGTTATCCAAAAATACAGGCAATAGTTCAAAACCAGGAATAAATCACAAGGCAAAATCTTAGTCGAAAAACAGGCAAGGATAAAAAAAAAACAGAGATAACAAAACACAGATGTAAACGCTCTATAAGACACTAGAGTGGCAATATTGCGCAACTAGAATACGTAAATAGTCCTAGTAATCAGCTGATCTCCCACAGGTGTGTGGGAGGGGCGGAGTCAGCTTATTAGTACTCCGGCAAGGCTGATCTTAAAGGTGCAGGTGTGACAAAACCCCTTCCCCTACGCGCTACTCCCGGAGAGCTAAGGGTTCAGCCGGGGGGGGTCGGCCCCAAGGTCTGGGTGCAGGCCTACAATGATGAAAGTCCGTTATTAGAGAGGGGTCCAGTATGTCAAATGCAGGCACCCAGCACTGTTCCTCGGAGGACCGTACCCCTCCCAGTCCATCAGATATTGGATGTGCCCCCGTCTCCAACGAAAGTCCATGATGGTGTTAACTCTGTAAGCAGGGCTGCCATCAACGTCCAGAACAGGAGGTGGTGATGAGTGAGGGGAGGCATCATCCAGTGGACCAGGAATCACCGGCCTGAGAAGAGACACATGAAAACTGGGTGAGACACGGTAATTTCGGGGCAGAAGCAATTTATAAGTAACTTCATTAATCCTTCTTAATATCTTGAATGGGCCAACAAACCGAGGATTAAGTTTTTTACAGGGCAGACGTAATTTAAGATCCCTGGTGGAGAGCCAGACTCTGTCACCTGGGCTAAACAAAGGGGTTTCACCTCTATGTCGGTCAGCTTGTATTTTGTCTCCTGACGGCCAAGCCAAGCCGTGCATGTGTCTGCTCCCAGGCCCTCTCACTCCGTGCAAACCACTCGTCTACAGCAGGGGCTTCTGTCCTCACAGTGTTCCACGGAAACAATGGTGGCTGATATCCTAGGAAACATTGAAAAGGGGTTATACCAGTAGAGGAACTGCACATTCTGCCCAAGGAAGGAAGTGCGACATTCCCCTTGTTGATCATGGCAGTAGTGACGTAACAGACGGCCAATCTCCTGATTATGTCTTTCCACCTGACCATTGGCTTCAGGATGATGGCTCGACGTGAGGCTGACTGTGATCCCTAACTTGTCCATAAATGCTTTCCACAACAAGGATGTGAACTGGGGTCCCCTGTCAGAAACAATATCTTCAGGTATACCAAAATTTCTGAAAACATGAGTAAACAGAGCTTCAGCTGTCTGAAATGCTGTGGGTATAGTGGGGAATGGCACCAGTTTACAGGCTTTGGAGAATCTGTCAACACACAAGGAACAAGACTGGATGTGTATGTGTGTGTGTCAGACTCCATCCGTGGACACCAGTAGCGTTCAGCCAAAAGATGATGTGTGCGTGTCGTACCTGGATGTCCTGTGGCTAGCGAGATGTGGGCCCATCTTATCAGTCGGTCCCTGCAGGACTGGGAAACAAAAACACGATTAACGGGGCAATTTTCAGGAGTGGTTTCTGCAGCAGAAGCCAGTCTAATGTCCTCCTCCACCTCCCACTGGATGGGAGCAAGAATGCAGGATGGGTTGAGAATAGTTTGTGGCTCAGGCTGGGTCTTCTCTTTCTCAAATTGTCTGGATAATGCGTCTGCCTTCCCATTCTTGGAGCCAGGACGGTAAGTGATAGTGAAGTGAAAACGTGAGAAAAAAAGAGCCCACCTTGCTTGTCTGGAGTTTAGTCTTTTGGCTGTGCGTAAATATTCCAAGTTACAGTGATCTGTAAGAACGGTGAATGGGTTACGTGCTCCCTCCAGCCAGTGACGCCACTCTTCCAGGGCCAATTTAATAGCCAGCAGCTCCCGGATGCCCACATCATAGTTACTCTCTGTGGGAGACAATTTCTTTGAAAAAAAAAGCACAAGGGAAAAGTTTAGCTGGGTTACCTTGACGTTGAGATAGAACAGCTCCTACCCCGGAGTCGGAAGCCTCTACCTCCACTATAAATGGCAGGTCTGGATCTGGGTGCTTTAGCATAGGTGCTGATGTAAACAATGCTTTCAATTTGACAAATGCCTTTTCAGCTTCTGCATTCCACACCAACTTCTTACGTCCCCCCTTAAGTAAAGAAGTGAGTGGAGCTGCCACAGAGCTGAAGTTCCAGATGAACCGTCTGTAGAAGTTGGCAAAGCCCAAAAAGCGTTGTAAATCCTTTCTGCTCTCTGATCTTCTGCATCCATTTACAGCAGACACTTTCTTCTCATCCATGTGGACACCCTCCGGACTGATTAGTTAACCCAGAAATGAGATGTGGGTCTGATGGAACTGGCACACTGTAAAAAATGTCTGTGAAAATTACAGTGAAAAACTGTAAAAAAGATGGACGCTGTGTTGCCGTTCCCATTCATTCAATGAAAATGAAGCCAAAATCTTTTGCCAAGTCTGTGGTTTAACCCACAAGGTGCCTTGCGGTAGTCTTTGTGTATTCTACTGACCAAAAATATTGTTCAGTGTTACAGTGAACAAGTACTAAGAGAAATAATTAGCCCACAATTCCAACAATTGTCCTATAATAGTCCAGTATGGAAAAAAAAAAACGTATCCTATTCGGCTATGACTTGGTGCAATTGTGCAGTGATTACAATAGAGTGATTACAAAAGTGACCTCAGATTTAGCTTTGTTTTAGATTCCTGAGAAACAGTAGCCCAATTCATATAATTTGTTATCATTTTTCATCTAGGCCTAATTATCCAGCCCAGCAGGTGGCGACCACTTTTATTAAAATCGGTAGCAGATAGAATTCCTCTTTACCGTTCTTTCTGTTGAGGTAATATTGTCATTTGTTTTATATTGGGCTGCTTTCAGGGTAAAAAACGTGTCCTAGTCTATGTGTGAAATTCGTTTTGCCTGAGTAGTGTTTGCACATGCTCTCACTAAGTCCATATGCATGCATTGTGTCTTGTAAGGATTTGAATATTGTTAAAGATGCACAACTGTTGAGTAAGGCCAGGCATTTACTTTGAACAGACTTAATTCGCGATTAAAACTTGTATATTGTATATTGTACTAGTGTGTATTTCAGTGATCCTATTGTTTTGCATAATGAATGTTGAAGCTCAGTGGGTACTAAAGAAAAATCTTTACGGTACTTCGACTAGCTAGAAATGTGGCAGTGTAATTTCTGTGGAAAGTCATTGAAAACACTGAGGGGTTATGTTCTTCATTGCAAACTTCATAGAAATGAGCCAGCGAGATGCTGAGGTAACGCGAGACGTTAAAGGGATAGTTCGGGATTTTTGACATGAATCTGTATGGCATCAACATGACCAGTGTCGTGCCCCAGTGATAATGAGGCGTGACTTTTGCAGACACCGTTTTTTGTTATGCAAATAAATCACTCTTTTGCACTCGTACTGTTTTGGGAAGAAAAACGCTTTCGTTTCGTGACCCCAGCAAACATGCCGGACTACTTTCGGCTCGGACAATACTGGACAAGAACTCCGCTCACCGGACATGGTCGGGGGTAAGTCAGTGAGAATGCACGAAACTGGTCATGTTGATGCCATACAGATTCATGTCAAAAATCCCGAACTATCCCTTTAACGCGAATCTCGGCAGTATTGAGCAAGGCAGCGAGGCAGTGATTGCTAAACACTAGCTGTATAGATTAATTAGCCAGCTTAGATTTAGACAGCTTTAAAGGCTATAAAGTTTATATTAGTTAGATAATAACTACCTGAAGCGCACTGGAGGACGGCGAAGAGGACCTGGACAGTCTGCAAACTTTTATTGACGAGTGTTTCGAGCGAGTTGTCATGGGGAAGCCAGACAAAACGCCGAGAGGAGTCGCCCTGAAGATTCTCCTGGGGCTACTTCTCATTCCAGCGATATGGTGGACATTCTGGAGTCCATAGATGAGAAGCTGTCCAGTTTCGACGCTCGCCTTTCCATTCTGGAAATTCTCCATAAGGAGTTTCAGGCATTGTGGGAGTCTGTGGAGTTCAGCCAGCAGCAGGTGGAAACACTCCTCGAGCTCCAGGCCCGCGGCATGAGAGACAACCTCGTGTTTTCTGGATTACCAGAGAAGCAAGAGGAAAACCCGGAGACAACAGTGAAGGAGTTCATACAGACTTACCTGAAGCTTCCGGAGGACACCGTGAAGACCATCACCTTCGCTCGCGTTCACCGCATAGGAGCTAAACGACCCGGAGGACACCGATCCAGACCCATCGTGGCTAAGTTTGAACACTTCAAACAGAAGGAACTGGTGAAGAGCCGCGGGCGAGAGCTGAGGGGAACGGACTTCAGCGTTAACGACCAGTTTCCCAAAGAAATCCTGGAGCGACGCAAAGTTCTGTTCCCTATCCGAAAAAAATACATCCAGGAAGGTTCTCGGGCTGTCATCGCGGTGGATAAACTCTACGTGAACGGACAGCTTCACCGCGACCAGAAAACCACGCCATGGCTGTACTGACCAGGTGATCTGTATACAAACACGTCTGTTCTGACTCTTTCACTCCTTCTCTGCTAAAAGCTCATTAGATATGTCTGTTTATAACTATTAATGCCGGGTCAATCAGTATAGCAGACTGTTACCATGTTAAGCACTCATTGTTTTTGTTTTTTTTTTTTTTGTTTTTTTTGTTTGTTTGTTTGTTTGTTTTTTGCACCCAACATGTTTACCACACGAGCACACAGTCATACAGGTTACATGCGAGAGCACATACACACGCGCACACACACACACACACACACCGTTAGTGAGCACACGTGACTTTCCCAGGTAACTCAAATATGAGCATGCTGAGGTTTGTCTCATGGAATGTACGTGGAGCTGGTTCGGGAGAAAAGAGGGTAAAAATTGCCCATCGGTTAAATGATTTAAAGTCTGACATTGTGTTTCTACAGGAGACACATGTATCTAAAACATCTGCGCAAACATTCTCTTTTCCACAGTTTCCTCACACATACTCAGCCTGTTATAACTCCAAACAAAGAGGTGTAGCTATATTGATTAACAAAAAGTTAAACTTCACCATCAGAAACACTATATCAGACCCAGAAGGCAGATTTATAATACTTAATTTATCTATTCAAAATATTAATTTTTGCATTGCTAGTATATATGCGCCAAATGTTGATGACCCCTCCTTCTTTCATACCTTTTTCACTTTACTTTCTGATCACTCTGACACCACACTGGTGATAGGAGGAGACTTCAACTTGGTACTTAATGAAGAGATTGACAGGCTCAGTACAGCAGTGAGTCAAAGGAACTGGCAGTCTGCAGACATTCTTAAACAGTACATGAAGGATTTTGGTCTATGCGATGCTTGGCGTTCACATCACCCCACTCTGAGAGAGTATAGTTTTTTCTCACACGTACATAAATCTCACTCTCGCTTAGATTACTTTTTAGTTAGCAGCTCTATGTTGAGGGAAATCGCAGACACTCAAATTCACCCTATCATTATTAGCGATCACGCACCGGTGTCTATGTCTTTGACACGGAAAAGAGTTATACCACCAGCTAGGAACTGGAGATTTAATACATCATTACTTAACGAACAAGATTTCATTAATTACTTCAAAAAAGAGTGGGCTATATATTTAGAACATAATGACCTGCCTGGAATATCGCCATGTGTTCTTTGGGAAGCAGGGAAGGCAGTAATGCGGGGTAAAATAATATCTTACTGCGCACATAAGAAAATTAAAGAAAAAACTTGTGTGTCAGAATTGGAACAGAAAATAAAATCATTAGAAACAGCCTATGCTGCTTCACCACAAGAACATATAATTAACACCCTGCGGAAATTAAGATTGGAACTAAATGAAATCATTGATAAAAAGACACAATTTATGTTGCAGAGGCTGCGTTTGGAAAACTTCGAGCATGGAAATAAATCTGGAAAATTCCTGGCAAACCAATTAAAACTAAATAAAGAAAAAACAGCTATTTCTTCAATTAAAGACTCTGTTGGTAACATTACTCATGACCCACAAGAAATTAATAACAATTTTAAAGACTTTTATGAGGCATTATACTCATCACAGATGAATCCATCTGATGCTGACATTGAAGAATTTTTGAAAAATATAAATCTACCTAAACTAGATGAGGAACAGGTTATGACTCTTGATTCACCTTTTTCATCTTCCGAATTCTTTAAAGCAATACAGGATCTCCCAAATAATAAAGCTCCAGGTCCAGATGGCTTTCCTGCAGAGTTATATAAAGAATTCTGGTCTGTGTTAGAACCCATTTTTTTTAGAATGGTCACTCAAATCAAGAAGGACCGCATAATATCTCCAAACATAAACTCTGCCAACATTACCTTGCTTCTTAAACCAGGCAAAGATCCAACACTCCCATCCAGCTATCGCCCAATTTCGCTTATAAATGTAGACCTTAAAATAATTTGCAAAGTTCTTGCAAGGAGGTTAGAAAAAATCACTCCATCCATTATACATTCGGACCAAACAGGTTTTATCAAAGGCCGGCACTCAGCCAATAACACACGTCGACTAATAAATGTAATAGATTACTGTTCCATTAACAAATTAGAAACCATAGTTGTCTCTTTAGATGCAGAGAAAGCATTCGACCGGGTAAATTGGAAATTTCTGTTAGCAGTTCTAAATAAATTTGGATTTGGTCCATCCTTCATAAACTGGATTGAAACATTATATAGCTCTCCCAATGCACGGGTTAGGACAAATGATCTTATTTCACAAAGCTTTAGTCTGCAGAGAGGCACCAGACAGGGCTGCCCGCTCTCTCCCTCATTTTGTAATTTTTATTGAACCACTAGCAGCAAAAATACGACAAAGTGTAGATATTAAAGGAATTCAAACAGAAAATACAGACCATAAGATAAGCCTTTATGCTGATGATGTATTACTTTTCCTTAGGGACTCAAAAACTTCTCTGCTAAAGACAATCACACTCATAGATAAGTTCTCATCTGTATCAGATTATTCCATTAACTGGAGTAAATCAACAGTTCTACCTCTGAATTGTACATTTCAGAGCACTACTTCACTACAGTCGGGCAACATTAAATATTTAGGTATACATTTTCCCCCCAAGCTATCAGACCTGATACGATTGAATCATACTCCTCTACTAAAAACAATAGAGGACGATCTCACATGATGGAATTCTCTACCTATATCTCTTATTGGGAGAGTTGCTACTGTAAAAATGCTGATTCTACCTAAAATCAATTATTTGTTTTCATTAATCCCTAATAAACCTCCTGCTGCTTGGTTTAAGTCATTAGACTCAAACATTTCAAAATTTTTATGGAAGAATAAAACATCGAGAATAAGTCTGAAGACTTTACAGAAGCTAAAATGCCATGGTGGTCTAGAACTACCAAACTTCTATCTCTATTTTTTAGCCAATAGATTGCAATATGTTACAAGTTGGATTAAAACAAACCCTTTAGGCAGCCCATGGCTGGACCTTGAACAAACACTCAGTGGAAAAGTGAAAATCTCTGACTTACCTTTCATTAGCTCCAGTATTAAACACTATAGCTGCTTTAAAAGCCTAAACATAAACACCACTCTGACAGCTTGGTGGGAATTTTTAAAGATAGCTAAGTCTTCACTAAGTGGAGTTATGTGTCATAACTAAGTTTTGGGAGTGATCCACGCCCTCACTCCTCCCACTTCCATCCCTATTTAAACCGTCACTTCCTCTCTAACTACTCATTGAACAAACCTCGCATATGCTCCCTGCTTCCATCATAACCCTCCTCACCATGATCGTAATCATTTTCGCCATCATTATAATTATCTTACCATCGTATTAATCTTTGCCATCAGCATCTTCACCCTTGTAGTCGTTGCCCCCATATCTCTGCCACCATCGCTGCTCTGTCTATTGTATTGTGCCATTGTCGTCACCACGATCCTTGGCACCCTCACCATACTCACCTCCGTCACCATCGCATGGCCATCTTCACTATCGTCGTCATCACCACCATCTTTGCATCACCATCGTCACCACCGTAGTCGTCATCTTCGTGGCGGTCTTCACCGTCATAATCACCTCCATCTTTGCCCACATCACCATCATCGCCGCAATCTTCTCGCCGGCATCTTCATCACTTTCACCTGCTTCGCCTGCATCATTGCCTTCGTCATCGCCATGGTCTTGAGCGTAATCTCGCTCTCGTCATTGCCCTCTTTATCGCCATCGTCATCACCACCATCTCCGCCTGCATCGCCTTCATCGCCGCCATAGTCTTCATCACCATTGCCATTGTCTCTGCCTACATCACCGCCTTCATCTCCGTTGCCGCCATCTTCTGGCCTGCATATTCGTCTCTTCCTACATCACCTTCATCTCTGCCACTGTTGTCATGGCCATCCTCATTGTCTTTGTCTCTGTCATCGCCATCATCGCTGCGATCTTCTCGCCTTCATCTTCCTCATCTTCATCGCCATCGTCTTGGGCATCACCTTGCCCTCGCTTTGGCCATCTTCGCCACCATGGTCACCATCACCACCATCTCTGCCTGCATCACCTTCTTCATCTCTGCCACAGTTGTCATGGCCATCCTCATTGTCATCGTCTCTGTCTGTCATCGACATCATCATCGCTGCGATCTTCTCGCCTTCGTCTTCATCTTCCTCGTCTTCATCGCCATCGTCTTGGGCATCACCTTGCCCTCGATGTGGCCATCTTCGCCACCATGGTCACCATCGCCACCATCTCTGCCTGCATCACCTTCATCACCTCTGCTACAGTTTTCATGGCCATCCTCATTGTCTCCATCTCTGTCTGTCATCGCCATCTTCGCTGCGATCTTCTCGCCTTCGTCTTCATCTTCTTTGCCTTCGCCGCCATCGTCTTGGGCATCATCTTGCCCTCACTTTGGCCATCTTCACCACCATCGGCATCATTGCCACCATCTCTGCCTATGTCATCGCCATCATCGCCGCAACTTCATAGCTTGCACCTTCACCGCCCGCATAATCACCACCATCTGGGACATAATCTCGCCCTCTTCATTCCAATCTTTCGTTGCCGTTGTAACAATCACCCTCACCATACTAACCTTTGTCACCGCCACCCTCGTCTTCGCCTCCTTACCCATCTTCGCTACACCAGTCTGTCTGTCCTCCCTGCCCATCCTCCATCATCCCACCGCCATTCCAACTGTCCTCATTCTGTCTGTCCTCCCTACTCTTTTTCCATCTCCCGTTGCTGCCATCTTCCCACTCCTTCCCATTCCATCGCCTCGGTCTTCCCACTCCGTCTTCCCACTCCATCGCCCCGTCTTCCCACTCCGTCTTCCCACGCCATCGCCCCGTCTTCCCTCTCCGTCTTCCCACTCCATCGCCCCATCTTCCCACTCCATTGCCCCGTCTTCCCACTCCGTCTTCCCACTCCATCTTCCCACTACATCGCCCCGTCTTCCCTCTCAGTCTTCCCTCTCCTTCTTCCCACTCCATCGCCCCGTCTTCCCACTCCATCTTCCCACTACATTGCCCCATCTTCCACTCCATCACCTCATCTTCCCACTCCATGTTCCCACTCCATCGCCCCCCCCCCCCCCCCCCGCTTCTGTTGGGCCATCAGGAGCACCCTTTCTACCTTACCAGGTCGCTCCTGCTGCGCATGCGGGTCGTGGCTGCTTTTGGGGCCTTTAAACTACATGTACAACACGTGCATCATTCCATTAAGTCGCTCAACACTACCTTTCCACTTCAACCGATTTCTGCCACCAAGGACCTCATACATTCCTATACTCGAATAGGCTGGCAGCACCTTCAAATACCTTACTTAATTATTCCTTACCTTTCTTTCCTTTGACTTCCACACTGCCTTCCCCATGCATCGGTTCATCCTCTGGCTTTCTCAAAGACTACAAGGTCAGACTTCCAACACTCAGTTGCTTCTTAGGGCTTCGGCTTCACGCTTTACTGCGAAGCTGCCCCGAACTCCATCCCAAATACTCTGAGTTCGCTCCCCCTCTTTCTTCTTCTCTGCCCAGTCAAGGGCGTGGGTCAATACTAGCAAAGTGGAGTTATGTGTCATAACTAAGTTTTGGGAGTGATCCACGCCCTCACTCCTCCCACTTCCATCCCTATTTAAACCGTCACTTCCTCTCTAACTACTCATTGAACAAACCTCGCACCCACCTCCTCCCCATCTTCCTCCTTCTTTAATTTTATTCTCTTCTAATGTTTCTCCTCATGAGAGGGGGGGCTTCGGCTTCACGCTTTACTGCGAAGCTGCCCCGAACTCCATCCCAAATACTCTGAGTTCGCTCCCCCTCTTTCTTCTTCTCTGCCCAGTCAAGGGCGTGGGTCAATACTAGCAAATACCATGTAAAAGGACACCCATTTGGAACAACCCAGATATATGTCAGAAAAAAACAGTTATTAATTTTTCACAATGGCAAGAGAAAGGAATTAAGAATTTAGAACATGTTATACAGGAGGGGACCTTTATGTCTTTTGAAGATCTTATTTCAAAATACGAAATTAGCAGTAGCAAATTTCTGGAGTATCTACAATTGAAGTCCATTATACAAGCAAGATTTAATTTAAATAATCTAACATTAGAAATCCCAGTATTGATAAAAGAGTTCATGAATCTCTATACTCCTAAATTGTTATCAAAAATATATAAGTTATTATCCAAAATTAATGATTCAATATCCCTCCCAATTACAAAATGGGATCGAGATCTCTCCAT
The DNA here is from genome assembly GCF_023375975.1 of Astyanax mexicanus. Classification (NCBI taxonomy): domain Eukaryota; kingdom Metazoa; phylum Chordata; class Actinopteri; order Characiformes; family Acestrorhamphidae; genus Astyanax; species Astyanax mexicanus. The sequence goes on along the minus strand of NC_064420.1, from coordinate 9,647,897 downwards.
GAACCCAGATAAGAACTTTTGGACACAGATATGTTTAAACAATTTCAAAATGACGAAAAGTCCAAATGTACAACTCATACAATACAAAATTCTCCATAGAGCACATTATACAGGGCATAGAATGTTCCAAATGGGCCTTAGAGAAACAAATATGTTCGGGCAATCATATTGAGAATTATATACACAGTGTTGGGAAGTAACGGATTACATGTAACGGCGTTACGTAATCAGATTACAAATTATAAGTAACTGTAATCCGTTACAGTTACTGCTTCAATAAATGGTAATCAGATTACAGTTACTCTGCTAAAATTAAAGGATTACATTGCGGTACTTTCCTATTTTTTTGCTCTTCCAACACTGACAAAACGCAAATAACATTTTGCGGTGAATCGCTCTGATATGACAGGGAACTGTCTGCCCCTTCTCCCATCTCGCTGTACACACACACACACAGGGAGGAGGGGCAGACAGCGGCTCCGCACACACAACGAGACGAAATTAATTGACATTTTGGTCAACGAATAAAAACGAGACGAAAATGTTTGGCAGGGACGAAATCCAATCAGAACTGATTTAGTTCTGTGAAAGGTAGTGACCAGTTAGGAAGAGATCCAATCACTGCTACTTTAGCGAAGGTGGAGAGGCGGGACAAGCGGGGTACTCATCCAATCAGTACCTGTTTTTCCTGCAGTAGCGCTGCGCGCTCAGTTACAAACCCGGGAATTAACCTGTCGATACTTACGGAGCTCGACTGGAAGTTAACTCGACAGTGTTCAGCAGGGAGACAGAGAGAGGAGAGGCGATATATTTCTCCTTTGACGTCGCAAAAAACAAGATAACGTGTAAACCGTGTGGAGCGACTCCATCTCCGGTAAAAACACCACTAATCTTTCAGCTTCTGCAGACCAGAGTCCCACAGATCTCCATGCAGAGATCCGCGTTTTAATGCTGATGTTATTTCATGAGCTGATGGGGTGTTTAACTCAGCAGTGCACTAAAACACAGAACTGATACAGAACCCTAACTCATTAAGATCAGATCATCTGTTTAGTCTCACAGTGGGAAAGATACAGCTAGTGTTAAAGCAGGAACAGGTCAGAAAGAAACTCAATAATATATCCAAAATAAAACAATAAAATAAGTCAATCTATGAACCCAAAAGTCTGTGTAAAGTTCCTTACAGCACTTTCTCATAAGTTTCTCACTTTAACTCATGAAGTCTCTCAGTACATCCTGAGAGCATCTCTACAGGACAGTGTGTGAATGTTTGTTTTGATCTCATTTATAGACTGTAGCTACAGTAGGTGTGCTGGGTTAGTGCTGGAGATAAAACTAGATCATTTAAAAGCTGTTTTTGCATCTACAGCTCTGTTTAAACTATAATTTAACTATTCAGTTGTTTTATGACCTGATTTCTAGAGCAAAATTTTAAATGTAAAATATATATAGTCACTAGGGGTGTCACGATCTCGATATTTTATCGAAATCGAATCGAAATGAGGTCACGATCTCGAGTAACGAAGTCAAAAAGAGGATCGACGATCCCTCCCGCGCGCGCTACGCAAATAGCGCAGCGCGCTACGCAAATGGCGCGGCACCAACACAGCGCATCCTATTCATTTAAATAGAGATAGCCACTGCATGAGCGCAGTCAGCGGGAGTGTGATCACTGTTTTTATCTGTCCAACGGGGGAGGGGGGGCGGGGGTTGGGCGCGCAGGTTTTGTATCTGTATCTAACGGAGGGGTGGGTGCGCGCAGGTGATAGCGTGTGAACTCGCTGAAATGCGTGTGTCAGTGTGACTTGAGAACACTGACTATAGATCACAGTGAGGTGGATTAAAAATCTTAAACTTATAATTGACTACACCTGTTGCTTTCCATTGAATTAAAAAAACATCTTTCTCTCAGATAAAGTAAACACAAGCGTGTTTCTGACTAAAATAAAAGCTTTTCAGGAGAGATATAAGTTATGTGTAAATATTTATAAGACAATACCCACATCACTTATCTAACCAGCCTGTACTGATTTCTGCCCCCCAATAATGCTTTCAATAACCTCTTGTAACCCCTGGGAGCCAGGGGTTACACTCTAATAGCCTTTAATAGTCTTCAGTAGCCTTTAAAAGACTTACCTGGCGGCCGTGGTGTGTCCACTAAACTCCGTAGTTATAAACATCCTGAGGTTAGCAGCGCGCTAACTGACCTGTTTATAATGTAATCCGAGCAGTGCCTCCGTGTCGGCTGTTCTAACCTGCTGCTGTTAGCTGCTTGGGCTGAAAGATGAACTGTAGTGAGCTGTATTATCCGGTTAGTGGGGTTAAAACCTTTATTTGTTTACAGAAACAGTAAAAACGGACTGGCTGAGCTCTGTAGCCCGTGGCTGGGCTGTACTGAAGTAGTGACTGAGTGAAGAGAGCGGGGCTTGTGCTGATGCTGCTAGTGGTTGGATGAAGAACTGCAGCTTCATGTAATGAGCAGTTTCACCAGCCATCCACACACAGCTCTGATAAACTGCTTGTTTTAATAGTGCACACTGTTGCCACCAAAAAAAGTCACTAGATGGCATTACCATATATATCTTAATAAATAATAATAATAATATTTATAATATTTATAATAATAATAATAATAAATATATTATTTAAATTTTATGAGGCATAAAATAATAACAAGAAAAAAAAACAAGAAAATCGAGAATCGAATCGAATCGTGACCCTCAAATCGAAAATGAAATCGAATCGAGGATTTAGAGAATCGTGACACCCCTAATAGTCACACACCTATAATAATAATAATAATAATATACATTAAATCATATATAAATATATTTCACATTCAAACATTAACAATATTACTCAATTGGTTATTAAACGTTTCATTTCGTATACGTGTATAGTTAATAATTCAAGGGAACTGATGAACAAGCATTTACATTTACACCCTTTACATTTTAGTCGACTAAATTTACTGTAATTTTAGTAGACTATAATCTTATGACATTAAGTCGACTAAAACTAAGTCGACTAAATTACTGAATTGTGACTAAAACTAAATGCTATTTTCGTCACAAAACTATGACTAAGACTAAATCAATATTTGTTGTCAAAATTAACACTGGTGGCAAACCTGCAAGTAGATAGCTTACAGTTGTTGTTACATTGTTTGGTTTTAAATTGTTTTATCATCAATTTATAGAAGTGTTTCATAAAATTGTTTGATGAAATGGTTTCATAAGTTTTTTTATAGAGTGATTGAAAAGGCTGTTTTATTTGTTTATCTATTTGTTAACTGGAAAGAAAAATAAAAGGATAATATGCAATATGTGGTTGCTACATTCATTCAGGCTTAAAAAAATGACAATATTGTAAGTAATCCAAAGTAATCAGATTACGTTACTCACTTGAAGTAATGTAACTGATTACGTTACAAATTACATTTTGAGTGATGTAATCAGTAATCTGTAAGGGATTACATTTTAAAAGTAACCTTCCCAACACTGTATATACATGCTATATGGTTTTGCATGCCTGTTCAGAGATTCTGGCAGATGATATGTGAAGACTTATCTACCTGGTTTAATTGCAATATCCAAGCTTCACCCAAACTATGCATTTTAGGTGATGTAAGTGAACTAAACATGGAAACAAATATATTGCACATAGTTCTCACTGTCTTATGCATTGCTAAGAAAACTATCCTCATGAAGTGGAAATCAAAAAATGATTTATGCATAAATATAGAAATTTACTTTTAGACCACATTAGTCTGGAAAGAATGTCTGCAACCTCAAAAAACCAATTGGCTACATTTGAATCTCTCTGGTTCCCACTGATCAGCTCCATCACATGATGGGGTGGGCGGCTGTAGTCGTGTCTCCTGGTGCGTCCGGCAGGTGGCTGGGGGGGGGATCGGGGGATTCGGGTGTCTGATGGCTCTTGGACTGGGGACGGTGGCTGCCGCTTGGTGATTTCTGTGTGCGGGCCCTGGTTGTTGGTGGGGGGGGCCTGGATGTATGCTCTTGTGGTCTTGGGGTGTGGGTCTGGGGGGCCCATGGTGGTGGGTGCTGGCCCTGTCCGGTTGGCTTGGCTCCCCTGTGGCGGTCGGGGTGCGGAGTCCGGGGCCCTGGTGCCCGTGGGCGTCTGTCGCCTGTTTGGGTCCCTCCCTGCGCTGGGGAGGGTCTATGCCTCTCTTGGGCGCGCCGTCATGGGGGGTGGTGGTTTGGTCCGTGTTGGGGTGTCTGGTTGGCATTCCGGGATTCTGGGTGCCCTCCCTGTGGGGAGGTAGGGGCGCTCAGGTGGGGAAGCGGCAGTCTCCCACTTAAGACCGGTTGGTCCTGGGCTCAGGACCACTGTGTGTGTATGAGAAAGAGTGGGATGTTTAGTGTAAATGTGTCTGTGTGTGTGTGTGTGCGTGTGTGTAATATCTGTTGTCTTTTGTATGTGAGTGGGGATGTGTATTTATGTTGTATTGCAGTGTGGGGATGGGGGCGCTGTCTTGCAGAGCGGCGGTGTCCTGGGGCCGTAGCCGCTCTACACCCTGGACTTGTCTTCCCTGTACTGCAGTTGGGTGCATGGAACTGGGTGCCTAGTGAGCCAGCAGTAGTTGGCTCTCTTCCTCCGAGGGGTAGTCCTATGCCCCTCGGTCCTTTCCTGGCCCTTCCCCGACTCCTACTCAGTCTAACATCGCATTACACATACAAACTCATCATACAGCTTACACACATCATATTACACATAGGGTTTTGGGGGGCAGGTGCTCCCATGCTGGGTGGGGGGAGGAGGGGGGTCAGGTCTTCTCACATCCTGGTTTCGTGCACCCTGCCTGGGGTGTGGGTCGGGTGGTTGTTTGGGGCCGGGCTGGCTGCTTCCCTAGGTTGCCGCTGGCTCGGTACTGGTGCCCGCATGCCCGCATTAGGTGTTTATGTATGTTCTGTGTGTGTGTGACTGGTGTGCATGACTGGTGTGTGTGACTGGTCTGTGAGTGAATGTGCACGTGTGCGACGGGTGTATGTGTGACGGATGTGTGTGTGACGGGTGTGTGAATGTGCATGTGTGTGTGAACAGTTGGTCCTGGGTTTGGGGCTGACTGAGCATGGACACCTGTGGGACATGGTTGCGTACCGCTCCACGCTGCTCTCCGCCAATCGTCACTGCCGTTCCTGGGGGGGTGGGCGTCCGTGGGTCCATGGGTGCGTGGCCGGATGCCCTAATGTGGCCGTGGCCTGGGAGTGGCTTGGGCCCCCTTGGCGTGGGGGGGGGCCTGCCGGGTGTCGGGCTGTTCCCGGGTGCTTGGGATCTCGGGGGCTGTATGCTCGGCTCGTGCAGGGGGTGCTGGTCTGCCGGGGGGGTGGGCTGCTCGCTTCCTTTGGCTCTCTGGACTCTTGCTCTTTGCCATGGGGGCTTCGTCTGGAGTCTCCCCCATCCTCATCTGGGGTGTGCACATGGTTACCATCGGGATGTGTGGCCGCGGGTCTTCTGGGCTCCTAATGGGCTGTGGATGGTCTGGGTCCACTGGGTTCTTCCCTATCTGCCTCTGGATCGCAGGGGCATGGTGGCGGTTTCTTGCCTCCATTGTGGTAGGCATTTCATGACATAATCCGTAACACATGACATATTTTTGCAAAAAACAATAGAATAGAAGTAACTGTGCGTGTGTGTGTATGTATTTATGTGTATGTATTAATATGTATGTATATTTATGTATGTGTGTATATGTATAAGCATATGTATATGTTGCGACTTAGTAAATACCAGTGTATAAATTTATTTTTTCTATACCCCACTGAGACATATTTAGTTTGTTAGAGAGAATTTTATTTTACTTTACTTTTATTCTAAAAATCATTTATGTGCTTTGAATATTATCTATTTCTTTCTTTTATTATTGTTAATATTGCTGTGGGTGGAGCTCTAGGTTACTGACGAGGTGCTTAGGAGAGGAGGGGCTCTGTGTAAGAGAGTGGAGAAGCTAGAGGGAGAGAGAGCCTGAGTAGAATGAGCTGGAAAGAGTGGTGCTAATGGCTTCGTGTAAAAACAGCTCTAACACAATACAAGGGCAAATAAAGTTGCAAGAAAAACGAAGAAAAGGTCCACAGAGTCGAGTTTGTTCAAAAGTGCAACATAAATTTGGTGTTTCTGCCTGGTTTGAGCTTGTGAACCACGAAGCAAGACAAGTGAAGGAGGAATTTAGCACCAGGAGGGAGCTAGCTGCTAGCCAAACACACACTGCTACAACAACAGAACTCTGAACACAACTCTGGAGGTAAGAGTTCCCTATCATACCAAAGATGCAACAGATGTCGACTGAGTGGGAAAATATCGTTGGGGAGATAGAAGAAAAGTTACTTACTTTGACTGTGTCTGAGTTAGTGGAGCTATGTGCAGCACTTGAGATAACTGTGGAAGAGATAGATAAAGACTCACCTCGTAAAGTCCGGAGGCATATTCTCCATTTTTTAGAGGGGGAAGATGTAACTTCACGAGAGGATGAAGGGATGGCTTTATTACTGGAGCTAAATGACAAAATAAATGAAATAAAAGAAAAAATGGAGAGAAATGGTGGCTCTCATGCTCAACAACTAGTCCAAGAGCACCACCCTGTGGATGAAAATGGAAGTGCACCAAGTGATTCAAATGAACAACCAAAAAATCTCCCCATAGTCACTGCCATAGCTGAAAACTCTGTAATGAGTCAGAATGTAACACTTGCACATCCACTGTATAGAAGAGATTTAAAAATAATTGGACAAATTGGGGAACCGAATCAAAAGGACAAGTTATCCTACAGTAGTTTGGAAAGACAGATACAAAGAGCACTGAAAAAAGGATATGATGATGGCGAAGTTGTTGAAGCAGTCATTCAGGCTATAGCTCCAGGAACAAAACTGAAGAGTTATCTGGAAAGTAGAGTTGATTTGACATTACACGCCCTGCGCCAGATATTACGGACTCATTATATTGAGAAAGATGCTACTGAACTGTATCACTCCCTCGTGCGTGCAGTGCAGGAACCAAAAGAAAAGCCCATTCAATTTTTGGTGCGAACAATGGATCTGAGGCAGCAGATTGTCTTTGCATCAGAAAGAGTACAGTCTGGATTAAAGTATGGTTCTGCACTAATTCAAAATCAGTTTCTCCAAACTGTGATCACTGGTCTTCATGATGATGCCATTCGAGGGGATATGAAGCCATACTTGCAAAACCCTCAAGTCACTGATGAAGTTCTTTTGGAAAAAATGACAGCTGCATACACTCTTGAATTGGAAAGAAAGAACAAGTTGTCAGCTACATCAAAAACAAAGATGGTCAGAGTGGCAACAATTAAAGAGGAAAATGAAGAAACAGAAAATGAGAGTAAACCAAACAATAAAAGTAAGCAGACTGGAACAAAAAAACGTGACACACTAATGGAGAAGGTAGACCAAGGAAACAAAGCCATATGTGAAGCCATTCAAAACCTTACAACCCAAATTGCAAGCCTCAGCCAGTCTACAAAACCCCCACAAATCAGAGTGAGTGAACAGTCTTACCGAAACCAGCGACCCCCAAATAGGGCAACCAACACTAAACAATGCCGGAAGTGTCAAGCAACCAACCCTGAGGGGAAGTGTAATCATTGTTATAAGTGTGGCAGTGAAGAACATTGGGCGTCAGGATGTAGAATGAAAAAGGTTCAGAGTGAGATAAATAAGGTTGAAGCCATATTCCATCCTGAGAACGACACAGCCAAAGCAGATATGTTCAACATTAGAACACCTCTTACTGGTAAACAGTGGCAAACTGCCAAGCTGGTAGGGAAAAGATGTCTTGTTCGAGCCTCCCTAGAGGGAGTGGACACCACAATACTGTGGGACACGGGTTCACAGGTTTCAATAGTGGGAATAAACTGGAAAAGAAAGTACCTTCCAGATGTTGAAGTAAGACCCGTACAAGAGCTGCTTGAAGAGGGAGCACTGGAGCTTTCAGCTGCAAATGGGACAGACGTTCCATATGAAGGGTGGGTGGAAGTTGAATTCACACTGTCCAAGAATGCTGTAGCTGGGATGAGTGACAAGCCAGTCTTAGTTCCAATCCTAGTAGCTAGCAGTGACATTGACCGCCCCATAATCGGCTTCAATGTTATTGAAGAGCTCGCTCTTATAAATGACACACCTAGAGACGGTGCTCCATCTGCTCACATGGTGCAGAAATTATGCTCTGCCCTAGAGGTAGGACGTAGAATGGCAAGAGCTGTTTTGTCTGTTTTGAAGAAACAAAAGCCTCAAAACCAACCTCATATAGCTAGGGTGGGCAGACAACAGGTGACCATCCCTAAGAACCAGGTGGCAGCTGTACACTGTGGATCACTAGATAAAAGGGTGCTGAGTACATCACAGGCTGTGCTAGAACCAAACCATGAAACCCCATGGCCAACAGGGCTTGTCATCAGAGAACAGGTGGTTCAGCTTCCTCGACAGGAACATGGTAAAATAGAAGTGACTGTAGAGAACACCACTGGTAGTGACATCATACTTCGGGGTCGTACTACTCTTGGTTGGTTGCACAGTGTTGAGTCTGTCTATCCATTGCAGGCAAAACCAATGGAGTGCCAAGAGTCAGAATTGGAAAAAAATGATACCCTGCTAACACAACATCTGATTACAGAAATACAAAGTGAGTCCTGGGACCCATGTGTGGACCTGAGCCATTTGTCCGATGAACAGCAACAGCAGGTACATCAGATGCTAAGACAAGAATGTGATGTTTTTGCCAAAGATGATTGGGACACAGGATGCATTAAAGATCTAAAGATGGATATCCACTTAAAAGACAACATACCTGTGCAGAAAACACACAATGCAATTCCTAGGCACCTATACCAGGAAGTAAAGGCACATATACAAGATCTTCTTCATTGAGGCTGGATCCAGAAGTCTTGCTCTTCATATTCTTCACCAGTAGTCTGCGTTAGAAAGAAAGACGGCAGCCTTCGCCTATGCGTAGACTATCGGCTGCTGAATGGAAAGACACTTCCGGATCGTCATCCAATCCCAAGAATACAGGAAATCCTGGAAAACCTGGGAGGTAACTCTTGGTTCACAGTACTGGACCAAGGGAAAGCTTATCACCAAGGCTTTGTGAGCGAGGAAAGCAGACCATGCACAGCATTCATAACACCGTGGGGGCTCCATGAATGGGTGAGAATCCCATTCGGATTAAGCAACGCACCAGCAGCTTTTCAGCGCTACATGGAGGGATGTCTTGGTGATCTCCGTGATGAAGTTTGTGTCCCATACTTGGATGATGTCTTGGTGTTTAGTCCCATGTTTGAACTGGAGAGTGAAGAACAGGATGCAGAAACATGGGAGGACAGGCCTAAGAGAGCAAGATGTCCACGGCTTGTCTACACCTATGATCAGCTAGGCCAACCAACCTTTCGGCAGATGAAGATCTGAAAACCGGTGTTAAGGAGCCATTAGAAGCAAGTCAAGAAACTCTCCACAATCTCATCATTAATGTATCCTTTTTTGTGATGGATAGATATGCTAGTAATTTTGGAGACAGTATAAATTTATAATAGTGTTCTAGTTAATGATATAACACAGAATGTAGAGACAATTGAATGAGTGAGAGATTATCTTCTTAGCTGTTCTATAGTGTAGTACATAAGCGGGAGTACATGAGCCTTTGTGTGTACTTATGTGAGTTTGGAATGCATAGCTTGATAATATATGTCAAAACATATCTTTGGGTGAATATGGAATTTTCCTTGTCCCTAAGTGAAGATTGGGGGGCCCACCAATACTTCATTGGACCATCAACCCACCAGTACTAATGGACTATGGACATTTAGTTTTGTACTGTTGTTATATGAGACAAAAAGAAAGAAAGTACTATAATCTAGCCATTACATAATGTGCAATGCTTGTGGGAACACATTCTTGTTATTTGTTAAGTGTTCTGTTGTCGAAAATGTTGCTAGCTATTTACACCAAAAGATGATAAGAAAATGTTTGACCACATTTTTTTAGTGGGGGAGGGTGTTGCGACTTAGTAAATACCAGTGTATAAATTTATTTTTTCTATACCCCACTGAGACATATTTAGTTTGTTAGAGAGAATTTTATTTTACTTTACTTTTATTTTAAAAATCATTTATGTGCTTTGAATATTATCTATTTCTTTCTTTTATTATTGTTAATATTGCTGTGGGTGGAGCTCTAGGTTACTGACGAGGTGCTTAGGAGAGGAGGGGCTCTGTGTAAGAGAGTGGAGAAGCTAGAGGGAGAGAGAGCCTGAGTAGAATGAGCTGGAAAGAGTGGTGCTAATGGCTTCGTGTAAAAACAGCTCTAACACAATACAAGGGCAAATAAAGTTGCAAGAAAAACGAAGAAAAGGTCCACAGAGTCGAGTTTGTTCAAAAGTGCAACATATAGTTAGATATGTGAGTATGTGTATATATGTATGTTTGTTTATTTTATGTTTATTTTATTATTATTTTTTTGTTTGTTTGTTTTTTGTTTATTTTATTTTATTTTTTTTTTCTTTTCTTTTTCTTCTTCTTGTACCCCCTCCTGTACCTCACACTCCGATCCTTCCAACCCTGAACTCCCACAACTATATCCACACAAAATATATATATATATATATATATATATATATATATATATAAAATAAAATAATAATAATAAAAAATAAAATAAATAAATAAATAAAAATAAAGTATTAATTGTCCTCCGAAGAGGGGGGGTGGTGGTTGGGCCAAAAAAAAAAAAAAAAAAAAAAAGAAATGAGCCACGTTGTTTGTTTAAGTGCTATGGCTCTGGTTGCACCAAGACATTTTTCAGGTATGGTGCATTTAAAACACACTTCTACCGCAAACACAACGTGCCTGAATCTGATGTTAATGTTGCCGCTGTCGTTGGTGCTTACAGGTGCCCAGTTGCCTTGTGCATCAATCACAGCCAAACAATCAAGGACCCTTTGGGTCATCTGAAGAAACATATTGAGGAAGGACATCAAGTATGCTGTCCGGTGAGTGGATGTTCAAGTATTTTCAAAATCAAATCATCATTTACATCTCACATTTTAAAAAAAACACAGAGATATTACAGACAGCAGCATCAATGACCTGTACAGAGACTTACCGAGACAGTCATCAGTTGTAGCTACGCCTACTGCTGACTCTGAAGTTACAGAGAATGAACATGTGACTGAGACTGGTAGAGAGGATGAGGATATGGATACATCAGGAGATTTTAGTGATCTGTATTTGAGAAATGTGAGTTTGTTTTATTTGAAATTGCAGGGAAAGTTTCTGCTTCCTGCTTCAACCATTCAAAGTATTGTTGAGGAGATGGTTAACATTCACGAGTTAGGCCAGGCATATACTTTGAGCAGACTTCATTCTTTATTACAAAATGACACATCACTCTCCAATGATGACATAACTAAAGTTTGTGATTCTGTGAAAGAGTCTGATCTCTTTACTGAGTGCCACACAGGACCAATGAGGACTGTATATTCAAGAACTGAGACTTTCAAAAAAATGTTCCATTATGTGGAGCCAAAGAAATTACTCTTAGGAAGAGATGAAAATGGAAAAGACCGATTTGCTTATTATGTTCCCATCAAAGACACTCTGAGACATTTGCTAGAATCTAAGCTTTGGCTAGATCAGAGTGCACATGTGACAGAACAGTCAACAGAGACGGGGGTTCTGAGTGACATTAGTGATGGTAGCTTATTTAAACAGAGCGAGTTTTTCAAGAACAATCCATCCAGTTTAAAACTTGTGCTCTATCAGGATGAGTTTGAAGTTGCCAATCCCCTTGGTTCCGCAAAGGCGAAACATAAAGTGCTTGCTGTTTATGTGTCCGTTGCCAATTTACCACCACATGTGAGGTCTAACACTGACCATATGTCACTTGTGCTACTGTGCCGAGAGAATGACTTCAAAACATTTGGGCATTCAAAGGTTTTCAGTGATTTGGTGAGTGACCTGAAAGAGTTGGAGGAGACTGGAATCTTGTCCACAAACGGAACTGTACGTGGAACATTATATTGTATTGCTGGTGACAATTTGGGGTCCCATTGTATTGGTGGTTTGTCAGAAAATTTCAGTTCGTCCCAGTACTTTTGTCGGTATTGCTTGGTAACCCGGAATGAATTTCAGAGTGACGATCCGAATGTATGTGGACCAGTGCGCACAATTGACAAGTACAATTCCGCTCTTGAGCGGCTTCAAAATGAAGATGCTCCTGAAGGAGTAAAGTTTGATTCAGTCTTCAATTCTTTACACCACTTCCATGTTTGTCAACCAGGACTGCCTCCATGTCTGGGAGATGACATCTTTGAAGGCATTTTGGCATATGACATAGTGCTTTATCTGAAATATTTCATAAAGCAAAAGAAATGGTTCTCTTATTCTACTCTCAATCGACGCATTTGTCAGTTTAAATACTGTTCGTCTGATGCTTCTACAAAGCCATGCAGAGTCAAACCTCTTGCAAAAAAGCTGTCAGGACAGGCGATACAGAACTGGAATTTTCTCAGGCTGTTGCCTCTTCTAATCGGTGACAGAGTGAAAGACACAGCTGATGATGTTTGGCAGTTGACTCTGCAGCTGAAGGATATTGTGGACATGGTCTGTGCTCAGAAAATATCTGTCTCACAGGTTGCATTTCTTGACGTTCTCATTCAAGAGTATTTGGAGTGAAGAAAATTTCTCTTTCCAAGCACACCACTGAAACCAAAGCATCATTATTTACGTCATTATCCAGCACTTATTCTGAATTTTGGGCCCTTGATTAGACTTTGGACGATGAGATTTGAGAGTAAGCATAGTTATTTTAAGACATGTGCAAGGAATCTGAAGAATTTCAAAAACCTCTGCTTTACTCTCTCTCAAAGACATCAAATGCTGCAGGCTTATCTTACAGCGGACTCCCTCGGCCAGGCTATTCTGTATGTTAAAGACAGTTCTCCATTCTATGTAGCACTTTACAGTGGAGAAATCCAGGATGGTGTCAGGGAGTTTGGCTTTACTGAGACAGACAAGGGTCCCACAAGGGTACATTGTACAAAAAAGGACAGTTCCTTGTGATCGGAAACGATTCTGTGAACTTTGTTGAAATTGGGGTCATTTTGTTAAGAAATCACAATTTATTTTGTAGTGTCAAAATACAGGACAGTCTTCCTACCTCATTGTCACATGTACTCAGTAAAGAAAGAAAATGAAGAGATATGCTGTCTTAACATTTACAACTTAGCTGATATCTATCCATTACCTTCTTACTGGAAACATGGATACCAATTTGTTCCATTGAAACATGGTGTGTTGGCACAATAGGCCTAATTGAAACTTGAACTATTTACTAAAACTGAAACAAAACTTTTTTCTTCCATTAGAAATGGACGACCGAGACGACATCAAAAGTTCCATTTCAACTGTTCTACCAGACCTCCCTGAATCCATTCTGAATATTGTGGAGGAGACACTGCAGTCTCTGGGAGTGGGGACCATTGACGATTTCCAATTCGTCCAAGAGGCTGATCTCCTGTGTGTTTTACGGCCAATACAAGCAAGAAAACTTGTAGCTTCTTGGAAGCAAACCTGTAAGTACAACTCAGTTGAAAGCACTTAACATAACCAAAAATGTCAGTGTGGTTGTTTGATACAGTTTATCATGTGTATGTAGTTAATAGCCAATTGCACATGTCAGATGCTTTCCTTTTACACCACAACAGAGCTATCAGATACAAGTTGAAATCTGTTGGCACACATTTTACTTGGTCATGCATGTTATTTTTTTTTAACGTTATATTCTAAACTGAATACAAAAATCTATGAGAATATATTTTGCCTTAAGGCCTTCACACACCATTGCTATTGAATAACAAATGAAAATGAAGCAATCCATCGTTTTTGTTGTACAGCTCAGGGCCCTGGAACCCAAAGCCAGCCAGATGTTAACTCTTCAACTTCATCATCCCTTCTACCTCTTCTCGCTCCTCCCTGTCACCTTGTCCATCACCCAGAAACCTGCTTAATGCCGATTGGGTTGACCACTTTGAAATTCCTACTGAAAGATTTCCTGAGGCTCTGATGCAATGTCTGGAGAGAGGCAAGAGGCCCGTCCCGAGTTTAAGACGAGAAATGATCAGAATCGTTGCAGCAGAGATGATGAAGACGTGTCCGTCTCCTACAAAGCATGCTTCTACAGAAATCGCCAAAAAGTTAGTTGGCAAGTATCCTCAGTCATTGAAGGATGTCATCGAAGGGGACGTTGTGGGGACCGGATACCACAGCCTTGTTAAACAGCTTCAAGCCCGTATAGACAACAAAAAGCGCAATGCATCCCCAAGAATACATAAACGCAAATCGTTGTCAAACTCTGACACAGATGAGGTCCCAGCAGTAATGAAAGCGTCAGTCCAGGATATGTATGGCTGTGTTAAGTGGGACATGAAGTTCATGCCAGTCACAGAAACCCTGGAAAGCCAAAATGAAAAGAAAGGAAAAATGAGGTTTCTGTGGGAACAAGCCACTTTCAACCCAGACGAGGTGAAGGAATTGATGGAATCCACGTACTATTCACAGAGTAAGGAAATTAACAGTGGAACAGCTCTTCAAACACTGAGAGAAGAATGGCCTTTTTTTGTTTCACGAAATTGGGATTTCTGCCCACTACCAGGAGCTAACAGGACTGCCACTGACGCAGACATTCCTGAAAAGTGTGGAAAAAAAGGGAAAACAGCTCCTAAACTTCATGGCAACTGTTTGTGCAAACAAGACCAGGCATGTCTTTGAGACATTGACCAAGCTAAGGTTCCAGAGAGGGCAGTTGGAGGGCTGCTCGGATGACGTGAAGGATATGCTGCTTTTGCTGCTTTCCTACTTTAATGGAGACGAGGCAACCCTGTTCCACTACACTGAAGAAACCAACCAGGCAGCCGACGTTCAGGTGAACTTTTCAGAATAATAGCTGCAGCTTTTACACATATGTAATTTGATGAGCGGTGATCCTCCACTACTAACAAACCTGTAATACCTGATATTTAAATCTTTACAGGAGCCTCCTGCTACAGTGCCAATAGATTCATGCTGAGCATTGACGGCAAAATTGTTAATGACAACATTGCCCAATTCATCGCTGCCATCAACGTAATGTTCGGCAGCTACTACTGCCTGAACATCCACTATCCAGTACAGTTGAGATCAACGCTGGAGTTCCTTCAGAGGTATGTGTGTTTTGGGGGGTACATTGTGCAAATGTAACAAGCAATGGGTAGAAATTGGAGGTAACCAAAATACGCCCAAAAAAAACACTTCACCCACTGAATTTTCTCAGGTAGTGCTACTCATCCAAGATGGCACATCAATGTGTGCTGTGGAAAGAAGGTTTGCTCTGCCTCCCAGCAGTGTCCAGAGCATGGAGGACATGCCAGTACATCAGTGCACATGGAGGAGGCCATAGAACTGTTTACAACCCAGCAGCGGGATCGCCATCCCCTTTCTTGTGCCAGGTGGCAGAGGAAAATCACTACAAAATGAGATTTGCAGTCCACTAATGTGAATGTTGATGGTCAAATGATCAGAAACTGACTTTATGAGGAGTGTATGAGGGCCTGGTATCCACACCTGGGGCCTGTGTTTACCCTCCTCATGAAGTCTGTTTCTGATCATTTGAACCCTCACATCAGTGGCCTGCAAAGCTAATTTTTGCAGGGCTCTGGCAGTGCTCTTTCCGTGCCACCTTGTTCAAGGAAGGATATGGTGATCTCACTACTGTCCTATGGCCTCCTCCACGTCGCCTGATGTACTGGCATATCTCCTGGCATCGCCTCCATGCTCTGGACACTATGCTGGGGGACATGGCAAACCTTCTTTCCACAGCGCACATTGATGTGCCATCCTGGATGAGTAGCACTAGATGTTCAAATTCAGTGGGTGATAAACACCGCCTCATGGTACCTCCAGGGTTGGGACAAACTCAGCTAGAAAGGATGAAAAAAAGAAAGAAGCTTCACCTGCAGAATAACACTGTTTTTGGGGCTTGTTTTGGTTATTTCCTTTCATTTCTACCCATTGCTTGCTAAATTTGCACAACAGTACTCACAATGGATTCCCAGTGAGTGTTTCTTGGACAGGCTTGTATCACAGAAGTATGCCATTGCATTGTTTTGGTGTTCTCTTTATTTAATGGCTGGTTCAGCACCTTTGCACCTTTAAAGTGCGCCATTTTAAATATTTAGCCCCTTTTCTGAATTGTCTGCAATAAAGTAGAGTGGTCCTCACCTTCTTATGTTTGCAACTGTCTCCATTATTTGGCTAAACCAAGCAGCAAACATCAACAAAATTGGTGAATACCACTCTACTTTGTTAAAGACAATTCAGAAAATGGGCTAAATGTTTGAAATAGTGCACTTGTCCTGTTCATTACAGCATTGACATTCAGTGCTTTGCCCAGGTCTTGGTTAAGCACTTTGTTATATGGCTTCTTGAATGTTGTGCTTTAGATAATAGTTGCGGTACCCTAAGATGTTGGACATCACACAGCTCCTGCCGCACAAAGTGACACAGCTGGAGTGGATGCTCTTAATGCTCCCTGTGTAGAATGTGATCATGATGGGTGGTGGGGCACTGGCTTGCTTCTGTTTGCGCAGGAAGTAGAGGCACTGCTGGGTTTTCTTGTTCTGTGTAAAATACCTGGGTCATTCTACAGAAATGTCCACTTTTCTGTCCCTAGACATAACAGGGCAGTTGCATTTTAAAACCCCTCAAATTTAGGGATTTATTTACATTTTAAGACAAAACAACATTATATTTGAACAATTATGACAAAAGTATGACAAAAGACTATTATTTTGACATACAAAGCCATGCTGATGACATCACAGGAAGTCATATTGCTTCCTCTCTGAAGATCAACGAAGATAGACACATGGTAAGATCAATGTCATTTTTCATTTTTTATCAATTTTATCATCTACCCTAAGATTTCATTCGAAGCTTTAGTGCAAGTCACTGGTATGCCCTACTTTAATCTTTGGAAAATGAACATAGAATAATAAAAATGGATTAATTTATATATAATTCAGTGTGTAGTTCATGACTGTCAACATGTGGTTTGATTCCCTGTGGCAGCCATTTTGTAAAATAGGTTTTTTATGACAGTTGTCACTGGTGTTACCGTCACTGGTGTTACAATCCTATGGGTAACTCCAGTGACCATGATGCCCATGTGTAGATAGTCTTTATTCAAAGCTTTTTTTAAGTTGATTTGCATATTATATTATATTTAGTTAATAACATTTTGTGTTACTGTTAATCCTGCTTTGGACAGCTATGGCTAAGCTGAGTGCAGCTGAGAAGCAGAGGAGGTACAGAGAGTGTATGCTGACCCTCAACGCAGGCAGGAATACCTCGAAAAAAGGAAAGAGAGCTATGTCAGAGACATCGAAAGAGGAAAGAGGAAGAGAATAAGTGAGCTTACTGAAAGAAATAAAAGAGTGCAGCGCAAGGAATGGAGGGTTCGCCAGCAAAGGTGCAGGGCAAGATCTAGGACCGGAATAGATGGACAGAACAGCGCAGAAGCATTGACCCCTCCCTCAACACCTAACACACCACCCCGCGACAGGCCAGGGTACAAGTTGAACTGCAAAAGGGAGACTGTAATATCCATATAGTTGAAAACTACAGAAAACACACACACACACACACACACACACACACACAGATAAAGAGCAAAAACAGGGAAAAGTAAACAGTACCCCCCCACACACACACCATTTTCCATACTCCTACCAGATTCATATATGAGAGAGAGCGAGAGAGAAAGAGAGAGAGAGATTTTCTAAATGTCATATTTTTTGTTTTTACAGACAACTACAACACAGCAGGAGAGTACGCAGGAGAGAGGCACAAAGAAAAAGGAGGGAAATAGAAAAGCTAAAACTTGAAATCTCCAGCTGGAAAAGAAAATATGAAAGGATTAAAAAGCGTTGCAGTCGACAGAAGAATGCCAGCCTGGACAGCCCAGAGCTTCACACACAAAATATTCTTTGTGGTCAGCGAGTTAACACCAAAGTCAGAAAGACCCTGACATCCCATTTTGCAGTTACAAAAGTTTGAAGAATACAAAGTCCAAACAAAGCTTGGCGCAGTTGTTGACAGAAAAAGTGATCAAGAAATATAGGTGCAAAACAGCTCTAAGGAAAGCCATTACTTGTGAGTCCAGAATCTTAAAGAAAACAAAAAGCATCCCTGGAAATCAGCAACAGAATGAGAGAGTGAAATCCATCCGACAGTTTTTTCTTTGTGATGATGTCAGTAGACTGACAACTGGGAGGAGGAGCACCATAACTCTTCAGAAGGTTAAGCAACAGAGGATTCTTCTGACAGATTCAATGCTCAACCTCCACAAGAAATATGTGTCAGAGCACCAGCAGATCTCCTATGCTTTTTTCTGCCGTCAGCGACCATTTTGGGTTGTTCCCCCTTCTGACCGAGACAGAGAAACATGTCAATGTAAGACGCATGAGAACTTGCAGTTCATGGCGGACAAGTTGTTTAGGCTTGGCATTTCAAACTCCAGCAACATAGAGGAAATGTCTGACAGCACTGTCTGCAACAGTTCCAAGGCATGTGCTTATGGTGATTGCACAGAGTGTAAATCATCTGCCTACCCCTTAAGCCAGTCTTCATATAGGGAGGTGACTCTGAACCAGTGGTGCCATGAGAAGGTTAACATCACTCAGCAAGGTGAAGAGACACGCCAAAGTACAATCACTGTCAAAAAAGATGTCCTACTACGAGAGGATGAGCTTGTGACACAATTCCAAGACAGACTCTTTAACTTCAGGAAACACATTTTCAACATCCGCTGGCAATTCAGCGCCTACAAAAATCTCAGAGAAAACCTTACGGCAGAAGACTCCCTCATCCACATCGATTTTAGCGAGAACTATTCTTGTAAATACTCCAATGAAATTCAATCTGTCCACTTTGGGGGGTCACATCAGCAGGTGACCCTGCACACCGGAGTGCTCTATCTGGCAGACCAAGACCCCATGCCTTTCTGCACAGTGTCCCCTAGCAGGAGGCATGACCCACCTGCTATATGGGCTCATTTGGATCCCATCCTTCAGTTTCTGGCAACAAACCACTGTGGTGTCAAGCGTCTTCATTTTTTCAGCGACGGGCCTGCCACGCAGTACAAAAATCGCTCTAACTTTTACATGCTCTCTACTGAGCCACACCAGAAAGGATTCACTACAGTGACATGGAGCTTCTTTGAAGCCAGCCATGGCAAGGGTGCACCAGACGGAGTGGGGGCTGCACTCAAGAGACAAGCAGACACACTTGTCCATCAAGGGAAAGACATCCCGGATGCCCACACATTTTTTCAGCTCCTTAACGAGGTCAGCAAGGTGAAGCTGTATTATGTGAAAGAGGAGGAGGTTGCAAAGAAGGAGAGCACCTTAAAGCCCCTGTCTACCATCAAAGGCACCATGAAGATGCATCAAGTAATCAGCATCTCTCCAGGACTGATGAAATACAGAGACATCAGCTGTTTCTGTCAGGCTGCTGATGGTGTGTTTGATTGTCCGTGCTACTCGTTGCAGGAAGTTGTCCTTGTACCAGAATCAATCAGTCATCCCAGCAATCAGTTCAGGCCCACTGTCATTGGACCTCACCACTGTGGTCAATGGTGTGTTGTCCAGTACGATAACACCCCTTACCCTGGCATCATTCTTCAGGTGGAGGAAGGAAGTGTGCAAGTAAAATGCATGCGCGCCAAGGGAATTAACTTGTTTTACTGGCCAAGCCTCAGGGAGGACGTGAACTGGTATGAGGATGACGTGAACTGGTATGAGTTCAGATTGAAAAAAAAAAGTAGGAATTCATCAAGGAGCAGCTAGAGTAGGCCTATTAACATGAATTTATCACAGCTAGAGTAGACCTATTAAAATGAATTTATCGTCAAAATCATATCGTTATTATCAGTTCACACAAGTTTGTTTGTTGAACAAGTTTGTTTGTCTCACAGGTTGCAACTAAAAGTTAAAAGTTGTTAACTGTTGAAAGTTAATTAAAAGTTATTAACTGTTGCATATAGGCCTAATATTTTACTGAAGTATTTACATTGTATTTACATATGTTTACAGATTGAATTTAAAACACCAGTTCCATAGAACAACAACAAAAACAAAACATTTTGAAAACATAACACATTTTGCAAGTAAATTCTCAGAGAAAATGCCTCATTTGTGTTAAGGACTCCATGGAAGTCGTATGGATGTCACTGGTGTCTCATTATGTCACTGGTGTCACTGTGTGCACTTTCGGGAACATCACATAAAAACATGTCAAATTTGTCATGGTAGGGATTTTGAATTAGTTCAAATTTCCTCTACTCAAGAGTTCACATTTACAACATTTAATTTTTACTTCATCTTAACTGTTTTTAATAACATTTTCATTTTTAAAGTAAATACACGGTTACAAAACTGAAGAAATGTCATTCAAACACAGTTGTAACAAACATAAAAAAAAAAATAATAATTATGTCTTGATAATTAGCCTCATCATTATTGTACAGTTACTGTGATTGCATGTGCAACAGAAGTTAAGAAATAATATTGAATAAAAGTTGCTTTTATTCAAAATGAGGTCAGGTAACACCAGTGACAAATACACGGTACATGAAATCTTCAAATAAATGTACAAAAAAGGCAAAAAGCCATTTAGGTGTACCCTATGTATGTTCCTATAGCCAATTAGTACAGTAATAATGTAGTTTAATTTTAAAGCCTAGAAAAAGAAATTTATTTTTAAGTTTTGCCACATGTCAAAAGTGAACGTTTTTGTAGAATGACCCACCTACCTTTTTCTCTGTTATCCATGATGTCGGTACTCGGTACCATGTGTATTTGGTGCTTCAAAAACAACTACGTTTTTTTTGTTTGTTTACATAGGTGTTTCTTCAACATCAACCCAGAGAGGGGTACAAAGGTTGAGATGAAAAAAAAAAAACAAGAAGCAACTGACGGTAAACCCTAGGGTCCTTACCCTCATCTTTGATCTAGCAAGTCATGAGTGGAGAGAGACTAATTAACAGTCTGGATACCCACTCCAGCAATGCAATGCAACACACACGCACGCAGGCATGCACGCATGCGCACGCACACACCGCAACGACCCACACACTCTGCCCTGCACTTGCCCCACTTGCCTAAAACTTATTCTGCTTTTTCATACATGTTCGGATTTTATTGCTGTTACGTCCTGCTTGAATAGCGAGTGTACTTACTTTTGATTTAACAAAAATGGAAAAACAGGTCATTTAAGTTATATTATTAACCTTACTTTTCTGTTGTAAAGTCAACAGATGTTGTATTTAGCTTACTCTATGCACAGTTTGGAAAAAACTTGTGTGGCAATCAAAATATTGTTCAAAATGTTACGTTTCAAAAGGGGTGTGCTCATTAATCTATATAATGAGGGCATTCTATATAATGTAGCGAGTCTGGCTCCTGGATTTCGGTGATAATCTGACATCCACAGTAACTATTTGTTTTTTTATTTTGAGATGTTGGGGTTATTTGTTTATTCTATTTTTTCATCCTAAAAATTTGATACAGGTTCTGAGATGTTTGGAAATTTTATTGCTGTTGTTTTTAAGTCCTGCTTGAATAGCTGCCTACTGTGTTATACAGTGAACACCGATAATGACTACACCCCTTTTGAAAAGTGACATTTTGAACCACATTTCAATAAGAACACGTTATTTCCAAAATGTGCATAGAGTAAGTTTAATACAACATCTGTTGAGCTTACAAAAGAAAAGTAAGGTTAATAGTATAGCATAAGTGACATAGTGTTCCATTTTTGTGCAATTATGGTGGTGCAAAAGTGAGTTTACTTACTTTTGATTTAACAAAAATGGAAAAACAGGTCATTTAAGTTATATTATTAACCTTACTTTTCTGTTGTAAAGTCAACAGATGTTGTATTTAGCTTACTCTATGCACAGTTTGGAAATAACATGTGCTAATCAAAATATTGTTCAAAATGTTACTTTTCAAAATGGGTGTGGTGTGTTCATTAATGTATATAATTAGAGCATTGTATATAATATTTGTTTGCTGATTTTAGTGATCTCCGCACTCACTTTGTTTGTTTGTTTGGAGACAATAAAAAAATGGTTTGAATAGCTGGCTTCTGTGTTTAATATTGGTAATAAGTGTAAAGTTTTTGCCCACCTTCTAGTAAAATTGTGACATCCACAGGTGCTGGTAATTCATTGTAAAACGTACTTCAGATTTTAACAGGACTTCACCCTAAAATTAGGTAATAAATGATGTGAAATGGATGGGAATTCCCCTTAAAAGCAACAGTTATAAACTGCGAATTAAACAGTCATACTGATGAGCCACACAATTGTGCTGTTGTTTTAGCAAGAATAGACCATAAAAAAGGGTAATAATTTATGTGGAATTGATAGAAATTCACCTGAAATGTAAACGGTTTATACTGTGAATTAAACTGTAAAAAAATAATTGTGCTGTTGTTTTAACAGAAATTGACCATAAAATAGGAAAGTAAATGCTGTGGAATGGATAGTTTTTCACTTAAAAAGCAACAGGGTAACATTGTGATTTGTACAGCTATACCATGAGCCTATACACAATTTCACCGTTATTTTAACAGTAACTCCCCTTTATTGGAACTTTTTTAAACTGTTGTTTTTACAAGTGTTAATCAGGTTTACAGAATAAATCAGGATATCGTCTAAAAACGCCACCACATATTTACCCAGCATGTATCTGAGAACTTCTTTGATGAATGACTGGAAGACGGAAGGGGCATTGACCAACCCATAACTCATCACCAAGTATTCATAGTGACCAGAGTTAGTTGAAAAAGCAGTTTTCCACTCGTCACCTTCCTTTATTCTTATCAAGTTATATGCGCTGCGTAGATCCAGCTTGGTGAAATACCTGGCACCTCTGAGTTGTTCTAGAGCTGAAGGTACCAAAGGCAGTGGGTACCTGAATTTTTTGGTGATTTCATTAACACCACGATAGTCTATACATGGCCTCAAACCTCCATCCTTCTTTTCAACAAACAACATTCCAGCTGAGGCAGAAGAGGTAGATGGTCTAATGAAACCCTGGCTCAGGGCTTCCTGGATGTATTCTTCCATTGTCTGTGTCTCCTTAACTGACAGTGGGAGGAATTTTACCTTCTTCTTTTTTGATTGCACAATCCCGAGGTCGGTGAGGAGGTAGTTCAGAGGCTTTCTTCTTGCTAAATACCTCTAGGAGGTCTGAATAGACCTCTGGTATCTCAGAGAGACTAGGTTCAGAGGGGCTTTCTATGGAAGTAGATGCCAGATCCTCCCAGGAGATCTTGGGGTCATGTTTAATGAGCCAGGGTAAACCCAATACAACGGGATGAGAAGACACACAGAGGATAGGAAAAGATAACTGTTCACTGTGAACAGAACCAATATTAACAGTTAATGGTTGAGTGGTGTGTGTTACAGTGCCTTCTCCGATAGGTTGGTTGTTGGGCAAAGTAAATACTACACTGGAGTAGAAAACCTTCACATACCTCTGGGTCTTCGTTGTATTTCTCAGGCAAGGCGACTTTGAGGGGGATTATAGCAGGTGGCTGAGAAATCGGTGTAGATGGAGGTTGTATTGGCGGGGTAACCACCTGTTGAGCAGGGTTAGGAGGCTGGTTACTAAACAGAGTCTCCAAACGCTCAGTTAGAGTGTTAAACGCTGAACCCAGCTGATTTACTTGCTGTTGCATGAGTCCCACTACTCGTGCTTGTTCAGCCATGACCTCGGTCAGGTCAGGGGTTCCTGCTGCATCCATGGGTGGCGAGATATTCTGTAATAACCAACCAAGGTGATTTGGATGCAAATGCAGTCATCGTTATCCAAAAATACAGGCAATAGTTCAAAACCAGGAATAAATCAAAAGGCAAAATCGTAGTCGAAAAACAGGCAAGGATCAAAAAACCAGAGATAACTAAACACAGACGTAAACGCTCGATTAGACATTAGAGTGGCAATATCTCGCAACTAGAATATGTAAATGTCCCAGTATATATAGTCTTAGTAATCAGCTGATCTCCCACAGGTGTGTGGGAGGGGCGGAGTCAGCTTATTAGTACTCCGGCGAGGCTGATCTTAAAGGTGCAGGTGTGACAACAACAGGCCACTCAACTCCTTGTACCAGCAGTCATCTCACGCCTCGACTATGGCAATGCCATTTTAACGGCCCCCCCTGTGTTATAAAACAGTGTGCTTGGTCTTCAACCAGCCAAAACTGGGCACATGTCTCTCCACTAGTCACTCACACACAATTGCCTACATGGTAATGATCAAGCAGGCTTCTTTCTACTTGTATTCACTCCTAAAGGCTTACCTTACCTCCCGGCCGCTGTGCTCCTCTGGTAAACGTTGCCTAGCTTTGCTAAACTTTTACGCAAAGCAGTCCAGACTTTTCTCATAAAGAGTTCCCCAATGGTGGAACAAACTACCTTCCACTACCAGATCAGGAGCGTCCCTCGCTATCTTTAAGAAACTCCTGAAGACAGAGCTCTTCAAAGAGCACTTACTCTCTTAACACCTCTAACACACTAACTACTCTAACCTCATTTCTTTTTTTACCCTCCTTTCCTCCTCTATCACACTATTTCCCTTTTTCCCTCCCTTAAAAATGTTTCTCTAATATGAAGTTAAATTAAGTTCAAATTAGGGCTCTCAATGTTAAAGTTTTAATGCACGCTATTAATTTGAAATCAGTAAGATGTTATTATTTTCTTAACTCAAATTATTACGCCACCAAGTTTGACCCCAACTTTTGGTGTAATATGCCCTACTCCGCCCAAAGAATGACAGAAACGCATTGTGGTTGTAATGGAATAGCTCTGGTATTAAGTGATTCTTAATGTTAAAATGTAATCATGTAAATAGTAACATATGGGTTATCTTATCAATACTAGGTAGTAAGTTTTAAAGGTCACATGCTCTTCGCATGTGACCTACTCACACCTTTCAAAGGTCACACTCTTTTAGGCCACATACTCACACATGCTGCATACAACATGTGTGGGGTGATGGGCTAAGAGAGCATATAAAAAGGAATGAAGGGGGTAGCTAGATAAGCAGATTCTTGGTGTTCGCGACACTGTCTGACTTCAATAAAACCTTGCTACTCACT
Source organism: Astyanax mexicanus (assembly GCF_023375975.1). Classification (NCBI taxonomy): domain Eukaryota; kingdom Metazoa; phylum Chordata; class Actinopteri; order Characiformes; family Acestrorhamphidae; genus Astyanax; species Astyanax mexicanus. The sequence goes on along the minus strand of NC_064420.1, from coordinate 9,622,669 downwards.
TCGATCCTGACTCAGCATTCAACATTATTATTTCACTCCAAACCACCAAATTTCCACAACAATTTGGTGTCAGAAGTGGGATGAGTTGTGATCTGCAGCGGAGGGGGACGAGACACATACTGAGGACGCTCTCCAGCCACAGGCTGGACCCAGAAATCAGGGGAAATTCCACGAGAACAAAGGAATAGTACCGGCCGGGGGTACAGTGGCTTCAGCCCTCCGCCTGCAGATCAAACCTATCTAATCTACGGACCTTGGTGGTGGTGGTGAGTGACAATTAATTTATTATAATTGGAACAAAAAGTACAATTGGGAAAAAACCCAACATTATTATATATATATATATATATATATATATATATATATATATATATATATATATATTATATCCCCTCCACCCTTTGTGCGCTTCTCCCTGGAAATAGTGAGGTATTTGACGATGGAGTAACCTGCTCCTATATAGATATTACACGACGGTGTAAGCGAATAGCCTGTTCGTAGAGTGAGGCCGGTGATAATTATTTCATTTGTTATAAATGTTATTGTTCGATGGACTAGCCTGGTCCTATAGAGAGGCATTTGAAAATAGACGTATTATCAAATTAAGGTAGATCCGGGTCCTGCGGAGAAGTGGCATTAGAATAAGCGAGAGGATAGCTTAGGACATTGGGAGGTGAGACATGTTGCTGGGGCTAAATTGCTGAGTCATCAAATCAAGTGAGAGAGCAAAAAAAAACTGGGATCCCAGATAAATAAATGAAAAAAAAAAAAAAAAAAAAAAACGGAAGAAAGGGAGAAAGGGAAGAAAATCTCTAAACTGAGAGATATTTGTTTGTTAAGGCTGGAAGCGTAGCCTTAGTATCTGTTATCCTCTCCGAACTGAGAGATATTTTTTGTTACTCCTAAAAAAGCTTAATATTAGTCACTATGTGGAAAGAGTGAAATATTGGTTAAATTGGTTGATTATTAATATTGATCACATTAATGGATAATTAATATTAGTAAAAAGAAAATTGTGAAAACCGGAAAGAACATTCTGAAATTCTTTTTTCATTTTACTATTTGATTGTGTGTCTTGGTAATGTGTTAAGTGTAGGATCCTTTATATAAAAAAGTCACACAGGAATCTTTTCCTGTTGTTTATTTGCATTTGATCTAGAGATAAAAGGGGGGAGGTTATTTTTAATTAAGTTTCTCAGTGTGTCTCAGGTACTGCCGATCCTGCATCACCTCAATGTCGCCCTGCCAAAAAGACCAGAACCAGCCAAGATAAAGCGAGAAGATCTGGAAGGAAAAAAAAAAGAAAACGAGTACGACCAGAATCGTTGCAAGTGACCTGGATCTACAGCGCAGCAACAGCTGGAAGAGCTGGACGGAGCCTAGCCGACTCACCCAGAGTTCCCCACACCCGGAGTCAGTGCGCTCTGAAAGAGTGGATCAGCAGGAGTCAGTGCGCGCTGAGAGAGAGGATCAGCCCAAGCATCAAGCTGGTCATATCCGGGGCAAGATTGGTTCTATGTTGGTGTATTGGTACACTGTAAAAAATGTCCGTGAAAATTACAGTGAAAAACTGTGAAATGGCAACAGAAATAAACCATAAAGCAAGAAGAAGCTTATTGTTGTAGAATAAACATTGAATTACCAAAGATTAAAAAACTGTGAAAAATGTTAATTTTAATTGTTTTAACATGTGAAATATATGGTGAAAAGCTGAAATGGTGACAGCATTGGACAGTCATATTAAAAATAGCACATTACTGTATTATTCACGGTGTACAAACCTTAAATAAAAAACATGCCGTCAATTATATTTTTTACCATTTTAAGATGTGAAATATACACTGTAAAAAAAAAATCTTGTCAAATTTACGGTGAAAAACTGGCAGCTGTGGTTGCCATTTTTTCACCATAAAAAATACAGTGATCTTGTAAATGGCTTCACGGTAAGGTATATTATCACTTGTAAAAACAACAGTTTGAAAATGCTGCCAGTATTTCACAGTAAAATAAACAGTTGCAAATGTATAAGATATTACAGTTTAATTCTTGTCAACAGTAAATTTCATATTGATAAACTGTTTTGTTTACAGTATATTCTTGTGAAAAAAGTATATTACATTGTGAAAAGCAGGGTCTGAATGGGATGTAACGCAGCTGTCTATGGGGCGTGGTTATGTTAATTAGATGTTTAGTTCAGAGACATCACCAAGATGTAGTTTCATAGCGGTTTTATCCACCTGCCTGGGTTTTACATTATGTGTATATAAGTGATTTCACTCTCCGAGCACATCTCTGTGCTGTAAGTGAGCAGTTAATGAAACGCTTTTGAAAAAGAATATGCTGTTTAAAACTGTATGTTGTTTACAGCGTGACTCAAAGTTATTGGACAACCACAAAAAAATGCCATAAAATTGGACAATAAATGCTGTGGAATGGATCATTTTTCACTTAAAAAGCAACAGGGTAACATTGTGAATTATACAGCTATACCATGAGCCTATATACACTTTCACTGTTATTTTAACAGTAACTCCTCTTTATTAGTACATTTTCAAACTGTTGTTTTACAAGTGTTAATATACCTTACCGTGAAGCCATTTACAAGATCACTGTATTTTTTACGGTGAAAAAATGGCAACCACAGCTGCCAGTTTTTCACCGTAAATTGGACAAGATTTTTTTTTACAGTGAGTAAAGACATTTGTTAGAGGTAAAAAATACAGGAAAGGGTATTTTTTATGTAGAACACTGCTATGCAAAATTAACATTTAATTTGTGTAAACTTGACAGATTATTATTGTAACTTAGCAGTGATTTCAATCACTGCAAATTAATTTACATTTTTTTTCAGTAGAGTTATTTACTTATCGTCTGTAATTTTAACAGGAAAACTCTGGTAACCACAGCTGCCAGCGTTTTCCTGTAAAAACTACAGTTTTTTTTTTAAAGTGTAGTGGACTGGAAAGATAGATGTGATGGAAGCTATTTCTGATGTCCCCGACCCCAGAAATGCAGGAAGACGAAAGTTTGGAAAAGAATTGGAGGACTTTGTAATGTCTTGTCGCCCTACCTTGAATGAAATGAAGAGAAAAGATAAAAAGAGGGAAGACACATTAGATCAAGCAAGTTGCAGCCCTCCTTGTCTGTGCCCATGAGAGACAGGCAGAGGAAGAGGCCTAGGAAGAACGGGAAGCAGAGGAAGAAATCGGGGTGCAGCGGAGGATTCGTTGGAAATAGGCCAATGTTCCAGCCAAGTGTAAAGACGACAACATTTGCGAGACGATGTTATAACTGTGGCGAACATGGACATTACTCTAAAAACTGTACAAAAGCAATACTCCCAAGAGATGAGGAAGAAACAGCAGCAGCAGCACACCAGGAGTGGCGGGCGGCAGAGAGAGAGAGGGTGCAGGGCGGTGAAACCTACCACTGAGACAACAGAAAGTGAAGTAATTTCTTTTTCTTTTTATTTTTTCCTTAGTATAGCAGTTTAGAAATATATGAATATATATAAATAAATAATAATAACTTTAAATGTAAATGAATGATAGGTCTATGGGCTCTATTCGTTTAGATTTCAGAATCAGCGTGTATGATGAGACACGATTCCAGTGCTCATCATGCTTTAGCTGTCTTTTTTTCCAACTCTATTCTTTTTCCTATTTTCTTTCTCTATTTTAGTCCAATAATTAGATTTCTCATTGCTGGGACAAGAGGGTATAAATGTTTTAATTGGATTTTTGAACATAAAGAGGAAATGAACCTAACCTAACAAAACAAAAAGGGAAAAGAAAATAGAAATTATGTGCTTTAGAGTTTCTAGATTTTTAAATGTTTTTTGTGAACTTTATTATTTTGGTGTGTATGTGATTAGAACTCATGAAATCTAGGATAACACAAAAGGGAAAAAACTTTTTCTACCTTTGCTACCAAGACGCTCTCCTATTCGTCTGCTCCAGCGCTCTCCTATCCGGCTGTAACGGCGCTCACCTCTCCGAGGGCTGCAGATCCAGCTTCCACGGCGGCCTCACAGCCGCGCTCCGACACATCCCCTGCGCTGGACTCTACCGGCGGCTCCGCGCTTCCTACTCCAGACTCGTCCGGCAAAGCAGCTGATCCAGTCCGGGTTATCGAGTCACTCGCGGCAGCAGCAGCTCTCCGCTCCAATGGTTGTGGCGCTACACTCTACTGCTCGCGCCACCCCGGAATCTGCATACACTGCGGTGAGTTCAGCTGAAGTCTCTGTGATTTCTTCAGCAGCCCTCATCTCCACGCAATCTCCTTCAGCCCAAGTCTCCAAGTCCGCTCCTGTGTCTGTGCCAGCGGTGCCTACCGCTCCTGTGTCTGTGCCAGCGGTGCCCACCGCCAATGTTCCTGTGCCAGCGGTGCCCACCGCCAATGTTCCTGTGCCAGCGGTGCCTACCGCTCCTGTGTCTGTGCCAGCGGTGCCCACCGCTCCTGTGTCTGTGCCAGCGGTGGCCACCGCCAATGTTCCTGTGCCAGCGGTGCCCACCGCTCCAGTTTTTGTGCCAGCGGTGCCCACCGCCAATGTTCCTGTGCCAGCGGTGCCCACCGCCAATGTTCCTGTGCCAGCGGTGCCCACCGCCAATGTTCCTGTGCCAGCGGTACCCGCCACCACCAATGTTCCTGTGCCAGCGGTGCCCACCGCCTATGTTCCTGTGCCAGCGGTGCCCACCGCCTATGTTCCTGTGCCAGCGGTACCCGCCACCGCCAGTGTTCCTGTGCCAGAGGTGCCCACCGCCAATGTTCCTGTGCCAGTGGTGCCTATCGCTCCGACGCCAGCTGCACCCGCCGCCGCGCCTGCTCAAGCTGCACCCGCCGCCGCGCCTGCTCAAGCTGCACCCGCCGCCGTGCCTGTCCAAGCTGCACCCGCCGCCGCGCCTGTCCAAGCTGCACCCGTCACCACACCCACGCCAGTTCCAGCTCCTAGGACTATGTTTGGCCCTAGGCCCCGTCTACCCATGTCTGCCCCAAGGGCCCCGGACCTCAGCCCTAGAACTGTGCCCAGGCTGGCCCCACGGACCACACCACAGACTTTAGCCAGTCCTGGGCATCCCCAAGTTTATTTTGTACCCTTGTCGCTCCCTGTTCTGGTTCCTGTGTCGGTCTATGTTCCTGTTCCTGTCTTGTCTGGTTTCTGTGTGCCTGTCCCTGTGACCGTGTTCGTGTCTGTCCCGGTTAATGTTTTTGTCCCTGTTCCCTTGTCCAGTCCAGTCCAGTCACCAGTCATGCCCCATGTCCAGTCACTGACCCCTGTCCAGTTCCCCGTCCAGTCTCCTGTCCTGTCCAGTGTACAGTCTAATGTCCAGTCTCCGTTCATGTCCAAGGTCCAGTCTCCTTTCTTTGTCCAGTCTCCTGTCCGGTCTTTAGTTCAGTCTCCTGTTCTGCCCCATGTTAAGTCCCCGGTCTCGTCTCTTGTGTTTCCCGGCCTCTCCCCGCCGCCGGCCCCTGGGGTTCGTTTTTACGCGCCTCGGGAGCTGCGCGTTTAGGGAGGGGCTTCTGTCACGTCTTGGCCCTGTCTCGTGTCTCTGTGTGCATTCCCCACATGACCTGTGCTCCCCTGTGTCTCCCGTCTCAGTACTTTTCCACCTGTGTCTCATTTGTAGCTCCGCCCCTTCCCCAGGTGTTTCTAATTATAGTGTGTTTCCTGTTACTTAAATAGCCCTCCTCTGCCACCTTGTCCTCTGTCGGTCTTTGCACCTTCCTCTGTCGTTTGTCTCGCCACGTTTACTATAGTTTGTTCACGGTTTCGTTACGCTCTATGTATTTCTTGTATATTTCTAGTCACGTTTCTTGCCTGTTTGTTTCTTTGTTTATTTGTATATATTCACGTATTTATCCTTTGTACATATTCCCTTACCTTGGTTTGTACTTATCTGTCTAGTTTAGCTCTTTGTTTGTTTTCCCTTTTTGTTTATGTATATATATATATATATATATATATATATATATATATATATATATATATATTCGTTATTCCCCTGTTTGTTTATTTGTTTATTTGTTATTTATTAAAGTCTGTCTTACCCGCATTTACGTCCGCCTCCCGTCTGGTCACGCGTTACACATTCGGGCGCTCAGTGTCAGTATAATCATTAGGCCGATATCCTGCTATGGGCGGGTATGTTTAACTTAACAATTTTTAATCTTTCAATCATATAGTGGTTTATTTTATTCAAATGCAAAAAAAATTGCTTGGCCCATTATCTCAAATATTTTGTAATCCAACATAACTTTATCATGTTAGTAGTATAAAACAAATAAAACAGTTTAAAAAAAATTCACTTAAATCTGGTGTCATTAACATGCTACTAAGCTTATGGCGCGTTCAACCTGAATAGTAAATTTAGCTTGTGTTCATAAGAAACTTACAATTTTGTGATTTAAACCAACAAAATCAGTTCTTAAAAAACACATAGCCCAAATATAAGCTTATGTAGCAGGCCAACTTATCTTAAACCACAACAGGAGTAACAGTCGTTATTTATGTGACTCCCTGTGGAGCACTGAATATCAAAGACCTGCCCTTTGGCACCCTGCTAGGTCTTGATTATCAGTGGTATTTGTTCCTGTAAAATCCCTGCAGGCCTTCCTTGTGAAAACCTCACCAAAAGAAATCTCTACTGTATAACGCTTTTTGCTGTTTTGTTAAGAACTCAGGGTGGTCGCCGCTGTTAACATGAGTTCTAGGTGAAAAGAATTACGCTTCATAATCATAGTCTGGACCATGGTTAATATATGAACTGCACTGTAACTCTCTATTTTCCATTGCAAAGGCTCTGCTACTATTTTCTTAGCTTCTGCTGAAAAATGTTTAATAGTTTCCCCTTGCACATTAACAATACGTCACATGTAACCAAAACTCTGGACCCTCCATGCTAGGCTGTACCATGCATGATCACTCTGAAAATGTAAAGCTTCAAAGGAGCTGATTTAATGACTCTCTAATTTATACATGTACATTTTCTGGCCAGCAAATGTACAGGACAAACAGAGGATATCAAGAAAATAATGTGAAAAAGTTTTTTCCCTTTTGTGTTATCCTAGATTTCATGAGTTCTAATCACATACACACCAAAATAATAAAGTTCACAAAAAACATTTAAAAATCTAGAAACTCTAAAGCACATAATTTCTATTTTCTTTTCCCTTTTTGTTTTGTTAGGTTAGGTTCATTTCCTCTTTATGTTCAAAAATCCAATTAAAACATGAAATCTAGGATAACACAAAAGGGAAAAAACTTTGTGATCATGCATGGTACAGCCTAGCATGGAGGGTCCAGAGTTTTGGTTACATGTGACGTATTGTTAATGTGCAAGGGGAAACTATTAAACATTTTTCAGCAGAAGCTAAGAAAATAGTAGCAGAGCCTTTGCAATGGAAAATAGAGAGTTACAGTGCAGTTCATATATTAACCATGGTCCAGACTATGATTATGAAGCGTAATTCTTTTCACCTAGAACTCATGTTAACAGCGGCGACCACCCTGAGTTCTTAACAAAACAGCAAAAAGCGTTATACAGTAGAGATTTCTTTTGGTGAGGTTTTCACAAGGAAGGCCTGCAGGGATTTTACAGGAACAAATACCACTGATAATCAAGACCTAGCAGGGTGCCAAAGGGCAGGTCTTTGATATTCAGTGCTCCACAGGGAGTCACATAAATAACGACTGTTACTCCTGTTGTGGTTTAAGATAAGTTGGCCTGCTACATAAGCTTATATTTGGGCTATGTGTTTTTTAAGAACTGATTTTGTTGGTTTAAATCACAAAATTGTAAGTTTCTTATGAACACAAGCTAAATTTACTATTCAGGTTGAACGCGCCATAAGCTTAGTAGCATGTTAATGACACCAGATTTAAGTGAATTTTTTTTAAACTGTTTTATTTGTTTTATACTACTAACATGATAAAGTTATGTTGGATTACAAAATATTTGAGATAATGGGCCAAGCAATTTTTTTTGCATTTGAATAAAATAAACCACTATATGATTGAAAGATTAAAAATTGTTAAGTTAAACATACCCGCCCATAGCAGGATATCGGCCTAATGATTATACTGACACTGAGCGCCCGAATGTGTAACGCGTGACCAGACGGGAGGCGGACGTAAATGCGGGTAAGACAGACTTTAATAAATAACAAATAAACAAATAAACAAACAGGGGAATAACGAATATATATATATATATATATATATATATATATATATATATATATATACAGGTGCTGGTCAACGAATTAGAATAATTTGAAATAGTGCAATCATGAAATTCTTTGAATGCATTTTTTGTGCAGAAAGCAAATCAGGTGTTCACCGCACCTGTCCTACTCGTTAGACTAATCACAGAACTCGTTACCTGGAAAAAAATTTGCTCAGCTGAGCTTTCCAAAAGGCCCATTTAGGCCATTTAACTGTGACACTGTTGTTTTATTGAATTAGAATAATGGAGAAACCGTTTCATTGAATTAGAATAAATGCTCGAATTTTTGTTTTCTGTGAAGAGTGTTCACTGTGCAGTATAAAGTCAGGGTTGAGTAGAATTTCTAAGTTGTAAAATCAATCATGGGTAAGCAGCGCGACCTCTCAACCGGAATAGTGGCTCAAATTCAAGCTCTTCGCCAACAAGGCTTGACCCAAACTAAAATTGCTGAGCAGCTCGGCATCAGCCAGTCTTCCGTCTGCAAAGCTCTCAAGAAAAACTGCAGCAAGCGCACCAACTGTTCCGGCGTCCGAAAAACTTCTGCTCGCGACAACAAGCAGCTGAGAAAGACCGCAGTCAGCAACCGGTTCAAGTCCACTTCCGAGCTCACCGACTTGTGGAACAAGCAGACCGGCGCTGACGTCTCCAGATCAAACACTTACCGTCGTCTGCGCGAACTCGGCTTCAAATCTCGCGTTCCAGCAGTAAAACCGATGCTGAACAAGAAACAAATGGAGAAACGGCTGAAGTGGGCCAAAGAACACGGCGAGTGGACTGCTGAAGACTGGTAGAAAGTGGTCTTCAGTGACGAATCACGCTTCTGCATCTCCTTCGGTGACCAAGGTCCTCGTGTCTGGCGTCGTGGTGGCGAAACCTACAACCACGAGTGCGTGAAAAGATCCGTCAAGTTTCCCCAGAGTGTTATGGTCTGGGGATGCATGTCCGCTCGAGGTGTAGGGAAACTCTGCTTCCTCAAGAAGACTGTCAATGCTGCCGTATATCAAGATGTTCTGGAAACGTTCCTGATTCCGACTGTTGAGGAACAGTTCGGCGAAGAAGACTTCATATTTCAACAGGATCTTGCACCGGCTCATGCGGCAAAGTCGACCAAAGATTGGTTCACTAAAAAACAGCTTGAAGTTTTGGCATGGCCGGCCAACTCGCCTGACCTCAATGTCATTGAAAACCTTTGGGCCATCGTCAAGCGGAAAATTCGCTACAGAAAGCCTACTACGCTGGACCAACTGAAGCAGAACATCGCCACTGCCTGGGAAGCTGTGAGTGCGGAAACTTGCGACAAGCTGGTCAAATCGATGCCGCGGAGACTTCAGGCAGTCATACAAGCCAAGGGGGCAGCCACAAAATACTGAGAAAGTGATGATTGTAATTATAATAAAATGTATTCTAATTCAATGAAACAGTTTCTCCATTATTCTAATTCAATAAAACAACAGTGTCACAGTTAAATGGCCTAAATGGGCCTTTTGGAAAGCTCAGCTGAGCAAATTTTTTTCCAGGTAACGAGTTCTGTGATTAGTCTAACGAGTAGGACAGGTGCGGTGAACACCTGATTTGCTTTCTGCACAAAAAATGCATTCAAAGAATTTCATGATTGCACTATTTCAAATTATTCTAATTCGTTGACCAGCACCTGTATATACATATATAAACAGGGAAAACAAACAAAGAGCTAAACTAGACAGATAAGTACAAACCAAGGTAAGGGAATATGTACAAAGGATAAATACGTGAATATATACAAATAAACAAAGAAACAAACAGGCAAGAAACGTGACTAGAAATATACAAGAAATACATAGAGCGTAACGAAACCGTGAACAAACTATAGTAAACGTGGCGAGACAAACGACAGAGGAAGGTGCAAAGACCGACAGAGGACAAGGTGGCAGAGGAGGGCTATTTAAGTAACAGGAAACACACTATAATTAGAAACACCTGGGGAAGGGGCGGAGCTACAAATGAGACAGGTGGAAAAGTACTGAGACGGGAGACACAGGGGAGCACAGGTCATGTGGGGAATGCACACAGAGACACGAGACAGGGCCAAGACGTGACAGAAGCCCCTCCCTAAACGCGCAGCTCCCGAGGCGCGTAAAAACGAACCCCAGGGGCCGGCGGCGGGGAGAGGCCGGGAAACACAAGAGACGAGACCGGGGACTTAACATGGGGCAGAACAGGAGACTGAACTAAAGACCGGACAGGAGACTGGACAAAGAAAGGAGACTGGACCTTGGACATGAACGGAGACTGGACATTAGACTGTACACTGGACAGGACAAGAGACTGGACGGGGAACTGGACAGGGGTCAGTGACTGGACATGGGGCATGACTGGTGACTGGACTGGACTGGACAAGGGAACAGGGACAAAAACATTAACCGGGACAGACACGAACACGGTCACAGGGACAGGCACACAGAAACCAGACAAGACAGGAACAGGAACATAGACCGACACAGGAACCAGAACAGGGAGCGACAAGGGTACAAAATAAACTTGGGGATGCCCAGGACTGGCTAAAGTCTGTGGTGTGGTCCGTGGGGCCAGCCTGGGCACAGTTCTAGGGCTGAGGTCCGGGGCCCTTGGGGCAGACATGGGTAGACGGGGCCTAGGGCCAAACATAGTCCTAGGAGCTGGAACTGGCGTGGGTGTGGTGACGGGTGCAGCTTGGACAGGCGCGGCGGCGGGTGCAGCTTGAGCAGGCGCGGCGGCGGGTGCAGCTTGAGCAGGCGCGGCGGCGGGTGCAGCTTGAGCAGGCGCGGCGGCACAGGAGCGGTAGGCACCGCTGGCACAGACACAGGAGCGGACTTGGAGACTTGGGCTGAAGGAGATTGCGTGGAGATGAGGGCTGCTGAAGAAATCACAGAGACTTCAGCTGAACTCACCGCAGTGTATGCAGATTCCGGGGTGGCGCGAGCAGTAGAGTGTAGCGCCACAACCATTGGAGCGGAGAGCTGCTGCTGCCGCGAGTGACTCGATAACCCGGACTGGATCAGCTGCTTTGCCGGACGAGTCTGGAGTAGGAAGCGCGGAGCCGCCGGTAGAGTCCAGCGCAGGGGATGTGTCGGAGCGCGGCTGTGAGGCCGCCGTGGAAGCTGGATCTGCAGCCCTCAGAGAGGTGAGCGCCGTTACAGCCAGATAGGAGAGCGCTGGAGCAGACGAAGAGGAGAGCGTCTTGGTAGCAGGGGATGCTAACTGAGTTAGCCGCGCCGCCGAATAGAAGGCTGGAGCAGCAGCCGCAGGAAAAGCTAGCAGGTTAGCCGCTGAAGCTAGCTGAGGAGCCGCTGAAACGGAGCGCGCCATGGGAGGCGGGCGGACAGAAGACGGCGTCTTGAGGACCGGTACTGCTGGAGATCGGTTCGGGGCGAGGGTGGCCTCCTCCACCAGATCGAGTGGACATCGGAAAGCCGGGTGCAGAACAGACCCCGGAGGAAGCGGCAAGCGGGCTCGCGTCGGAGGGTAATCTTCATCCTCCGAACTAGACGCGGCAGCAACAAAGTTCCAAAAGTCCTCATCGCCAGCGTCTCTGACCACCTCGCCTCCCCCGCGGTTCGAAGCAAGGCCCATAGCCCCAACGGTGATGCCCCCCCAAGAAAATCCTCCGGAATTCGGGATCCCTTAGAGCGCCTAGACCGAGGCCCTCTCCGGCCTCGGATTTTCCTGCGCCGGGATCCCGAAAGAGGGGCGGCGGATGGCCGGCCCGGACCTCGACAGAAATCTTCCCGCTACGTCCATAATTAAAGGTCGGTCTTTCTGTAACGCGTGACCAGACGGGAGGCGGACGTAAATGCGGGTAAGACAGACTTTAATAAATAACAAATAAACAAATAAACAAACAGGGGAATAACGAATATATATATATATATACATAAACAAACAGGGAAAACAAACAAAGAGCTAAACTAGACAGATAAGTACAAACCAAGGTAATGGAATATGTACAAATCAAATCAAATCAAATTTATTTGTATAGCGCTTTTTACAACAGGTGTTGGCACAAATCAGCTTTACAGAAACATGATTACAGGACAAAGAATCAGGCAAAACATTAAACATAGAATATACATAATCCTTGGGAGGACCAAGACTCACATTAAAGGGGGGACCATCCTACCACTGGTCAAATGGCTTTTAAATTAATTTTAAAAAGTCTTTCATACATCCACATAGGTTTTATATATTCAGGTGTATAGCAGCTCCACTAATGGCTTATAGAGTAAGATGGATGATGAGCAGCTGATCTGTGGTGGTGGATGGAGAAGAGCTGACTTCTGAAACTTCCAGTCTGGCCAGACAGAGGACATGAGAGCCTGAGGGTCCAACATCCCTCGGTATCGGGTCAGACAGGTGGGCAGTCAGTAACTCGGAGGAAGGCAGAGAGATGGAATTAGTTTTGACTGGATTTATGTAAAACAGAGAATATAAAACATTATCAGAGTGTGGCAAATGACTCCGGCAGATCTAAATAAAACAGCCTAACTAAAGGCAGAGAGCCAGAAGGTAACATAGACATGGAGGCTCCCTGAAACACTGGCATCCACCCACTCCACCGTCCACAAACCTGAGTGACCGTGTGCAGTGGGAGAACAACAGCACGAGCATCTCAGTTTACCACAATTCCCTCTGTCCATGAACCCCTGAATCTGCAGCCTTATCTAAAGGGAAAAACATTAATTACCAAAAGCTAAACTAAACAAGTAAGTTTTCAGCCTCGACTTAAAGATTGAGACTGTGTCTGAGTCCCGAACATATTCGGGGAGATTATTCCAGAGTTGAGGCGCTTTATAAGAGAAAGCTCTTCCTCCTGCAGAGCTCCTCTGAATTTTAGGAACTACTAATAAACCAGCACCCTGAGATCTAAGTAATCGCGGTGGTTCATAACAGGAGATGAGGTCTTGTAAATACTCAGGAGCGAGCCCGTGTATACATTTACATTATACATTAACAGGAGAATTTTATAGTCTATGCGGAATTTGACTGGAAGCCAGTGCAGTGCTGATAGTACTGGACTAATATGGTCAAATTTTCTAGTTTTAGTAAGGACCCTGGCTGCAGCATTTTGAACTAGCTGAAGTTTATTTAAGTTACTGCCGGAACATCCAGACAGTAGCGCATTACAATAATCTAGCCTTGAGGTAATAAAGGCATGTGCTAATTTTTCTGCGTCATGCAGTGATAGGGCATTTCTTAGCTTGGCAATATTACGTGTAGAAGAGCTGTTCTAGTTACATTAGATATGTGTTTATCGAATGCTAGATCTGAATCTATAATAACTCCAAGGTTTTTAGCTGCTGAACCAGGGGTGGCTGAGAAGTCAGCCAGATTTAGCATTAAGTCTGATAATTTATTTCTAGCAGCTTTGGGGCCTAATAGGAGAACTTCTGTTTTATCACTATTTAATAGGAGGAAGTTGTGCGACATCCATGATTTTACATCTTCTACACAATCCTCGATTTTCTTTAATCTCACTCTGTCATCAGGTTTGGCTGATATGAAGAGCTGCGTGTCATCCGCATAACAATGAAAATTCACATCATGTTTTCTAATAACTTTGCCCAGTGGGAGCATATATAATGTAAATAATAACGGTCCTAATATAGAGCCTTGTGGAATTCCATATCTTACCTTGGTATAACTGGAAGACATATCATTTATCCTCACAAACTGATAGCGATCGGTTAAGTATGATTTAAACCATGCTAAGGCAGTTCCGGTTACACCGACCATGTTCTCTAGTCTTTCTAAAAGAATAGTATGATCTATTGTATCAAAGGCTGCGCTCAGATCGAGAAGTACCAGTAGGGAAACACAGCCTTGGTCGGCGGCTATAAGTAGATTGTTTGTTATTTTAACTAAAGCTGTCTCAGTGCTATGATAAGGCCTAAATCCAGATTGAAATTTTTCATAGATCTGGTTTCTTTGCAGGTAAGTTGTTGGGCTACAGCTTTTTCTAAAATCTTAGAAATAAAGGGTAAGTTTGAAATAGGTCTATAGTTAGACAGTACACTAGGATCAAGATTTGGTTTCTTGATCAGAGGTTTAATTACAGCTGTTTTAAAGGCTTTGGGTACATGGCCTAGGGTGAGCGATGAGTTTACTATCATTAACAGAGGTTTAATTATATCTGGCAGTACCTGTTTTAGTAATTTTGTGGGAACAGCATCAAGTGTGCAGGTTGTGCTGTTTGAAGAGGAGATAATTTTCTCTAGTTCTAGCTGTGGAAGTGGGTTAAAGACTTCCAACCTAACTTCAGTAACAGGGTTTTGTTCTAGATCAGCCAGACCAGATGACAGAGAGGATGTAATATTTATCTGTTTAATTTTATCCCGAATGTTTTCAATTTTACTATTGAAGAAATCCATAAAATCGTTGCTGGTGTGAATGGCTGGAATCTGAGGTTCAGTACCTGCCTGGCTTTTAGTTAATTTGGAAATAACACTAAAGAGAACTCTAGGATTATTTTTTTTCATCTCGATCTGTGAGGCCAGATACGGTGAGCGAGCTTTATTTAGTTCTTTTCTATATTTAACAAGACTGTCTTTCCACGCAGAGTGAAACACTTCCAGTTTAGTTGATCGATATTTACGCTCTAAATTTCGTACTAACTGCTTTAAGGTACGAGTTTGATCATTGTACCACGGTGCGAGCTTTTTCTGTCTCTCTATTTTGTGTTTAAGGGGTGCTACAACATCTAAGGTAGAGCGAAAGGTATTTTCTAAACCTTCGGTTAGTTTGTCTAGTTCTACTGGGTCTATAGGAGAGTACATTAGAGTTGATAAGTCTGGAAGCTTATTCACCTTATCCACCAAGGTGCTAACTATCTCACACTTAGTACAAATACCACTATTGTTACCAGTATCGGTGGACAAGGGATCTAAGCTATACATGCCACACTCTAAACAGGAGTAAACCTGAGCAGAAGCCATGGAGAAAAAAAGCACTCACCTTGTTTCAGTTGAAATTAGAAACTTACACAAACAAACTGCAGCAGCAAACAGCTAATCCAGCAAACCTGAGGAAAAAGTCTATAAAAGTAGACTGAGAGTGGATTAATAGGTGTGTAGAGCAAAGAGGAAGCAGACTAAAAGTGGATTAGTAAGTGTGAAGAGAGTAAAAGAGAAGAAAACAGAGAAAAGTGTAGAAGCTGAAGATTAAAGCAAGCTTTCAGCAGCAGAGCAGCACAGCAGCAGAGCAGCACAGCAGCAGACCAGCACAGCAGCAGACCAGAGTAGTAGAGAGCAGAGCAGGGAGCAGAGCAGGGAGCAGAGCATCAGTGTGAACTGCGTGTGTACAAAGGATAAATACGTGAATATATACAAATAAACAAAGAAACAAACAGGCAAGAAACGTGACTAGAAATATACAAGAAATACATAGAGCTAGTGATGGGTCTGACGACCCTGAAACCTCGACACATGCGCCGAGCTGTCAAGGCGAAACCCCGTGTCGGTGCGCGTATCAAGTTAAGGAAAACCACGTGACCGATACACTTCCTGTATCGTTTGGTAGCGATGGGTCTGACGACACTGAAACTTCAGCGCATGCACCGAGCAAACAAGGCGAACCCCTGTGTCAGACCGCGTATCCTTTTAAGGAAAACCACGTGACCGATGCATTTCTTCGCGCAGTTGCTTGCAATGACTTTCTTAGTCCAGCAGATGTCGCCATTAAGTGATACAGCAACACAGTTTCAACACAGTGTCGATACAGTTTGGGAAATGTGCCATACACCCAATGAGGCTTCATCTGCCCATCACTACATAGAGCGTAACGAAACCGTGAACAAACTATAGTAAACGTGGCGAGACAAACGACAGAGGAAGGTGCAAAGACCAACAGAGGACAAGGTGGCAGAGGAGGGCTATTTAAGTAACAGGAAACACACTATAATTAGAAACACCTGGGGAAGGGGCGGAGCTACAAATGAGACACAGGTGGAAAAGTACTGAGACGGGAGACACGGGCGCACAGGTCACGTGGGGAATGTGAAAATCTGAAAATTTAAGTTCCTAGGGTTTTTCAAGAACCTGAAAATACCCGAAATGAAATAACTATAATAAGATTAATAACAACGGCAATAACACATACATAAAATAACTGACTGCATAGATGAATACATAGGGTATATACAAGAAAATGGAAATTAAAAAAACAAACAAACAGGTGAATGGCCTACCATTACTAATTACAGTTGTTAATGTGCAGCATATTCTACTGCAAATGATTCGGTAACCGAGGGTAATGCGTTAGCAGACCACGTGGCAAAACATAAACATAGACCACAGACCAGGAGAAACCATCCTTACTAGACATTCAATCCATAGCCACTGAAGGGGAACGAATTAAATGCATTAAGCGGGGTGTTAAAGAAGAAGAAAAAAAAAAGAAAAAGCTAAATAATGTGTGAGTGCTTACAGCAACATAGACCATGTCTCCCAAAAGGTATACATGGAAGGCTTAATTGGTAGTGCTCATGGGGAGGTTACCATGAGCAAAAGGGGGGAATGGATTTAATAAGAGATAGTGTAGGGTAATTTACCACAGCATGACTTAGATAAAACTCGGATGTGAGAAATCTCAGAACATGAAATGATGACCAATGAGTCAGAGCTTAGAATTTAAAATATATTAAAGTTTACTTGAAAAGTAGTTTCAGCATTACAGATACCGTATTTTTCGGACTATAAGGCGCACTTAAAAACGTTTAATTTTCACAAAAATTGACAGTGCGTCTTATAATACGGTGCGCCTTTTGTATGGATTTTACTCGTCAGGTTGTAAGGAGCAGTAAACACACACTCCGTGCAGCGTTATACAGAGTTTCAGTGCTATACAGAGTCCAGAGCCGTGCAGCTCCGAGGCTGAGCAGCAATAGCATTAGCTAGATGCTAACCGCTAAGCTAGCTAGCTTATTCACTGAGATCAGTATTATCTAAATTTTACTCGTCAGGTTGTAAGGAGCAGTAAACACACACTCCGTGCAGCGTTATACAGAGTTTCAGTGCTATACAGAGTCCAGAGCCGTGCAGCTCCGAGGCTGGAGCAGCAAATAGCATTAGCTAGCTTATTCACTGTTCAGAGATCAGTATTATCTAAATTTTACCCGTCAGGTGTAAGGAGCAGTAAACACACACTCCGTGCAGAGCCGTGCCGCTCAGAGGCTGGAGCAGCAATAGCATTAGCTAGATGCTAACCGCTTAGCTAGCTAGCTTTTTCACTGTTCAGAGATCAGTATTTTCTAAATTTAGCACTTTTAATACTGCTGGAGCAGTATTATTAGAGTTAGATGCTAATCGCTAAGCGTTCACCGTTCAGAGGTGAGTTATCGGCCTGTAAGTCTGTGCTGCTTTGCCTGGCTAGCATTAGCTAGATGCTAAGCGCTAACTCTCTCAGAGGTGAGTTTTATCAGCCTGTAATCTGCTTGTTTACAGTGTTAAAACAAGCTACGGGGGACGAATCGCTAGCTAATATCTCACTGTCTTACCAGAACACGCAGGATTACTCAGTGTAACGCTGTCGTTTAAGTTTGGGTTAACTTTACTAGTTTAGGTGACTAGCTAGCGTGCTAGCGGATAGCTATGCTAACGCTGGTGCAGCAAGCCTTAGTGGACATCTGGAAATCTAAGCTTACTGTAAATAAACTGAAGCACGTTACTCACCCAAATAAACAGTTTTCAGGAGAGGAATCTGTGTAGATTAATATCCAGCACTCGTTTGACTTTGAAAGAGCTAGATTTATATATACTGAGACGCTCCACCGGCAAGCGACCACCCCCAGTGGGGGAAGGGAAACATGGCGCCACCCCTGTTCACTTTGATATAGGCACCCTTTCTAGTGTCACTTAACGCGCCTTATAATGCGATGCGCCCTATGTATGGAAAAATAGCAGAAAATAGGCGTTCTTTGATAGTGCGTCTTATAATACGGTGCGCCTTATAGTCCGAAAAATACGGTATATAAAAGGAACAAAAAATAATAGATATATATTAGAAAAGAGTAAAAGTACATCAACGAATACAATCTCGATAGATCAACACTTTCGCAACCCAGAGAGAGAGAGAAAGAGAGAGAAAGAGAAAGAGAGAGAGAGAGAGAATTTGAATTTTAACCACACTTTATTAATACATCAGGCAAATAAAAACATTAGCAATCAAGTATAAAAATTATTGTATATCATCAGAGAAGTGTAAAATGCCATCTTCCACCACACAGAGAGCACCTTCATAATCCCACACTTCATTAAAACCATCAAAGTTTTGCATGTTCTTAAAAAACATAAAATCAACTCTGATTCTTGATTGCACTAAACCTTTAAAAACCCGACAGACATCACAATTAAAACCTGAGTCCATTTTTTTCTTCCTACTAAAATAAATGGCTTGCTTAGCTTGACCCAAAATAAAATTAATCAGCTGGCACTTTTTTCTCCGTTTCTGGCTGTACGGAAAACCAAAAATAAATACATGAAGGTTAAAACTTTCACTAAAAGCAAAAAACAGTGAAGTTAAAACCTCAAACAAACCATTGAGCCTAAAACACTGGGTAAAACAATGAAAAACAGTTTCCCTAAAAGAACAAAAAGGACACTCGGAGGACACTGCAGGGTTTAAAATAGAAACAAACGCGTTAACAGCGATAATACCGTGCAAGACCCTCCACTGTATATCCCCAGCAGCTTTGGGCAACGGTGGCTTATAAAGCGCCCTCCAGGCAGGCTTTACACCATCAGGCATAGGCGTAGGAACCGGGGGGGATGGGTGGGACATGTCCCACCCAATATTAGAAACAGGTGGATTTGTCCCCCCCAAAAATGATATCAGTTCGCTCAGGTCAGCTGTACTATTAATGAGGAGACACACCGGACCAATCACGGAGCCGGTTCAGGTATTAAGTCACGCCTCTCAGTAGAAACAGCCAATCAGCTTGCTGGTTTTGCGGCGCGCGGAGCAGAGGCAGTTTGCTGTTGGGGATGCCCCGCCCCCTCGCTGTGAGATTTAGCAGCGGGATCGGGACGCAGCAGCTTCAGCTGATTTTAAAACAGATCTGGATATACGGAGATTTTTCTAAAAGAAAGGTAACGATAGGCTAACCACTTCAACTGTGATGATATGTTTCTGATAGCTGGTTAAAAATACACGTCTCTGAATCAGCACACAGTTTAAACCCACTGTGATTAATAAACTGCAGCTGTGTTAGTGTGTAAGCTTATCTTTGGAATTAGCTAGATTGGGAGTCAGGGTTAAAGGAAAAAAATAAAATATATATGTAATGTTTCCCTGTACCTGATCAGCTAATCACTTTAATTTTCAAACTATTTATTCATTTAGGATTACAGGACTTACTGTGAGCTATAATGAACGAAAATTGATTTAACTAACTAGTTATCTAGAAGCTGGATGTAGATGATCGCCAGAATTTCGTACAGTACTTTAAGTTGGTAGTTTAAAGCAGTTACTTAACCCCGATCACTGCCCTAAACTAGTGTTTTCCACCTGATCAGCTAATAAACAGTCATTTACTGAGTTTACCTGTTAAAATCCTTTAGCCCCCTATGGAGCCTAAATTAATCATGTATATCCACCAGAGGAAGCTCTAGAATATGCAGAACAGTTTTAATATGCAGTAGAATATATAAGAACTGGGTTGAGAAACACTGCTGTAACGTGACTTCTGTTCATTTGTATTTCACAGTAAGACCACATATCCTGACGTTTATAAAAGTCTCTATGCAACGTAAAGTTACATTCTTTTACATAAAAGGACACCATCTTAAGAAGAGCTCTCAGTAGA
Organism: Astyanax mexicanus; assembly: GCF_023375975.1. Taxonomy (NCBI): domain Eukaryota; kingdom Metazoa; phylum Chordata; class Actinopteri; order Characiformes; family Acestrorhamphidae; genus Astyanax; species Astyanax mexicanus. Next base: position 9,602,632 of record NC_064420.1, on the reverse strand, counting down.
AAAAAATAAAAGTGCAGGAGAAAATGTAAATATACAACAGAATTGACATGCCAATACATAATAATAATAATAATAATAATAATAATAATAATCTGTTATATTATTTTAAATATTAGGTGATAACTCAGACATTGCTTGCATAATTTTTCTAACAACAGTAGCTGTAATGTGGAGTAACATGTTTAGGTTGTAAAATCACCTTATAATAATAATTTACTTTTAATTAAAAGTAATTTCCACAAATGTTGTTCTAGGAAACTATTGGGTGGGCTTGGGTTCATATTGGCAAATGTGTCCCCCCCAATATCAAGCCCGCTCCTACGCCCTTGCCATCAGGGATACCAAAATGTGCACGCCAAGGGGTGTCCAACTGTCCTGTCAGTTCTTTCTGGTTCAGAGTCTTAACACACCCCCGGTATAGAAGCTTGGCATTCGCGCTGTCAAAACTCAGATCACAGAGTCCATCCGTATCCAGCAACGGGCTCACTGAGTCTGAGACAGTCACCATGGGGCTGACCCACAAACACGGAAAGGGACCCTTACTCTCCAGTCCAGTCTGACCATGTGTCCATTCTCTGAGCAGGCTCTGGTCCTCCTCAGTTAGAGCCTGCTGGACCCTGCGGAGCATCTGCATAGCCACCCTGCAGGATCTCATACCAAGTCTCTGAGCCAGCGCCTCGGCGTTATCCAGCTCCGCTCCTGCAGCCTCCAGCAGATGCTGGAGTGTGACCAGGCCCGTCCTCCTGATCCTCTCAGACATGCTTCGGGTCCCTACATCCGTGAGTGCCAGTCTAGCCCCATGTAGCACCGGCTCCTGCAGAAGCCAGAAAAGTGAGCCCGTGGATTCCTGCTGCTCCACCCTGTACAGTCTCCATGCTTTAAAAACGCTGAGATAAAAAGAGGGGAGTCCATAAAACGACAGCTCATCAGTCTTTAATAAAAACACAGTCTCTTCCAATCCCAGGCCCCCAGCTCTACGCAAAAGAAACAGCGCCATCTGTCTCCACAGAACATGTGCAGGACCATATAAAAGCTTCTGTAAAAACTGGAGTCTAAAAGTGGCTTTTCTGCTGTCAAGGTGTATAACACCCTGCCCCCCCTCATCTCTAGAAACATATAAAACACTTCGTTTAACCCAGTGGAGTTTATCCCAAATAAAATCAACAATAAGACCCTGAATGCCCATTAAAAAGCCCTGTGGAGGTTCAAGGACAGCCAGACGATGCCAGAGAGACGACGCAATCAAATTATTAACAATTAACGTTCTCCCCCTAAAAGACATACTTGGTAAAAGCCATCGCCACCTGTCCAATCTGTTTTTCACAACCTGTAAAACACCCTCCCAGTTCTTCTTCACCGCATTTTGATCACCTAAAAACACCCCGAGGTATTTAAAACCCCCTTTAGACCACTCCAGTCCCCCTGGTAAGGCTGGCTGTCCTCCCCTCCAATCTCCCTCCATCAAAGCCATGCTCTTTCCCCAATTCACTCTTGCAGATGAAATAAAAGCAAAGTCCTGTAAAATACTTGATAAAACATTCACATCGCTTACATCAGAAATCCCCACAGCAACATCATCTGCATAAGCGCTGAGAAAAAAACGCGGGATCCCCACAGCAATGCAGACTCCACTGAGACTCCTCCTGAGACGGTGGAGCAGAGGTTCGATGGCCAAGCTGTACAGCATCCCTGACAGCGAACAACCCTGCCTGATTCCCCTCTGTGCTGTAAAAGGGGCACATAAACCACCGTTGAATTTCAGAACACTCTGAATGTCACTATAGAGCACCTTCACCATTGCAACAAAAACGGGCGAAAACCCAAACGCCTCAAAAGTGTTCCACAAATACTGATGTTCGACCCTATCAAAGGCCTTTTCTTGGTCAATTGAGAGGAGCCCAAAAGGGTGTTCAGATCCAGACACCTCCAAGATATCTCTAATTAAACAGATGTTATCAAAAATAGATCTGCCAGGAACACAGTAGGCCTGATCCGCATGTGTGACCTGCCCCATCACCTCCCTCAAGCGGTTAGCCAACACCTTGGAGAGAACCTTATAGTCAGCGCACAGCAGACTCACGGGTCTCCAGTTCTTCACCTCACTGAGGTCACCTTTCTTAGGGAGCAGGGTGAGAACCGCTCTCCTGCAGCTCAAAGGCAGCCGTCCTCTGACCAGACTGTCATTAAGAACTGCGAGCAGGTCCTCCCCAATCACATCCCAGTAGAACTTATAAAACTCAATGGGCAGGCCATCAATGCCAGGGGCCTTCCCTGTGGCCATGCCCTGCAACGCCACCTGCAGCTCCTGCATGGTAATCACCCGCTCCAACTCCTCATTCTGTTCAGGTGATACCTGTGGCAGTCCCTCATAGAACTGCTGTGACACTGACTGGTCCTCTCTATACTCACTGGTGTAAAGCTCCGAAAAGAAACCCATGGCCCGCCTTCTAACCTCCACAGGGTTAACAAGCTCAAGGCCATCGGCCGAGCGGAGGGAGTGAATAAACCTGCTCTGTCCATTCTTTTTCTCCAGACTGAAGAAAAATTTTGATGGAGCATCCATCTCTGAGATGTTCTGGAAACGAGATCTGATCAATGCCCCCTGTGCTCGAACACCCAGCAGATCTGATAATGCTTTTTTCTTATCTTGAAGGGTCTGGACATGACAATGGTCCCCCTCTGAATCAACCAAGCTTTGAAAAAACATTACATCATTTTCAAGTTCAGTAAAAGACTGAACTATGCTTTTTGTGACACCCAGAGTGTACCGCTTACAAAACTGCTGGATATGGATCTTACCCACATCCCACCATTGTTGCAGTGACTCAAAAGTACTTTTATTTAGCCTCCAAGTGTCCCAAAAAAATTTAAAACAGACCTTAAAATTAGAATCATCAGTAAGAGAATTATTAAAATGCCAATAAGCACTCCTGGACTTCACAGAGTTAATAAAAACACCCCCTGTCACCATACAATGATCAGTAAAACCCACAGGACTAATAACACAAGATTTAAAAATCTGTAAATGATGATTAAAACAATACAATCTGTCTAATCTAGCTAAAGAAATAAAACCATCACGTGTGTGTGACCATGTGTACTGCCTAGCAGTAGCATGCTTAGAGCGCCACACATCAGCTAGATCACACTGCTCAATCAAATCATTTAAAACACGCCTGGAAGCAGAATCTGGCTCCATATGATTTCTATCTAAAAAACTGGCAGTAGAATTAAAATCTCCCCCCAATACCAGGTAGTGATCAACGTCACACTCAGCTACAGTTTCAGAGAGCTTTTTTAAAAACGTACACCTCTCCCTCGGAGCTACAGGGGCATAAACACAAATAAAAACCAGATAAACATTTTCATATTTAGCGGTTACTTTTAAAAGCCGACCCTCAACCACCTCCTCAAACTCATAAGACTGGGGTAAAAAGCTCCTTGCAAAAATCACCGCTACCCCAGCAGAAGTGGGTCCTGAGTGTGACATCACCACCCTGCCCCCCCACTCCCTCTGCCAGTCTGCCTCATTCCCCCTGTCGCTGTGCGTCTCCTGTACCAGAGCAACGTCCACCCGTTTAACCTTTAAAAGCTCGTAAAGAGCCGCCCTCTTCCGCACGTCACGCGCCCCATTCAGGTTAAGAGTGGATAATTTAAAATCACACATATCAAGGAGTAAAAACCCTAAAAAACACTGTAGCATAAAAGCAGATAAAAAAGGCGAGCTAAACTTTATCAGGTACATCAGGGTGTCCTAGCTGAGCTTTAACTTTTTGGACTAGTTTTTTTAAACGGTGTATTTCAGGCCCCCCAATACCACCCTCCTCGTCAGTCCGCAACAACCCTTTAGTACACTGAACAAACATCTCTAAGTCAGGAAAATAATCTTCAACTTTAACGTACCACTTACCTTTAGTTTCATCTAAAAAACTGCGCACCTGCTCCGCGCTGTACCCCACCTCCTCTAACCCGGGCGCGCGCTCCTCGGTCACGGTGGAAAAACTCTCCGGAGCAGACGGAGGTTCCTCCTCCGATTCACTCCGCTCAGCTCGGGTTTGGGATGAGGAGACCAGCCTCTTCTGACTTTTGGGCTTTTTAGCGCTGCGGCCGGACCGGGTCCTAACCGCAGGTCGTTTCGGACCGGACTCCTTGCCCTTTTCTTCCTCACACTGTACCCCTTCACCTACCACCACAGTACCCTCCTCTTTACCCCCAACAGCCCCCTGATCCTCACTAACCTCCATACTGCCACTGCGCTCCCTACCTCCTTCACCTTCACCTTCCTTCCCTGCGAGCCCGTCTGCCCTCTCCACCTCCCCCTCTACCGCGGCCTCCACCTGATCCCCGCCGGCCGGAGCTATGTCGGCTCGGCTGGGCTCAGGCTGAGGCTCCGCTGCCTTATTCGGGCAGTGCCTCACCAGGTGCCCCTCCAACCCACAACCAAAGCACTTCATGTTTTCTGTAGTAATGAAAATAACATAATCAAACTCATCAATCCTGAACTTTAATGTTAAGTTTAGCTCCTCATTACTTTTAAGAATCATAAAAACCCTGCGCCTAAAACACGTGACGTGCTGAAGAAGACGGGACTTACAGCCTAAGGGCACTTTAAAAAAAGCGGACACAACCTGTCCATGGCGAGAAAGCTCGCACTTCAGCATTTCATCAGAAACAAATGGGGGGACGTCGCTCAACATGACTTTTTTAGCTGGATTTACGAGTGGGAATACAGCAGTGTACTGATCTTTAAGCACAATCCCACTCTCCACCAGCGAATTTACTTTTTCTACTTCATCCAGAAACAGAACAATAGCACTGTTCATACGGGAGGCAGAGCGGACGGCGGAATACCCCACCGCCGCCCCCACTGCCAACGCACAGTCTTCCACCGAGCACTCCGCGCCGACAGGCACCTTAACGCCATGCCGACGGGAGAGCTGCTCTAACCCCACTACCACCATACTCCCCACCACACCCGGCCAAACACCGGCGTTTAACCCCCCCGCTTCCCCCCTGCACCCCCTAACCCCCCACCCACGCACCCAAAACTAAACTAACCAAAAAAGTAAAGAAAAAACCCAAAACAAACTCAAAATAACCAAATAAACAAGCCAGAAAAACCAGCCGCTCTCACACACGCTCCACTCACTCGCCCCTCAGACGCCCGCGCATGCGCACAGAGAGAGAGAGAGAGAGAAAGAAAGAGAAAGAAACTAAAGCCAGCCGAGGGACAGAGAGAACTCCTCAGACTTCATCCAAGCAGTTATACATTTTGCAAATGACATGTGATTGGACAGAACTTATCATATGATTACGTCAGCAGAGTCCAGTAAACAGTTTGTTGTCCAGTTCCAATGACGTGATCCGCTCCAGCCTGTCTGAGCAACAGGTTCTTATCATGATGTTGTTCAGCACTGTGTCTTTCATGAACACAGCAGACAGTCCTTAAGTGTCCTAAAGTCTGTGAGCAGATGAAACAGAGGAAAAGAGTGGATGCAAAGATCTTCTGGCCTGTGTGTGACTTTACGCCGTGTAGAACAGGCATGCGCTGGCTATCTGAGGAGAGGTTCCCAGCACTTCACTCAGAGAGCTTGTTGTCTCCTAGTTCATATGCACTGGTCCCAGAACAGCAGAACAGCAGTGAAGCTTCTCTGCCACTCAGGGTCACGTTCTCCTCACAGCTCTCATTGTTGATGAAAACACTCTGACCTTCCCGATTCCTGAAAAAGTAAAAACAACCTCCAAAGCCTTGTCATAGTGACAGTTAAAAAGAGAGCAAAGATCATAAGGTTATTAAGTAAATTATAACGTGAACAGTAAAAATAATAACTGTATATATAAATGTATAAAACATTTAAGAATAAGAGTGTGAAGGTGTGGTTATCTCCAATCACACCCTTCAATAGCTATATGGAAAAAAAAATCTTGTTCAGCCTGTGGGTCATTCCCCATGTCATCATTGGCAGATTAATTTTGTGGAAATAATACTAGTGGGAGGAGAATGGTTTCTCGTGGTCTGTGTATGCATGTTCAGTAAATGTGTGAAGGTTTTTTCTACAGCTACACAGGATGGCGAAGCAGAGAAGAAGCTCTTTTCAGAGAGATAATCACTGTGCAAAGTCTGCCACAACTTCTCAAGTGACAAATGGCACTCCATATTTACATTCAGGTTAATTTGACCTAATATTTAGGTATAGATATGAAGAAGCATGACGCTTATCACCCCACTAGTCCTGGGGTGGTGAAAAGGGTTGATAGGATCAATTAATGATGGCCTGGAAAGAAAAAAAAATATATAAAAAAACAGGCATTAATTGGATTAAAAGTCTTTCCCCTGGTCCTCTGGCAAAGTGGAACCAGATAAGAAAAATATAAACAGGTCTCAGTGCCCTTGAGAAAGTCTTCGGCAGATCTGCATGCGAGATTAAGCTCATCTCCCCTGAACGAAAAAGTTACTATCATTATCTCACGGTATTGCGTCTCGTTGTATGAGGCGTGTTTCTGTCTGTGTCCAGGTAAAAGCAGTGCTGACACAACCACAAGCCAGGTGACTGGATGCTGACGTGAGACCTCCGCAGGCAAATGTGCTCCTAGTGTTCCAGAAGGCCATGAAGATGGAATACGCAAGAATGCTCAGACTACATCTAAAGAAACAGCTTAAAAGATGATAAGCGCTAAAGGGCTAATTGTGATGGCAGTGCGAGAGGACTGTTTGCTGACCATCATAGAGACATTGTTATATGGTTCTGATGAGGTTCATGTCAGACATCTGGAGAAGAATGTTTTTGGCAATCTTTTGGAGCCAGACAGGGCTCCAGCCAATCCAGCATGGTGAGAATAATTTGTGACGGATCAGACGCAAGCCTCAACAGTTGAAGAGACATCTGAGGTTCAAAGTGGACTTCCCAGATGACCTGCTATTGACCAACATTGAAGAAAACACACATTGAAACACACACACCCACACACAATGTGGCTGCTCACAAGCTGAAGTTGTGATGTAAGAAGAGACCACATGGAAGCAAGCCTCTTGGAAAACCATGGACAACTATTGGAACTTTCTTCATTTTTCTTTAGGAACATTTTAGGACCAAGTAACAGCCATAAACAGCTCCAGTACTTGGTTACTTTAACTTTTTTGACAATTTATTGTACTTTTATTAAGTTTTCAACTTAATTCTGTGAATAGCAAATAGTGCTTTCCTTAGGTTATAAACTGTCTCACTCCTTAACCCCCATTCCCCTATACACTATATTTCTACTGTATGAAAAGTCTTACACAGTCAGTCAGTCAGACAGTACCTACAGTATGATTGGTGAACATTGTTGTACATACATTCCTCCCAAAGATGCACAAGAGGGTAACATCAGTATGGTCTTGCGCCAAATGCATAATGTAGCTGCTCAACTTAGAGATGAAGAACGAGGAACTGGTTCGTGGTTTCAAGGTTGGGGAGTTATTTTGATGAGTCTAGTATGTTTTTCATGATTTTACCTAGTCTCTTAGTAATAGTATTTTTACTTTGCTGTGGCCCGTTGTTGTGTAATTGTGTCACTGAAACTTTGTACAGACTAATTCAGGCAAGTTATCAACTACTGCAAATCACAAAGGACCCAAAGACTGAAGAATTCGATGAAAAATTAGGCCTGGAACATTTGTTCAATGAGAATAATGTATAAGGGTTAATTAAGAATCAAAGGGGGGATGTTGTAATGGAATAGCTCTGGTATTAAGTGATTCTTAATGTTAAAATGTAATCATGTAAATAGTAACATATGGGTTATCTTATCAATACTAGGTAGTAAGTTTTAAAGGTCACATGCTCTTCGCATGTGACCTACTCACACCTTTCAAAGGTCACACTCTTTTAGGCCACATACTCACACATGCTGCATACAACGTGTGTGGGGTGATGGGCTAAGAGAGCATATAAAAAGGAATGAAGGGGGTAGCTAGATAAGCAGATTCTTGGTGTTCGCGACACTGTCTGACTTCAATAAAACCTTGCTACTCACTTCGATCCTGACTCAGCATTCAACATTATTATTTCACTCCAAACCACCAAATTTCCACAACATGGTGCAACACTTTGTGTTTGTCTATCACTTTAATAAAATTTCAATAAAATACAAATTTTGTTGTTGTAAGGTAAGAAAATATGGAAAAGTTCAAGTGGTATGAATACTTTTGCAAGCCACTGTACGTGCAGTGCAGCTCCACACCTACAGCTCATCCGGTCAGTATGTCATTCTGCCAGCGTGGTGCGTGTTTGAAATTCAGAAATCCTGTCAAGCAAGCCGAGATGTTTTACACAAACATTCCCAGAGTGTACAGTGCAGAACCCTGCCCCTTTTACGGCTACTTGGACCACATCTCTGTGATGCTCATCCCAGCATACAGACAGCTCATCAGACATGCCAAATCAAAGAAGAAGTGACAACCTGGCCTCCAGGAGCCATCTCTGCTCTTCAGGACTGTTTTGAGCACACTGACTGGGACATGTTCAGAGAAGCTGCTACACCTGATGACTCCATCAACCTGGAGGAGTACACAGACTCAGTGACTGGCTACATCAGCAAGTGCATTGAGGATGTTACTGTCTCCAAAACCATCACATCCCGCCCCAACCAGAAGCTGCGGATGAGTGCAGAGGTGCGTGTGCAGCTGAGAGCCTTCAAGTCAGGAGACAAGGCCTTTAAGTAAGGAGACAAGGCTGGCCTCCGAACAGCTAGAGCCAAGCTCTCCCGGGGGATCAGAGAGGCAAAGGCACCTACGCAAAGAAAATCCACGACCACTTCCAGGACACTGCTGACTCTCGGTGCATGTGGTAGGGCATCCAGACTAGAGTTGCACGGTGTACCGAAGGTTCGATTCTTTTTCGATACTACGTCATCACAAACGATTCGGTTCTTTAGCGTTCGATGCTTTCGATACTGTATATAGCCCAGTCACTAGCTTCAAATGAGTCAAATTAGTAGGCTCGATTTGATTCAGTTCATAAGAAAACTGATTCACACCGCAGCAGTCGGTGTGGCAGGATTCAGATAAACTTAGTGTTCAGAACAAATGAATCGATTCACGCGCAAGCCAGCAGAGCAGCAGCGAGTGTAGAATGGCGACGGCTAAAATAACAGATGTCTCTCGTCCGCGACTTGTGGACAAAACGGGCGCGAGGAGTGAAGTGTGGGAAAATAGTCTGAGATGTAGGCATCTGTTTTTTATTTATATTTTTATTTTTAAATAAAATAACGAAAATAACGAAAACTGAAAGTGAAACTAAACTACTTTATTTATTAGCGCTGTTTTCACTCCCGCAGTTGTACAGCGGGGGGTGTTGTGCCGATTCTGTCCGCGAAGCGGGAGTCGGATTCAGTAGCGGATTCGGCACAAGCGCGGCGGCACCTCGCGCTCCGCGGTGTTAGTTGTAAGCGCTCGCGCTAGCCGCAAAATACGACAGAAAACACTGAGGGAGCTGCAGAATTATGTGTGGGACTAGAATATGAGCACGAGGAGATCAAAGAGAACCTTTACCTGTGAGTAGCTCACATCAGAACACGCAAATCTCTCTCACTCTTTCTCTGTGTCTCTCTCTCGCACGTGAACGCCTCCGCGTTTGACCTGCAGCACTGTGTTTAGCTGTTCTTAAAAATCATTTTAATTAAATAATAGTTCTATGCTTCTATGTTACAGTGTTATTTAACATAATTCTGATCATATTTCGCTCATTTAGCAGACAAGCACCCTGATCTCTACAAAGAGCTGAGAAGTCGACAGGTTAGTGGAGTTAGTCAAGATACACTCTGTCTGTAGCTTTACTAAGATTTACTAGCTACTGCTAGTAAATCACGTTAACACGGAGAGGAGTGTGCAGGAGTTTTGTTTTGGACCCGTGGTTTTCTCTATTTCTCCATTATCCCATTGGCTGTGAAACATGAACTCAAGATGTTCACGTTTTCGCGTTTCCATCGCAAATCTGTGGTCAGGCACGTAGCCTGCTTGCTCGTTACACTGAACATGGGCTTATTAAAAACGGTAAACGGTTGATTAATAAAACGGAGCAGTGAGTGTTAAAATGAACATAACATTGTAATGTTCTTCTGTCTCTTTATTTTCCTTATTCAGAACTTAACTTCTGCCCGCCCGTCAGGTTCACATAGTCAGGCTACCATTACCTCTGGTTTTAGTTTTAGTTTTTAGGAAGTGTTTAGATAATTATGTTATAGTTAAGGTTATAATAACGAAACTTGTTTTTTGTACAAATGTTTCATTTTAGAATAAAAACGTTTGCACCGATTGTTCAGTGTTCAATCCAGTTCAGTCAAAAATAAACATTTTATGTTCAGATATTTTTATTGTTTTTTTTTTCTTCCAAGTATCGTTTTGGTATCGAGAATCGTGATACTACAGTTGGTATCGGTATCGAAGTCAAAATTTTGGTATCGTGACAACCCTAATCCAGACCATCACCAACTACAAGCTCCACCTGCTTGAAACAGTGATGCCTCTCTTCCAGATGTGCTAAACACCCTCTACGCAAGGTTCAAAGCATAGAACTACACAACAGCAAGGAAGACCACACCTCCTCCAAACAACCAGGTACTGTGAATGAGAACTCTACTGAAAGTCAACTTAGGAAAGCCCCAGGACCAGACAGCATACTTGGCAGAGTGTTCAGAGGATGTACAGACCAGCTCAAAGATGTCCTCACGGACATTTTCAACATCTCTCTGAGCACTGCGGTCGTGCCAACGTGCTTTAAGACGACCACCATCGTCCCTGTGCTGTGTGCTCAGTCCACTGCTGTTCACTCTGCTGACTCATGACTTTACTGCAAAGTACAGCTCAAATTACATTATAAAGTTCGCTGAGGACACAACTGTAGTTGGCCTCATCAGCAGGAACGACGAGTTAGCATACAGAGAGGAGGTGCAGTGGCTGACGGACTAGTGCAGAACCAACATCTCTAAACCAAAAGGATGGTTGTTGACTTCAGGAGAGCTCCAGGTCTCCACCACCCCGTTCAACATCAACGGCTCTGCTGTGGAACACCAAGTTCCTCAGTGTTCACATTGCAGAAAACCTTACCTGGTTTCTCAACACCAGCTCCATGAAAAAGAAAGCCCAGCAGCGCCTCTACTTCCTGCGGAGACCTCCCATCCTCACCATTTTCTACAGAGGGACTGTAGCAAGCAACCTGAGCATTGTGGATGACCCCACCCATCCCTCACACGGACTCTTCACTCTGATGCCGTCCGGCAGAAGATACAGGAGCATCCGAGCCTCTGCAACAGCTTCATCCACCATCCTCCTCAACATACAGAGACAGAGCTAAACCCCACCCACCCACCCACCACACACCCACCCACCACACACCCACCCACCCACCACACACCCAACACACTTACACAAAACTGAACTGAACCCCCCCCCCACCACCCTTTACACAGACACCCACTCAGCACACGGAGACTGAAATGTCACTATCCCTATCAGCAATATTTGCTGCTATTCCCAAAAACTATAAACTCTCTATCTCAGTAACTGCTGTAATAATGTGTTTTATATGTTACAGTACACTGTAAAAAAATTCCTTGTAAAATTACAGTAAAATACTGGCAGCAGGGTTTCCAGCTTTTTACTGTAATTTTTTACGGTTTCTGTCCTGTATTCTGATTTACAGTTTCTTCCTGTTTTATTCAACACATGCAAAGACCGTGAATTTGACAAAATACAGTTAAATACTGGCAGCAAGGCTTCCAGCTTTTTACCGAAATTTTTACAGTTTTTGTGCTGTATTCTAAATTACAAATTAAGCTAAATTGAATAAACACAAAAACAGCATTAAATATGTTATAGTAATTTTTAAAAAAAACAAAATGACAATATAACAACAACCTCAGAGCAGATACACTGGCCATCAAACCCCTCTCATTCTCATAGTTGTTTTCTGGTAGAGGCCAGTTAAAATAAACTAAAATGTTTCTTTGAAAACAAAAATGCAAAAAAAAAGGAAAATCATTATTACTATCAGAGAGAGCATAGTGTGAGTGTGTGAACATTTAAATGAAGTCCCACTGAAAGTCCATGAGATTTTTTAGGAGTATGGAGACACGAGGATTGACTGCCTGAGATTTCTTGTATTCTTGTTTTACCTAGTATAACAATAGTATTGGTGCACATTGTTAACAGTCATTGTTAGGTTTACATTAATCATCGGCCAGGCTTGCAATTTTAATGACACTGACATACTAGTGATATACCATGAGACCCACGAAAAATACTACTTTAGAAGACTGTATGTCCAGGCTGAATTTTAGCTTGCTAAAGTACTGATAAAAGAAGTGTAGTTACTGTAAATTATTTTCCTTAATGTTGTTTCAAAATTAGTCAAACTAGCTACCTGGTAGCTATAAAGCTAAGTAGAACTTAATGAACTAAGGCACATCATCGCTAGCCAGATTCATCCTTCATGATAAACATTATGATATTATAAAAATGACCTTCAGACATTACAAGCTATCATATATTATTGTTGCTTACAAAGATCTCTTTCCTTAGTCTGCTCCCACGAGATACCAAAACAGTATCTGAATATTACATGTTACATTCCAAGTTCCTTGACTGCGCACATCAAAACTATGGCACGTCTAGAACTGCAGGTCTAAAACTGCAGGTCTAGATAGGTCTGCGGTTGCTCTCCGGCTGTGCAATTGGATACATCTCCTGAGGATGGCTTTGGGAAAATACTGTTCTTTACTGTAAAATGTTTTACTTGTGCCATATGCCGGCAAAATACGGTAATACTGTGAATAAAGCAGGGGTGTCAAACTCATTTTGGCCGAGGGCCACATTGGCATATTGGCTGTCCTCCGAGGGCCAGATGTAACTTATAAATATAAGAAAATGTAACCAAATGTAATATATGTAAATGAATGTAATTACTCCTTAATGTTAAATAACTCTCAATATATTATTTATTCAATCAAATATTACAGTTGCATGGAAAAAATGTTTGCTTGTTGCTCTATTAACATAAATCCTGTTATGAAATCCAAAAACTCCATCAATCAAGAACCAAACTATACAAGTGAATAGAAATGACATAAAATACAAGTTATATTAACTTTGATCAAAACGTTTGATACTGAAAAGAGGCTTAGTAAATATAAAATCAAAAATTGTGAGCTGTGACAGATTTAGCATTTCCTCATCCAACCACTAGTGGGAGCTGCAGCAGCACAAGCCCACAGTCTTTACTGAGTCAGAGCTACAGCCCAGCCACGGGCTACAGGACTCAGCTGAGCCAGTCTGGAGCGTTTTTAAAATTTTAAGTTCTTCTGTGTATGAAATAAAATAACCCCACTAACCGGATAATACAGCTCTCTACAGTTCATATTTCAGCCCAAGCAGCTAACAGCAGCAGTTTAGAGCAGCCATCCCGGAGTCACTGCTCGGATTACATTATAAACAGGTCAGTTAGCGCGCTGCTAACCTCAGGATGTTTATAACTACGGAGTTTAGTGGACACACCACGGCTGCAAGGTTAGACTGTTGAAGGCTACTGGAGACTATTAAAGGCTATTGGAGGTTATTGAAAGGGTTATTGGGGGCAGAAATCAGTAAAGGCTGGTTAGATAAGTGATTCACCTCCTCGTCCTTTGCTGAGGTGAAACTGCGACTAGCGATGTCACAGTGATGTTTATTAACCTCATTAAAACAGATTTTATCAGCTATTGTCTTATAAATATTTACACATAATTTATATCTCTTCTAAAAAGCGTTTATTTTGGTCAGTAACACAAAATGCATACCGGTCTTTCGCCTTGAAGCACAGCAGTCCGTCTGCATCAACTTTTCTTTTTCTGGATATTATGGGATAAACATGTCTCAATTCCACCCGCGAAGTTACACCTTCCCTCCGGCAGGGTTTCCACATCAATGACTACACTGCCGTGTAGTGGCAGTAAGCCGTAACTTTGCGGGTAATACAATCGACAAGCATTGTGGGAAATGTATTTTTTGGTCAAAGAACGCTTCTGACCTATTTATTATAGACACTAAGATTTTACAAGCTCTCGCGGGCCACATAAAAAGACGTGGCGGGCCACATTTGGCCCGCGGGCCTTGTGTTTGACACATGTGGAATAAAGCGTCACTATTGACAGTATTACCGTATTTTAAGAAAAACAGTATTGTACTGTGGCAATTTGGCTGTATTTTTACAGCAATTTTTACAGTGTATGTTACAGTCAGGGCCAGACAAGGAGGAGACTTGAGCGGATACAATAAAAATCTTTTATTAAAAGATTTAACAGGAGTAGTCAAAACAAGCCAGGTCAATACCAGTGAGTCAATGAGCAGGGAAACCATACTATAAATGGGAGACAGTCCAGAGTTCATACACAAGCAGAGGATATCAGAGAGAATGCAGTAATCCAAAAGTGAAGCAACAGTCCAGGTCATACACAGAAAATCCAATACAGGGGCAAGGCAAAAATCAAAGTCGGTAATACACGGAAAAAGGATCATACACAGAATAACAAGGGCAATAAAAACACTTTGTAATGCAGGTAGAACCAATACAATTACTCGGAAAGGAGTGAGCGCGAGCGTGGGGAAATCAGTATTTGGGACTTCCTGGAGGTGTCATGTGATGTGTCATGTGATCGTGAGTGAGCGTGATGTCATGGTGTGGTGCGTTCTGGGTATTGTAGTTGGAAGCTTGGTTAACGCAGGTAGAGCTGAGTGTGGGAACCACAGGTGTGCTTTCAGCACCAGACATGACATTTACACATCTCTGCACCTTATCCTCACTATGCACATTATTATACCGTAACGGTACTGCACTGTCCTATTTTTTTATTGTATTTATTGTAGTGTTATAGTTTTATGTTGCTCTTGCACTTTATGTTGTCTATTGTTTGTTGTCCCATGTTGCACCATGGTTCTGGAGGAATGTAATTTCACTACACTATGTACCTGTACTCAGATGTAATTAAAATAAAAGCCTCTTGACCTTGATCTAGTGTTGCCCTATCAAAACATATAATGAACTATTTACAGAAATGTGAAGGCTGTTTTTACTTTTGGGAGAAACGGTATGTCTATGTGGTATATCTGGATTAAACTCGGTGTGTGGCGCCGTCCTGCCCCAAAAGGGAGGAAATAAATGCCTGAGATGGCTCTCGTAATAAAAGTTCTTCTCAGTCGGTCTGTTGAGCAGCACTGTGACAGCAGTCTGAACACCTTCTGTCTGATCCCACCCATTTTATTGCCCAGGTGTGTCCTGCTACATTAATCATTTAAACAATAAATATCGCTGAATGTCTACACTTAGTTTCAGATTTGGGTTTTGCCTGTGCAGACTGTTCATTTGTAGAAGAGTAACCAACATGAAAGACAGAGAGCTGGCTATGGGTAAAACACAAGCAACTGTGAAACTGAGAGAAGATGGAAAATCAATTAGAGCCATTGATCAAATATTGGACATAGCCAGTACAACTGTTTGAAATGTCCTAAAGAAGAAAGTCATCACTGGTGTTGACTACAGATGTTGAACAGGTAGACCAAGGGAAACCACAGCAGTTTGGTGACAGAAACATTGTGAGTTCTGTAAAGAAACACCCTAAAACAACTATTAGTGACATCAGGAACAAACTCCTGAGGGCAGGAGTAAGCGTATCTACTGTTTTCAGAAGACTTTATAAACAAAAGTACAGAGGCTTCAGCAGAAGAAGAAAAATTAGCAGTAAGAATAGGAGGGCCACTTTTTTCACCTTTTTCCATGAAGTACGGAGAGAAGAATGTGGACTGATTATGGACTAATGAGAAAAAGATAAACATTTACCACTGTATTGGAGAGACTAATGTTTGAAGAAAGAAACAATCTGCTCATGATCTCAAACATGCCATCTCATCTGTGAAACACAGTGGAGGTAGTGTCATGACTTAAGCTTGCACGGCTTATTCTAGGATGGGTTCATTAAGCCTAAATAATGTTTAACAAACTCCGAAGTCTACAGAAACATTTTGTCTATTATGTTAAACAAAGATTTAACCAAACTGATTGGGAGATACCTTATCATGCAGCAAGATAATGACCCAAAACACATCGCATTGAGAAGCATCACAGAGGAAGAATGCAGAAGGATAGTGATGTCAATGAGTCACAGACATGATACAGTTAAGATTATCTGTTCCAATATTTTTGAACTGTGTATCAAATCCAGTAAATATCTGGGAATAAAAGCTGAAATATTAATCTTTTGTCTCATGTTCATCTTTTAATTACAGATCCAAGTGTTTTCATTCTACATTCAAAAAGGATCAGCCTCACTGTTCAAATACTTTTGAAGATTAATGTATATGCAATATAATAAAGACACTCACTTACCCAGGTTTCCTACAGGAAACCCTAAAACTCAGCTCACTGGTGTCACTAAATCAATTTAAACTTTTAATATCTAACCACCTTCAAACAGCCTGTAACTGTTTTAGTTAAGTTTTTTTTTATCTTGTTTTATTTATTTAATAATTTTGTTTTTTATGTATCTAATTTTATGTTTTACCTTTTAGCCCTTTTATACGGTGGCCGAGAAAGCCCAACGCAGTGCAAATTGAAAAGCGCTGCAAAAGCACAAAACACATCCATCAAAATTACAACACAGGCGCAGCAAATAGAAAAACGCGCTGCAAATAGAAAAACGCGCTGCAAATAGAACCACAACACAACGGAAGTGAGTCACAACACAACGGAATTTTCCCGGGGGACCTTAAAAGATGCTGTACCAGCTAAGCTGCGTCTTCAGTAACGTCTCGGACTTCACTATGTGTACAAAGTACAATAAGTGGCAAACAAGGCGTTTTGTGAAGCAGAACTTTTAATAATAAGCACACAACCGTAGTAATAACTTACTTTTCAGAAGCTTGTTTGCCACGTATTGTCCTTTGTATACAGCTGGTACAGAATCTTTTAAGGTCCCCCGGGAAAATTACGTTGTGTTGTGACTCACTTCCGTTGTGTTGTGGTTCTATTTGCAGCGCGTTTTTCTATTTGCTGCGCCTGTGTTGTAATTTTGATGGATGTGTTTTGTGCTTTTGCAGCGCTTTTCAATTTGCACTGCGTTGAGCTTTCTCGGCCACCGTACTTTTATATTATTTTACTTTATTTATTTCATTTTTTTATTTGTTTTGTTACTGCTTTTACTTTTGACCTTTACGTTTTTATTTTATTTTATTTTATTTATTTTCTTCCTTTTGTTTTTTTTTTTATATATTTTTTTTGCTTATTATTATTATTATTATTATTATTATTATTTATTTTAGTCCCGTCATTTACATTTTATAATTGAGGTTATTTTAGATCTTTGTTTTTTATGTTTTATTATTATTTTTCTGTGCTTAAATGTTATTATTCTACGTATTTATCTGTTAGTTTTATTGCTCTACATTTTAGCCTGTTTGCATATCCTTTTATTTTGAATTATTCTTTTTTTTATTAAATCTTACATTGTTTGCTTGTTTTAATAATTTAAACTTAATTTTCAATCCCTGTAACTTTATGTAAGCTCGGCTACATTGTAAATGAGGGTTACCCTCAATGTATTTACCGAGTGAAAATAAAGGTTGATTGATTGATTGATTGATTGAAAGTTCAAACTGTAAATTAAGAGTTTCTACAGAAAAGAAAGATGAAGTGACAGACAGAAAACAGCAGAAATTGATTTTTGTTTATTATCTCATATAAACATCATTGAGGATTTAAAAAGAGACCCAGATATTTTCATTTAAACAATGAAAATGAAGTTAAATGTATGACCACATGTTGTGAAAGCAAGTTTGACTGTAAAATAGTTCTGTCAACATTTATATGTTAATGCATGCAATTAATCTGGAAACTTTAAGCCAGTAATTTTCTTTTATCGTGTTACCTAGCTTGCCCTCAGCTTTCTCAAATAATTCATGCATGAAGACTTATTACAAGCAGTTTTGTTTAGTGATGTGTCTCGCAACAGAACCTGACTGGAATAGCTCTGGAACATCATCAAACAACATTTTGCTGTTTAACAAAGCTTCTGAAGAGTATTGTTATTATGAACTTTATTTTTATTGCTCCTCATGTGGTCTTCTAATTAAGAACTAGAAAAGGCAAAGTTCGTGAAAGAACTTTAAGTTGGCTTGGAAAAGTACGCTAATAACGTTTAAAAGTTAAAATGGTTGCTACCCAGATAGCCACCGAGTGCTGGCCCAGTACTGGGCCTTAGCTGGTTTCTGACTGTCCTCAAAGGTGGCCCAGAACCGGCCACCGGACTCGGCCCAGTGTATTTTTAAACGTAGGACCAAGTCTGGGCCTTATTCGGTTTCTGACTCCTCGAAGCTGGCTGAGAGTCGGTCACCGGACTCGGCCCAGTGTCTTTTTGAACGTAGGACCAGGACTGGGCCTACACTGGTTTCTGACTGTTCTTGAAGCTGGCTGAGATCCTGCCACCGAACTTGGTCCAGTGCCCAACACAAGTTAAGCAAAACTTTTGTAACTGAAGGTACTTTGTCTTTTACTGTTGGTGAATTTGTTTTCTAAGAACTAGGAGGTTCAGGAACCTACAATGTTATTCCTACTACTACAAGCTACAAGCTATTTGTACATAAAATTTATGTAAATAACCACTTTGTACATCAGTACATCAATATGATTATTATATATTATTATAGGAAACACTAATAAGGAATTTACCATTGGTTTAAATAGAGTATTCTGTTTACTCAATTAGTGTTAATGAGAGAAAAACTTTGTCTGGAAGCTCAAAGAAAGACATAAAACAAAGATTTATATTAAATTTACGTTTAATTCATAAAGTTTACATATTTAAAAAATAAAGGGAAAAAAAGAACACAGAAACAGATTACAATTTGCAAATTCTTTTTAACTCATTCAATTGAATACACTACAAAGACAAGAAATTTAATGTTGCAAATATTCACTCATTTTGAATTTGATGCCTGTAACATGTTCCAAAAGTTAAGACAGGGGTAACAACATTATGCATGCATTATGAAGACCAAATACGAGAACGGAGACCCCGGACTGTTTCTTTAACTAGCTGAGCTCCGCGGTACAGTTAAAAAGCTCCCCACGACAGTGCTCTTACTGCCTCTCCCTATTAGGCTACAGAGGGGCATGTAGTGTTGTGTTACAGTGTTTGTTGTTGCGCCGCTAAAGTATGGAGGATGAAGAAAAAGAAATCCAACTGATTTGAAAGAATCAGGAAAAAATTTAATTGTGACCCCAAGAATCAATTTTGAATCGAATTTTGGGATTCCCAAAGATTCACAGCCCTACTTTGTACTATGAAAAACATTGGTTTAATAGGTTCGCCCAAACAAAGGTTTGGCACCTGTGGACTTCTTGTTACTTTTTACCGTATTTATTTTTATTTGTATCTGTTTTAATACGTGGTACCTTTGCCAAGTAAAACTCAATATTAACTCAACTTAATATTGAGATAATTGGTTTTAAGAAATTTGCATCGGCCTAAAACATTTTCACAGTACTGTACATATACACACATACTGTATAGGTTTTTGTGTGTGTGTGTTTGAGCTGTACTATGGAGGACCAAAATGACATAAGTATAAATAAATAAATGCAAATATAAATGTAGAAATAATAAATATATACATGAATAAATGAATAAATAAATAAATGTTGAAATAAATAAATAAATATATAAATAAATGCACATATAAATGAATGAATGAATGAATATTTGCATAGGTAAATAAATAAATTAATACATTTCTTATTTATTTATATATTTATTTATATATTTACTTATATGTGCATTTATTTATTTATTCATTCATTTATTTATTTCAACATTTATTCATTTATTTATTTCAACACTTATTTATTCATTCATTTATTTATTTCAACATTTCTACATTTATTTATTTATTTATTTCCACATTTCTTCATTTATTTATTTATCTCCACCGTCCTGTACTTCCGGTATCAGTGAGACAGAACAAAAGGGACGGCACAGCAACATCGCGGCTATAACCCCTACTGCAGTAACAACTGCTGAAAATGAATGAGGGTCAACAGCTTAAAAATGTCGCCGCTGCAGGCCAAGGCAGGAGCAGTGTCACTACCCGATCTGTACCCCCTGCCCGATTTGTTCCGCGCATGCGCACGCATTGCAAACTGAGCAGGGGCACAGATCAGGTAGCCACGGCTGTTACACCAGCCGTTGTGCGCATGCGTCAACAGTTTTCGGCTCTGTGAGGTCGCTGCTCAAGCTTAACTTCCGTTTTCTGAATTATAGATAGACTGATAGGTGTTTAAACTAAATATATTTCGAAAATCAAACAAAATAATCTATTAAAATGTATGTATGTGGTGTTTTTTTTACATATGCCAAGTCTGTAAACTACTTCACATTTTATTAACTTAATTACACCTTTAGCGATAAGATTAACATCTACATGCTCAAGTATCAATTTATAATGCTTACCATGAATTAATGAATGAATAAATTCATAAATAAATAGAGCCAGAACACAATAATTCGCATAGGCTAACTAGCAGTTTATCTTTCTGTAATCTAGATAGACTGGGAGATATAAATAAGTAAAATACAAACATCAACTAGAAAATAATGTTCTTTGTTCTTGAGCAGTTGATATATAAACTGTGCATTTTATGCTTTGTCAAATTTAGTATTACAGGCGTATGAGGCATTTAAAAAATTTAATTTGTTTACCATTATAACAAACCTGTTTGGGTTATATCCATTATAATGGGTGGTGGTGTGGTCTTTGACCATTTGTAGTATTCCTCAAGCTAACAAAGAGTTTATTAATAAAAAACATTTATTTTTGCTTAAAATACACAGCAGAATGTTTAGAAATGGGAACCAAATACCATGTCTCTAAATGTGGTCCTGTATCAATATGCTACTAACCATTAAAAATAAGGTACAACACATTTATCAAAATACCAGTTTATTTTCTTCTCAGAGAAAGCATGAGAGCAAAAAGCAAAACAAAAGAAAAACATCCCTCTCAACACACAACCACCCAGCCACTCCCACCCTACCTCACCCCACCTCACCCCGCCCCACTCCCACCTCACCTCACCCCAACACACCCCACCCCACCTCAACACACCCCACCTCACCCCACTCCCACCCCACCTCACCCCAACACACCCAACCCCCCCGACACAAACACCCACCACAACACAAAAACCCACCCTCCCCAACTCAAAGTACCCCGACACAAACACGCAACCACCCACCCAATTAAAATGGTAGTCACAATAAATAAACATTCATACAGATATTTCAAACACAGGTAACTGTTTTTACCTTCTGCTGTAGTTAGGACCTGAAAGAAACAACTCTTCAGCCTCTTGTATAGCCCTGTAGTGTAGACATGGCTTGGGTGATGCACTAACAAAAGGGTTAAAAAAAATAAATATAAATTATAAAACTGCATTATAAAGATTCAGCACTGCAGTGCAGTGATTAGAAGAGATTAGCAATGCTGGTGGTGTATGAGGTGTTAGTGCATGTTGTGCTGGTACAGTGAGTGGATCAGATATATCAGTGCTGCTGGAGTTTTTAAACACTGTGTCCATTTATTGTCTCTCATTCTATTAGACACTCCTACCTATCTGCACCACAGTGTATATGTAAAGTCAGATAGAAGCTCTGAGTCTGTTGCTGCATAGTTGGTGCTGTCAATACTCTAGTCCTTCATCAATGCTCACTGGATGTCCACCGCCGGTGGACTATTCAGGTCAAGCAAGTGAAACTGAGGTGTTTAAAAACTCCAGCATTAGCGTTAGTGTCACTGCTGAAAATGACCCAATAACTGTCTGAGAAAATGTATTGTGGTTATCATGGTCTCACAGTACTACTCTATTGGATTTTAAAAAAAGATACATTTGATTAAAATTTTTATGTAACTTAAGTCACAACAGGCTATTTAACATTGTTAATAGATATTTACTGCATACCTAGTAACCTTACCTCTGGGAACAAAACATCCAAAATGAACTGCACTTGATCCTCAATGTGGAATTCTACTGGTGCAGATTTCAGGACATCCTGAAGATAGAAAAATAGGGAGTCCTGTTCTTCCTCCGAGTCCAGGTACACTGGCACCCGTAGAGATGATCCCTTCTGGATTCTGCTGAGCCACTTCGAAGGCTCTTTTCCACAGAGTACACCCTTAGGTCAAAAGGCAAAGTGCCAAAAGCACTTCATCAAAACATGAGCAAACATTTAACATTTCTAGTTGAATGTCAAAAGTAGTTTATGTTAAAAGTTTTGGACTGTAAATCCACATTAAAAAAAAAAAAAAGTCCCCCAACACATGGTGACAACAAGCATGAATTATAAGGCCTTTTGCTTATTTGCTTATAACACTGTAATGGTAAAACAATGTGCAAATTGTAAATAACAAACATTGTTAATGTGTGACAAACATACCAACAAATGTTGCCGGACTCCATGGTCTTGTACAGCAAAGTCTACCAGCTTCTTTTCTTGGGCTGTGCGGTTGACCATGGTTTGCACATGAGGTGGAATGTCTGAAGTGATTGAACTAGATACCCTAAAAAGTGGCTGAAGGGTCCATTGCAATAGCCTGCTAGCCTTGTCAGTCCAGAAAGCAAACCTCTGGCCATGTCTGTTGAATCAAAAAACTTAATCAGCAGGTAATCAAATGAAATAAAATGCAGAAAAGGCATGAATACTTTAGCAGAGTGGCCTTACCCTTCAATCTGAAATCTTTCCATCAGTAGGATGCACCACCACTGGCGGATTAATGGCACATCATTCTAAAACATATATAACAATGATCAGACAATTGGGGTGGGGTTTGAAATATTTTTTCTATATTAATAGATGCAACTGACCTCTGTGAAGATAAATGGGGTATTGGTGCAGATACAGAGGGCATACTGTAAAAAAATAAATCTCTCTATTATACCCAATAACTCAAAATGCTGCTTATCACAACTTAAAAGGATGCTTACAATGAGTATAAGGATGCCACAGTAGTTCCCAGAAGTTTGTTGAGGGAAGTGCTGGAAACAAAATATTAAATATTACTGTTAAGTAAAGGTGTTGAACCAATAGAAACAGATGTAGACAAGTGCTTCACTAAAGTAAGCTTAGGTTCCCCCTTACTGAGTTACTGCCAAAAGCCATTAATACATGAAGTAGATGTGCTGAAGATAGAGATTGTTTCAAATTGTGTAAAATAGACAGAAAGTCCCTAGGTCTGGACAAGAAAGAATGTATGGTGGAAAGAAGACGAATGAATATAGCAAAAAGTATCAACTGGTGGGCTAGTCATGGCTCAGTTTCCCAAAATCACAGTAGAAAATTCTCTTCAAAAGAAAATATCTATAGTCTTACATTACATTTAAGCCAACTGATGTCCAGAGTTTTATATAACCCAGTAAGAAAATAAAGAAAAGGCTTTACATCAAAACTTCTGCCGGTCTTCTCTGTCCAGGGTCTTGGGTCAATCTGGCCTGCAATATGTCTGCACATAAAATGGGAAAAAAAATTAATTATGGACACATACTTACTGAAACCTATAGTCATACAATTGTTCTCCATGGTCTAGTTTCATAAAATGAGACCTAATCCTACAGCCATCGAACAAGGCTTCTGCGTAAACATAAAACAAAAGAACAAAGCTATAAATAAGCAGCCATAGAACAAGGCTTTTTGTAAATCATTAGCCATAGAACAAGGCTTTTTGTTAATTTTCAGCCATAGAACAAGGCTTTTTGTTAATTTTCAGCCATAGAACAAGGCTTTTTGTAAATCATCAGCCATAGAACAATGCTTTTGTGTAAATCAGCAGCCACAGAACATGGCTCTTGCGTAAAATATTATTGGTAAAAGCCACTGAACAAGGGCAACTTTTTCCTCTCTCTTAACCTAAATATCGTTTTGTACGAGTCATCTCCAAAACCACCAGGGAGTACAGAATCTAGAAAAATGATCTCTCTCTCCACAACCAGTAAAACCTGCAATGGACATATTTCAAAATGATAAGCTAATCAACAAACTTCATTCTAAAAATCTGAATATCTATTTTTTGAAACTGTAACTCAACACATAGCAAATAGTGATCCAGTTGATTCTGTTGCATACTCCATGCAGGGAACAAAATCGCATCCTTGGAACACAGATTGTTCTGGTGTAGAGAAAGAAAATGCAACCATTCAACTACTGTGCATTGTACAGAAATCATTGCATTAATGTGCAACTGTCTGTCTGTGTGTGTGTTTAACTTCACTTTACCGGTAAACTTGAGAGTGGGTCCACATTCATCGTTTTCCATGTGGGAACCACATACATGTCAGCAATGTAAACATCTTTCCCCTATTTACAACACAACAAGATTAGCAAATGTATACAAGTACCCATGAAGAAGTATACAAAATAACAATGTTTGAGCTTCTGTAATTAATTACATGTTTTTGTGCAGCTTCTCTGATGATCTTAAAACATGCATTCCCAATCTAGACGTAATAAAACAAAATAAAGGCATAAATTACACACAAAAAAAAACTATTTCTGTGCCTTTGAGCAAGCATGCTGCAGCATGAATATACTTACAGTAGACTCCATGCACTGATTTAACCCAAGACTCCACAAGTCCTCACGTGTAAGACAGATATTGTCATCTTTAACAATCAATTCTGCTGCTGGAAGGCTTTTGTCCAGGACATATTTCAACTGCAATTAAAAGAGTTAGCAAGGGAGGGGGGGTGAGAATGGTGTGAGAGTGTAAGTATGTGAGAGATGGTCTGAATATACGATTGCAAAAAATTATTGGTAGTGTCTAACAGTGTGTGAAGGAGAGTGAAATTTGGAATGGGCTAGGTGGAATCATCCCCTACCAGTTTTTCCTGGAGAGGACCCAAGTCTTTTTCCCATTTCTCTCCAGAAAAAGCATAAGGATGGTCTGTTGCTTCATCAGGTGTACCATACTCATGGTCCTGAAGTGACACACATGGAACTGCTCCATGATCTGAAGAGACAATAAAAAAAATTAAGTCTAATATTAATAAAATAAACTTTACAATATACACCTTACATGTCAACCATTACAAAAAAACACTAGCTCTTACTTTCCAACCTGTAGAAAGGCCTTAGCCGTGAGACATTGATGCAACATCGAGTCCCATTATCTTTCACCACTGATGCCACACCCTTTTTAGAGATACTATCCACAGTGAAAGGACCTTTGTGGCGGTCAGCAAGGGTGTCTTTTCTCTGTTTTATATTGAAATCTTGAGAAATCAAGACCTCATCACCAGGACTGATTGTGCTCATTAGCTTTCTCTTACGGTTCCTGTAAGACTTTTGTTGTCTTTTCTGCGCATTTTCAATGTTGCTAAGCACCTGAAAAAAAAAAATTACACTTTACTACATGCCATTGAATTAAAAAAAACTTCTGTGGTCAGACTACATGAATTTGGACCTAACCTTCTCATTTAAAATTTTCATTTCATTTACTCGGGTGTCAAGATCATCTTCTGGGTCAGCAATTTTAAAGTCTTCTCCCATGGGACAGGCGTTCATAACCTCTGGCAAATGAGGGTGCCGATGGAAGAATAAGAAATACGGGGTGTGCCTGGTTGAAGACTGGTTAAAAACAAATTAAGTTATCAGAAATAAAACATTATATATCGATTACATTATATATCGACCATAATGAATGTATAATGAATACCCACTTGCTTAGCAGTGTTAATACCATACACAACTGCAGGTAAATGGATGTCCCAATCATTATGGCTTTCATTTACATACTTCCGTAATACACGTTTGACATTTTGATTTGTTCGCTCATCCTATATATATATATAAAAAACAACAACAATTAAAACATTTCCTAATTTTTTTTAACATTACAGGGAAATGTCAAATAAAATTATGTTGAAAATTACCTGCCCATTTGTCTGAGGGTGGTAGGCACTTGAGACAGCATGTTTGATTTTCAGAGTTGCAAAGATGTTTTCATTCAGCTGTGTGCAAATCATCAAAAAGGAAATACAGTGTGCATAGCAGAATGTCAGAAAAACATGTATGCTAATTAAGATAAATATCAATGTTAAGAATTCACATTATACTAGACTTTTACCTCATTAACGAACTCTCTCCCTTGGTCAGTAATAATTTTCTTGACCATGCCGAACAAGTAGAGTGTCTTTATGATGGCTGCTGACACTTCAGTTGCAGTCTTATTTTGCAGTGGCTCAGCAACAACCCACTTTGTATATAAATCAGTCATGGTCAACACATACTTGTTTTTTTGACCAGTTTCTCGCAGTGGGCCAATTAAATCCAGGCCAATCACCTCCCATGCAGCCTTCACCTAAACACATATTTTCCATTACCTTTCAAAACATTTATTTTCTCTATTAAACAAAACAGAATTTGGAATACCTTAATAGAATGTAACACTGGTGTCCCCGTCTTCATGGGGTCATTTAGTTGGCAGCGGCGACAACACTTCACCTAAAAAAAAACAAAAAAAGAAGAATTAAGTTGGGACAGTGTCTAAACATGTACAAAAAGTAAAATAAAATGCATATCATAAATACATATTAGAACAAGGGGTGTGCTATATAATTTCGTGCACAATAATATTTGTCGTTACATTACTTTGTTTTTGTCTATGAAACTGGAAATCTATGGAACTATCTATTTCTTTTGTTTCTACTGAATAAATAATATGAGGCTGAAGTTGGTTTGATATTCGCAGCTGCCGCTTCACTGAACCACCGTGAACTAAAGGGAGCGTTCACAAACTGTTCCGCATATTATATTTAACACCTCACATATCAACACTGAAGGAGCTATAATGAAGAAAAGCAGTACAGCTGTTTATTAACTATGTAAATATACATTATGTTATAAAATGCAATTTTATATACACGACCTTCCACTTATTTTCTGTTCTAGTGTAATTCATTCATTTCCTAAGTAGAAAACATCTTAAATAGAGAATTAGCCTCCTACCTTAAGGGAAAACCTGGCATTAGCCTGGCCAGAGCTAACTGTTAACTGTAAAATATTTATTTTAATTACTGAATATTAAATTAATACATTTTATATATAATTTAAAAAATAAAATAATATTTTAAAAGCCGTTGCGCTCAAAAAAAAAAATACAGTGTGATTTTAAGAATTTTGTCATCTTGGGCCAGACCAAATACTGATACTGATAAATGATATGAAATTCTAGTCTCCTATTTTAAGGAAAACCTAGAATTAGCCTGGCCCGAGCTGATTTTATACTGTAAAATGAATTAGCAACATAGCATACACAACCATAATGCAGCAAAAATTTAATATAAGCTGATGGTCCAGTACGATTTTGAAGGATATTTAATCTTGGGCCATGCCAAATACACATGATATAATGAGTTTTAGTCTTCTACTTTAAGAAGAACCTGAAATACTTTATACTTTAAAACGAACTGGCAACATGGCATACAAGCTATAATGCACAAAAATTAATGAATATAAAGCCAGTGATTCCAGTGCGATTTTGTGAATACTAGAACTCTTCATCTCATGTTTATTTGTTCTGGTCCAAAATGAAAAAGTCCTTCAAAATCATACTGGAACGTCAGCTTAACATTCAATTTTTGGTGCATTATGGCTCGTATGTCATGTTGCTAATTCATTTTACAGTATAAAATCAGCTCGGACCAGGCTAATTCTAGGTTTTCCTTAACATAGGAGACTTCATTTTCATATCATGTGTATTTGGTCAGGCCCAAGATGAAAAAATTATTTGAAATCACATTGGAACATTAGCTTTTTATTCATTTTTTGTGCAGTATGGCTCACAAAGGTTTTTAAAATATAATTTTATTAAATATTTTTTTCATTATATATTAAATTGTTAATTATATATTCAATAATTAAAATAAATATTATACAGTATACAATTAGCTCTGGCCAGGCTAATGCCAGGTTTTCTCTTAAAGTATGAGGCTAATTCTCTAGTTAAGATATTTTCTACTTAGTAAATGAATGAATTACACTAGAACAGCACGTTAAAGTAAAACTGGAGAAAGTAAGTGATGGAAGGTAGTGTACATACAACCAAACGAATCAGGAGCTGCGAATATCAAACCAACTTCAGCCTTGTATGAATAATACTGTAATATTTATACTAAATAAAACATTTATATGTACTGTGTTGCAGTTTTACGCTCTGGAAATAAATAAGAAATTGTGTTATAACTTCACAACATACCCACTCAGTTACATCTTTCATTAGGGTAGGCCAGAAGTATCCAGCAATCACCCTGTCTCTCGTGCCTCGTACACCGTTGTGGTTGCCGGTGCCGGAGTTATGGCATCAAAACAGACCTTTTTTCCTCCTCAGTACAAACAACTAGTCTCATATACGTTTTATTTGGTCCAGTGTAAAACAATCGGTTGTCTGCCGAAAAAAAAACACGTTTCATATTTAATTACTTATTGATATAATAAAATACTCCGAGCTAAATTAGCTAGCATAGTTAACCTAGCTATACTAACTAGTTCACATAACGGGACACTTCGCTTCCTCAGCTAACGCAAACCTTTCTAAAATATGATATGATTTTAACTTACCTTTTGCTATGAAGTTTTCAGACACACGCCGCATTTCCTTGCGCATTTTTTTGTTGCATGGTGGAGTAAATGTTCCACTTAAAATGTACTCTTTCAGAGCTCTGTAAAAACGTAAGTCCTTCATTTTGAAACCGCGTTTTACAAGCTGTTTGCGACAGTGTGAGCGGAACCACAACTTGGCATTGCCTACCTGATCTGTGCCCCTGCTCAGTTTGCAATGCGCATGCGTGCGCATGCGCGGAACAAATCAGGCAGGGGGTACAGATCGGGTAGTGACAAGCAGTAGAACCAAAACTTTTGCAGCTCAAAAACCAATCCTGCTTTAGAGCGAGGATAGGACCGCCTACCTAACTATCATACAAATGCAGAAATACAGAAATAAATAAATTAATAAATGTGGCAATAAATCAATAAATAAATGTAGAAATGTTGAAATAAATGAATGAATAAATAAATGAAAAAATAAATAAATGCACATATAAATGAATAAATAAAAATAAATATAAAAAATTAGAAATGTATTTATTAATTTATTTATTTACCTATACAATTATTCATGCGTGTATTTATTTTTTATATATTTATTTATTTATTCATTTCTATGTGTATTTATATATGTATTTATTTATTTCAACATTTATTTATTTATTCATTTATTTATTTCAACATTTATTTATTTCTACATTTATATGTGCATTTATTTATTTATTTATTTATACGTATGTCATTTTTGGTCCTCCATACTGTAATACTTAAATATATAAATACATCTACATTAATTATAAGGAAAATGTGTTGATTATAAAGATTAAAATAATATAAAGACAATTAAAATAAAGATAATTTAATAATTCATTGATGTCTCCTCCTCAGTAAATTTATATCTTACTCCCTGAGAGCATTACACACCCACCAGTATAGTTTTTCTTATTTATATTTTCTGAGTAGGCTCTAAAAGCAAGTTATACCTTCTCTACACATATTTAATTGTACGCTTGTTTCTATAGATACAACTATCAACTAATAGAATCAAAGTACAGTAATAGTTTAATGTTAAATATGTTTATTGCAGTCATATTTACAAATATAATGCTGTTATGTTTTTTCTTTTGTATGACATGACCATTTTAAATTCAGCATCACATTCTTGAAATAAGTACTTGGAAAATTGGGCACCAGCAGAAGCGAAAGTAGGGGCAGCAACATTAAAACATATTAATTTACTGACAATAATAAAATGTATCTATGATTTTCCTATTTCCTTTTTTTGCCAATATAAAACATGAATAATTTAATTGCTCTGAAAAGCTCCACTATTTTACTTAATGTTGTTAAATTATCCTGGTGTGTCTAACAGGATAACTGTGTGTGTGTAATTTAATTTTAAACTTTTTCAAGTAAAACATTTTTGTCTCTAGTATACACTAATATACTGCATACACAAACAACTTCTAGTGTGATTTTACAAATTAGAGAAATGTTGACTAAAGCTTATTTGGTAGTAGTGAGTGTGTTTATATAAAAATGTGCTAGCTAAGTTAATAACATACACTTTTAACGAAGTAACAGAGTGTGCAGGAACGTATTACTGACCTCTGGAATAAACAATACAAATAAAGATTTTTTTTATATTAACTCACAGACACAGCACCATTTTATTTAACTAAAAAGCTAGCTAAAACAAACATTACACAGTGACTTGTAGAGACACACAACCACTAAGTTAACCTAGTGTCACGCGAGACCAAGGATGAGGATCCAAAAGCAGGTTTATTTACACAGACAGAATAATCCAGGCAGAAGTAACAATCAGGGAATATCCAAAAATCGCAGTCCAGAAAACGAGAGCAGGAGTCAAAAAACCAGAGTAACATAAACATATAGAAGTGCTTCGAAATGCAAGGTATGACCAGACAAGACGTCGCACCTGAGTGCAGGTGTGGTGTCTATTTATACAATACTAAAGCTCCCGAAGAAGGACTAAAACTGTGGCGAGAGTGACCTCCTGAGGCGAGGAGGTGCAACACCTGGGTCACTGGTAACATCACCCCCCACCTGACGATCGGCCCCAGCCGACCCCCTGACCCTGCGCCGAGGACGACCCCTAGGACGAGGAGCAGGGCGATCGGGGTGTTCACGGTGGAACTCCTCCATAAGCGAGGGGTCGAGGATGTCACAAGCAGGCACCCATGACTGTTCCTCTGGGCCGTAACCCTCCCAGTCCACCAGGTACAAGAGCTGGTGTCCCCGGCGCTTGGAGTCCAACAGGGAGCGAACGCTGTAAGCTGGGAACCCATCAACGTCCAGTGGAGGGGGAGGTTCAGCCAGCGACCCAGGGCCCTGAGAGGAGGAGGAGGAGGAGGAGGAGAGGGGTTTTAGTAGAGATACATGAAATGTAGGGGAGATACGGTAGTGAGCAGGCAGCTCTAACCGAAAAGAAACTGGTGTGATTTGTTTAATTATTTTAAACGGACCAATGAAACGTGGACTTAACTTTCTTGAAGGTAGACGAAGTTTCAAGTCTCGAGTGGACAGCCAGACCCTCTGCCCAACTTGGAGTTTTGGTGTCAAACCTCTTCTTCGATCAGCTTGCATCTTCATCCTGCGGACAGCTCGACGTAGTTGGACATGTGCCTCCTCCCAAGTCTGAAGACTCCTATTTTTCCATTCATCAACCGTAGGTACATTGCTGGGCTCAGTGTCTAGAGGAAGGAATGGAGGTTGAAATCCTAATACACATTGAAAAGGGGTGAGCCCTGTGGATGCGCTAACTAGTGAGTTCTGAGCATACTCGGCCCAAGGAACAAAGGAGCTCCAGTCATGTTGATTACGATGGCAATAGGAACGTAAAAAACGGCCAATTTCTTGATTCAGTCGTTCCACTTGCCCGTTGGAGTTGGGATGATAACCAGAAGTAAGACTCACATGAATGTTGAGTACCTTGCAAAACGCCCTCCACACTTGCGAGGTGAACTGGGGGCCTCTGTCCGATACAATGTCCTCTGGAAGTCCATAGAACCTGAATACATTTTCAAACAGTTTTTCTGCCATTTCCCATGCTGTGGGTAATTTACATAGTGGGATTAGTCTGCAGGCTTTAGAAAATCTGTCTATTATGACTAGGATGGTCGTGTATCCATTGGAGGGTGGTAAGTCAGTAATGAAATCAACACCGAGGTGTGACCAAGGGCGTTTGGGGATTTCTAAAGGAACTAGCAACCCAGCAGGCGGTGAACGGGGTGATTTGCTTTGAGCACATACCTCACAGTCTTTTACAAAACGTGTTATGTCCTCCATGGACGTGGGCCACCAGTATTTGCGATGCAACAGGTCAGCAGTGCGTTGTATGCCGGGATGGCCAGAGCTGGGAGAAGAATGTACAAGATCAAGTACATGACTGCGTACAGCGATTGGAACATACGTCTTACCCACAGGACAGTGGCTGGGTATCGGGTCATGGGTCTGCTCCAGCTGGATTTCACTGTCTATATCCCACAAGACAGGTGCCACTATACAGGAAGGAGGAAGAATGGTTTTCGGGTTATTGTTGTGTACATTGTTAGAGTTTGAGTGCATGCGCGACAAGGCATCAGCCTTTCCATTTTTAGATCCAGGTCTATAGGTCACTGAGAAGTTGAAGCGGGTAAAAAACAATGACCAACGGGCTTGTCGGGAGTTAAGTCTTTTAGCAGCCCTGATGTACTCTAGGTTGCGATGATCTGTAAAAATCAAAAAAGGATGTCTAGCACCCTCTAACCAATGTCTCCATTCCTCCAAGGCGTACTTCATAGCTAGGAGCTCTCTGTTGCCTACGTCATAGTTCCTTTCAGCAGAGTTCAGTTTGCGTGAGAAATACGCACACGGATGCAACTTGGGTGGTGTCCCTGACCTTTGAGACAAAACCGCTCCAACACCAGTATCAGAAGCATCTACTTCTACTTCAAAGGGGAGTTCAGGATTGGGATGCTTGAGGATAGGAGCAGAGGTGAACCTGTCTTTTAATTCCTGGAATGCTCCATCAGCAGCCGAAGACCAGTTTAAAGCCTTGGAGTTACCCTTAAGTAGAGAGGTAAGGGGGGCTGCCACTGCACTAAAGCCTCTAATGAAGCGGCGGTAAAAGTTGGAGAATCCTAAGAAGCGCTGTAATTCTTTGACTGTTCTTGGTCGGGGCCAGTCCACCACAGCCTTGACTTTGTCTGAATTCATGCTCACTCCTCCTGGGCGTATAGTATACCCCAAAAAGGAAAGTTCCTGGACATGGAATTCACACTTTTCTGCCTTAACATATAATTGGTGGTCTAAGAGTCTACGTAGCACTGCTCTAACCTGGTTGACATGATCCTCAAGGGAGGGGGAGTACACCAGGATATCATCCATAAAAATAATTACCCACCTGTCAATCATGTCTCTAAACACTTCATTCACAAACGCTTGGAAGACTGAAGGTGAGCAGGACAACCCATATGGCATTACAAGGTATTCGTAGTGCCCTCTTGTGGTCACAAAGGCAGTTTTCCACTCATCACCCTCCTTGATTCTTATTAGGTTGTAGGCACTTCTCAAATCAAGTTTAGTGAACCACTGAGCATTTCTGAGCTTCTCTAGAGCTGAAGGGACTAAGGGCAAAGGATAGGGGTTTTTTACAGATATGGCATTTAGACCGCGGTAATCTATACAAGGGCGGAGTCCACCATCTTTCTTTTCCACAAAAAAAACCCTGCAGCACAAGGAGAGGTTGATGGTCTGATGTGACCCATGGTAAGAGCTTCATCTATATATTTTTCAAGAGCAAGGGTTTCAGGTTCAGACAGGGGGTATACTCGACTGCGTGGGGGTGTGGAGTTGGGGAGAAGGTCAATGGAGCAGTCCCAGGGCCTGTGTGGTGGCAGCTGAGTGGCACGTTCTTTACTGAACACTTCCTTCAGATCTTGATAACAGTCTGGGACAGAGAATGTGTTAAGCAGATCAGGGCTCTCGACAGTGGTGGCAAGACATGGTATGGTCAGACAATGGTCATAGCAGTAGTTGCTCCATTTAATAATCTCCCCATGTTTCCAGGAAATTTGGGGATTGTGTTGAGCTAGCCAACTAAATCCTAAAATTATAGGGTGATCAGGTGACTCAATAATAAGAAAGGATATAGTCTCTTGGTGGAAAAGGCCAACCTGAAGGGGTATCTCTACAGTTTGTTTAGACACAGTTCCTTTGCCCAGTGGACGTCCATCCAGGGCTTTAATCTTGAGTGTGGTGTCCATAGTCTGAAGGGGTATCTGTAGCTGACTGGCCAGTCCCACATCCATGAAGTTTCCGGCGGCCCCAGAATCTATAAGTGCTAGAACAGAAAACTTTTCTGAGTGTAGAGCCAGATGTACTGGAATATTAAGGAGTTTAAGATCAGCAGAGAATAGAGTTACACTCACCTCTGCCGTCCCAGAGGAACTGGGACGGGTAGGGCAGGACGCGCATATGTGGCCAGGCTGGCCACAATAGATACATAGCCCCTCTCTGCGTCTTCTCTGCTTCTCTTGAGGAGTGAGGCGAGCCCGTCCAAGCTGCATAGGCTCAGGTTCACAGACGGGGGCGTGGCTAGGGTGACTGGCGAGTGGTGTGGGCTCCCTTGTGAGTCTCCTTTTGCTGCGCAGAAGGTTGTCGAGAGAGATGGCTGCGTCTATTAACTGATTGAGGGTCAGTTCTTGTCCCCTAAAAACTAGCTCTGCCTGTAGGTCCTCCCTTAATCCCCTCTGGAACATAGTTTTTAATGCCGGCTCACTCCACCCGCTGCCCGCTGCTAGAGTGCGGAAGTCGAGGGCGTAACTCACCGCAGAACGGGTGCCTTGTTTGAGATCGCATATTTGTAAACCCACCTCTTTTCCGGCGGCCGGGTGGTCAAATACAGCTTTGAACTGAGCTAAAAACTGAGTCTCAGAGTGTAAAATGTCACTGTTAGCTGACCATAACGCGGTGGCCCATTCTTTGGCTTTACCGGTCAGCAAAGACAATACAAAGTGAATTTTATCCGTCTCGAGGCGGAACTGTGTAGCGTTATGAGTCATATAAAGCGTGCACTGCATTAAAAAACTCTTACACGCTCCCGGAGAGCCATCATAACGTTCGGGAACGGCGATAAACACAGAAGAGGGAGAAGCGGCTGGCATACTTATGTCCGCAGCAATTTCTGGTCCAACAGCAGCAGGCTCAGCTGCGGGGGGAGTCACACGCTGCACCAAACCTTGAATGAGCTGGACCAACTCCTCAAGCTTCTGCTCCTGGGTAGCCATTCGCTCCTCAAGACCCGCTGGATCCATTGTAGGCGACGTCTTATGTCACGCGAGACCAAGGATGAGGATCCAAAAGCAGGTTTATTTACACAGACAGAATAATCCAGGCAGAAGTAACAATCAGGGAATATCCAAAAATCGCAGTCCAGAAAACGAGAGCAGGAGTCAAAAAACCAGAGTAACATAAACATATAGAAGTGCTTCG
Organism: Astyanax mexicanus; assembly: GCF_023375975.1. NCBI lineage: Eukaryota > Metazoa > Chordata > Actinopteri > Characiformes > Acestrorhamphidae > Astyanax > Astyanax mexicanus. The sequence goes on along the minus strand of NC_064420.1, from coordinate 9,567,481 downwards.
AAATGCAAGGTATGACCAGACAAGACGTCGCACCTGAGTGCAGGTGTGGTGTCTATTTATACAATACTAAAGCTCCCGAAGAAGGACTAAAACTGTGGCGAGAGTGACCTCCTGAGGCGAGGAGGTGCAACACCTGGGTCACTGGTAACACCTAGCTGATTAGCTAGCTAATGTACAACATCTAAACAAAAGTTCTGTGGAAGCATTTAGGTTAGCTAGTAAAGACCAATTCGCTAGCTAACTACCAAATTGGTTAACTAGCAAGCCTAAATGCTTTTACAGTATGTATGTTTGTAAAAGCATTTAAGCTAATGCTAGCAAACTGGCTGGTTTCTATCCTAGCTAGCTAACTGTTTATAGCTTAGCTAACGTAAATACCGAAACAGTACTTCTGTTCTGGCCTTGTACACTAGTTAACAATTTGAATTTCAAGTAAAAACATACTTTTTGGTTGTCTGTTAGTAACTGTTATAGCAACATTAACATTTACATTAACATGAAATGTGTTTAATGCTACATTCTGAGATAATTTAGCTTCAGATAATATCACCTTGATATGCTGCTAAGTTAGCTAGCTTAGCTAACTGAAGAGGCAACACAGATAGGGTTATAAATCATATTTGACGGCCAAAATATTTATTAAGTCAAAATAAATTATATTTCAAAAAAGGTACGTAATACTTAGTTAGGTTTGCTACCTACCTACAAACTTCAAAGGTTTCAGGATAGCTGACAGTTGAGGAACGTTGTAATGTTTGAGGAATCCGCGCGCCAAGTGCTACGAGAAACCGCACGGGTTGAACTGGGCTGATGCGCAGGGGCACCAAGGTAAATATCATCTAGATTCATTTACACTCTAAACGTGATCACACGTTTGGGGTGTGCGCGACGGTTGGTTTTGGGGTCTAGGGATGCTGATCGTGTGTGTGCATGTGTGTGCGTGTAGCAGTACTATAACAGGCTCTGTGTGTGTGTGTGTTTGTGTTTGTGTGTGTGTACTATAACAGGTTCTGTGTGTGGGTGTGTGTGTGTGTACTATAACAGGCTCTGTGTGTGTGTGTGTGTACTATAACAGGCTGTGTGTGTGTGTGTGTGTGTGTGTGCGCGCGCGTGTAGCAGTACTATAACAGGCTCTGTGTGTGTGTGTGTGTGTGTGTGTACTATAACAGGCTCTGTGTGTGTGTGTGTTTGTGTGTGTGTACTATAACAGGCTCTGTGTGTGTGTGTGTGTGTGTGTGTGTGTGTGTGTGTGTGTACTATAACAGGCTCTGTGTGTGTGTGTGTGTGTGTGTGTGTGTGTGTGTGTGTGTGTGTGTGTGTACTATAACAGGCTCTGTGTGTGGGTGTGTGTGTGTGTACTATAACAGGCTCTGTGTGTGTTTGTGTGTGTGTACTATAACAGGCTCTGTGTGTGTGTGTGTGTGTGTGTGTGTGTACTATAACAGGCTCTGTGTGTGGGTGTGTGTGTGTGTACTATAACAGGCTCTGTGTGTGTGTGTGTGTGTGTGTACTATAACAGGCTGTGTGTGTGTGTGTGTGTGTGTGTGTGTACTATAACAGGCTCTGTGTGTGTGTGTGTTTGTGTGTGTGTACTATAACAGGCTCTGTGTGTGTGTGTGTGTGTGTGTGTGTGTGTGTGTGTGTGTGTACTATAACAGGCTCTGTGTGTGTGTGTGTGTTTGTGTGTGTGTACTATAACAGGCTCTGTGTGTGTGTGTGTGTGTACTATAACAGGCTCTGTGTGTGGGTGTGTGGGTGTGTACTATAACAGGCTCTGTGTGTGTGTGTGTGTACTATAACAGGCTGTGTGTGTGTGTGTGTGTTTGTGTGCGTGCATGCGTGCGTGCGTGTGTGTGTGAGGAGCAGCATAACAGCGGGAGTAAGTATTCTTACTGACAGGAGTCATCTGTAACTGTAAATAAAAAGAAAATATACAAGTCAGCTTTGGTAGAAAAGTGCTAACAGTGGGGAACAGTCAGTTTTCCACTTTGTTAGTGCAGTGCTGGTACAGGGTCGTCTGCCGTATTTGAGCCAGGACACACCTGTGTTCAGAGAATCAGCAGGTTAGGTGCGACAGTCGTTCACCAGCACCAAAACGACTGCTCAGTGACACTGATGTAGAACACTCAGAAAGTGACACTGGGCCAGCTGTGGGCCAGAAGTATTTTTCTGCTTGTGACTCTAAACCAGCAGTGCCGACTTAGAAACGACTCCGGGCCAAAGTCGCTGGCTATCTGGGTAAGCTATTTCGGTCTGAAGCGTGTGAACAGTGGTTGCTATGCTGTTGACTTTCGGCTTAATGTCGGCTAAAAGTCCAAAAAGTTTTGGCTAACATGGTGGAAAGCTAATAATTGTCTTATAACGTAAAGTGTTGCTAAGCGGTTGCTAGGCAGTTGCTAACATATTCCAGGTGGTTGCTAAGCTGTTGCAAATTGATTGCTAGGCAGTTGCTTTCATGTTCCACATGGTTGTTAAGTGGTTGCTAGGCAGTTTCTAATATATTCCAGGTGGTTGCTAAGGTGTTGCTAGGCAGTTGCCATAATTTCTAAAGTGGTTGCTAAGTGGTTGCTAGGCAATTGCTATCATTTCTAAAGTGGTTGCTAAGTGGTTGCTAAGCATTTACTAACATATTCCACGTGGTTGCTAAGTGGTTTCTAGGCAGTTGCTAACATTGTCCAGGTGGTTGCTAAGGTGTTGCTAACTGGTTTCTAAGCAGTTGCTATCATATATTAGGTATCTTCAGCCTTTGCAGTCTCATGGCACTTTATATCACTGTGCATTATTAGGGTAATTACGGTAATTTCAGCTTTAGGATGTGTGTTAGCTAAGATGGGTGTGTGTAGTTAGCGTTAGCCAGCTACGTTTGTTAGGTTATGTGTGTGTTAGTTAGCTGGCTAAGTTAGCTAGTTTATGTGTGTGATAGTTAATTAGTTTAAATGAGTGTTAGTTAGCTAGTTTATGTGTGTGTTAGTTAGCTAGACTAAATGTGTGTTAACTAGCTAAGTTACCTAGGGAAAATGTGTGTTAGTTAGCTAGGGGAAATGTGTGTTAGTTAGCTAGGGGAAATGTGTGTTAGTTAGCTAGGTTACATGTGTGTTAATTAGCTAGGGGAAATGTGTGTTAGTTAGCTAGGGGAAATGTGTGTTAGTTAGCTAGGCTAAATGTGTGTTAGCTAGCTAAGTTAGCTAGGGAAAATGTGTGTTAGTTAGCTAGGGGAAATGTGTGTTAGCTAGCTAGGGGAAATGTGTGTTAGCTAGCTAGGGGAAATGTGTGTTAGTTAGCTAGGGGAAATGTGTGTTAGTTAGCTAGGGGAAATGTGTGTTAGTTAGCTAGGGGAAATGTGTGTTAGTTAGCTAGGTTACATGTGTGTTAATTAGCTAGGGGAAATGTGTGTTAGTTAGCTAGGGGAAATGTGTGTTAGTTAGCTTGGTTACATGTGTGTTAGTTAGCTAGGGGAAATGTGTGTTAGTTAGCTTGGTTACATGTGTGTTAGTTAGCTAGGGGAAATGTGTGTTAGTTAGCTTGGTTACATGTGTGTTAGTTAGCTAGGGGAAATGTGTGTTAGTTAGTGTTGTAAAAAGAAAATGAAAGATGGGTTACCCCATCCACCATCCGGTTGGATGGGGGACTCCCCTGCGTGTTCGTTTTGATGGAGAGAGTCGCAGACAGGTGGAGTGGAGTTGAAAGCAAACCAAGCATTTTATTACAAAATACTGAATTCAGGAGAACCAATACATACAAGACAGTTAACAGCCGTCCCAGTAAAAGTTCTGACCCCCCTCTGATCTGACTCCATGTTTTATACCCCAAATGACGTGAAACCTGCTGATTAGGCGTTGCTAATGATTAGCTCATGTTAGCATGCATAATTTCACGTGTTAGTAATCCGTTTCACGTGTCTGATCAGACCATTGCTTGGCCCTGAGTGTATTCTCCCAGAATTGGACATTGTGGCATTATCTGTGTGCGTGTGCGTCACTCCCCGCTTTGAGACAGCTGCAGGTTTAGGGAGGCACCCACACACAGAGAAGGTCGCTTTGTCTAAGAGCCTCCTCTGTATCAATTTAGTTCATACAGAGTGTACCAGTCAATGATTGATGGCCGTTAGTTAGGATCATGCAGTGACCAAAATGCCTTGAGCGTGAGCTAAACAAGTCACACAATAGATTCCATATGTTATATGCTAATATGTAAGTAACATATGGTTAATACGCAATACAATAGTTTCTATGTGTTAGTTAAATGCCTTATGTATCATGTGGGTTAGTTTGCCATATAATAGAGTCTGTGTTAGTTACATGCCTGATCAAGCAATGTTTAACTATATGTGTAAAGAATATATATTGTGATTATTGGTTAATCTTCTATATAAATGCGTATAAAATACAATGTGAGTAATATAAATGCATATAAAATTCAATGTGAGTAATATAAATGCGTGTAAAATACAATGTGAGTATTGGTTAATCTTCTATATAAATGCATATAAAATACAAGGTTTCACACAATGATTATGTAATTATAGATGCTAAAGTTAAGTAATCATAATTGAAAGATATTTGTCAATACACCCAAGGTATAATAAACGGTTACTCTTCAATTCCCCCTTTTGACGTATCAACAAGATACGTCATCACATTGTAATTCCTCCAAACATGTGTTTTACATATGTTCAACACGTGATAAACATGTGAGTGAACATTTAACTAGCGAGTGAGAGCGAAAACCTGTTCCGGCAGCCTTCCATCCAATTTTGACAGGAAAAATTCTCTCACGGCCCCTCTGCCCCAGGCGGCCAATTTTAACTCTGTTAATGGAGGAAGTGACATTATTGCCCTAAAGTCATCCCCAAGACTGGTTGGTTTACAGCAGTTCCTATTGCTCTTCCTCACACGCCAGTATAGGTAAAATACATGGTGGTTTACAGTCTTTATTATCATTATACCCATTAGAGTAATGGTTATTATTACCTGGAGCCATATTGGAATAACTGGAGGAAGTGCTGGTTCGTTATGGTGTCCGTACTTTGCCCTGTTCCACCCCCTTTTGCCGTACCAAGCCATTATTACACAATAAAAGTGTTTTCCCTCTAAGTTTCCCTCTATTTGGTAAACTATTGTCTATAGCTCTATATGTGTAAGTGTTAAAGTTACAGAGTGTATTTTTTTTTTTTTACAATTTCGTTTGAAGAGTCCAAGGCAACCTGTAAGGAAAAATAGTGTGTTCTCCCTCTAGTCAACACACTTTCTGCAATGATTGAATTATAAAATACACACTTTAAACAATAAGCTAAACCCTCTCTACGTTTGATTTATTTGTCACTAGGTCAAGTGGAACCCCCTTTCTACCCCTGCTGATTTTATCACTTTATTTAAGGCATAGATTTTCCACTATAATAGAATACATCAACCCTCCTAGAAAAAGAAACACAAAAATCATCAATCAATAAAAAATTAAACAATATAACTGTCCATCCGATATTTTCGTCTGCTTTTTTTTTCTTCTTTCTTATTGCTTCAGGGTTTTGAGGGTAGACTACCTCAGCCCCACATACGAAGAGCTTTATTCTGGCTCTTGGTGTCTGCAATATCAGTGAATGAAAAGTATGAGTTGGTGTGTGATAAGACTATGTGTGTTCTTTAATGAGATGTGTTTAAGAGTCTCTGTATGTAGTGTACTGTGACGCAATCGAAATGCTGCTGAGTGAGTTACTCCCTCAATTCCTCTCCTCGGTCACAGCCAGGCACTGACGGCCCTGCTGTCTGCTGCTGCGGGGGATTCTGCTACCCCTCCTTCCTGCTGCGGGCCTCCATCTGAGTCAGACGATTCAGCTGCTGTTCTCACCTCTCCTTCTGGCTCTGGGAGCGATCTCTGGGCTGGGTGGCTGCACACTGGCTCCAGTTGTACCATGTCGAACCCTCGCCTTTCAGTTGATCTGCGTACGTTGTTCTCTCAGTCACCTGGAAACGCTCAATCCAGCCAGGCTCGTTCCCCTTTTCGTGCGTAATTGCGGATGAGCCCTCACTCTGTGTCTGGACTGGTCCACCTTTGCACCACGTCCTCCTTCTTTCCCCCTTCCCTGTGTAAACAGATCTGAAACGAGACTTTTATATTCGTTAAAATCATGCTTAAGGTTCTCTATTCATTTTGGAAGTCTTTTAAAGGGTCCTCCGTGTCTCCTTCCTGCAAGTTAAAATACATGGTTAAAATACATTTATCACACTTAACTGGAGCTCTAATTTACCCTTGGAAGTTAACTATTTCATATTTAAATTTTGTCTGTGCACAGATTTTAGCCCAGTTTTTGTTGTCTTACCTTCTTCAGTTGTCCTGATTTTCAGTTATATTCAATCATGATCTTTACTGTCAAAAGTGCTTTAAATCCCTAACATTTAGTAATTTTCAATTTTAAATTACAACATTTAATTATCATCACCATTAATTACTTGCTTTTAGCTTCCTTTAGCTCACACCCCTTTCCCTTTTCTTGTAACTGCTTCCCTGTGGCTCTGTTATATCCAAATTAGCTGTTACAAACACTACCAGTTTTCACCACTTAGTTTACCACTAGACACACACTATTTCTCTATATGCACACACTCACACAAACTCAAACACTTCCACTCTCACAAACACTAACAAAGCTAAAGATCACACACCTCAACTCTGCAGCATCATTGTACAGAACATATTTTCACTCCCACCCAATGCTTCCTGTAGATCTTCTAATATTGTATTGGTAATACTTGAATCATGTTTTTTTTTTATATTGCTCCATGCAAAGTTTTAATGATCAGCTGCTCTATTCTCCCCTCCATCTCCACACTGATTGATAGAATATCAGGGCCCAAAGTTTTAAACTCTGCACAAACAACAAATTAAAGTGGCTTCTGTCTCAGGAATGGTTCCATATTGATGTACTGGGCTTTCTTGGGTTACTTTTGCTCGGACTTGAGAATCACCGCTTGTGGCTATATTATTTTACCTGCCACTTTAATTTTCTGCGGTGTGCTATTTATTAAGTAATTATATTTCTGACTTTATTCAGTTCCCAAGATTTTTATAAAGACTTGATTTCTAGATTTAGTTGATTTTATTAAGTGCTTTAAGAATTGGGATAAGTGGAACGTGATTATTTTCTCTGTATCAAACTTTCATATTACAGATAATAATATTATCAATATTAATAAACACAAATGTTATGCTTTGCTTTGTCCACGTTATTATAGCAAGTAAATCCGAACAATGCTTTACATTTACTGATAAATATCACCAAACAGAATCTGTATATCTTTATTTATGCATATACAATGCACAGCAGACTGCTCTTCACAATTGTACTGCAACTTCCTTAAACAATTTATCAAATCTCACTTACTGTTTCCCTTGCTCAAAAAGTGGCTCACATGTTGAATAGTAGTGATGCTACCCTTGAACCTGAAGCTTCGAGGCGTGTGTTGAAAAAACGACACGTATTGGTTCGAATCACTGAGCCGATGCTTGATTCGTTCTACAAAGATCACGTGACCAATGACGTCCGAAGCTTCATTTCGGCACACAACCACGTGACTGCTTCAGGGAAAGATTCAAAAGCGGCAAATCCTGGCGCGCAGTTCGAGGGTTGTTAGCGGAGATACAGATACAGAGACAGAGAGCGAGAGAGAGAGAGAGAGAGAGAGAGAGAGAGAGATAGATAGATAGATAGATAGATAGATAGATAGATAGATAAGATATAGATAGATCATATATAGATAGATAGATAAGATATAGATAGTAGATAATAAAATATTAGAATGGAACCAGTAAGAAAAAGAGGCCGTTCTGAAGTTTGGGAACACTTTGAACTTTTGCCATCAAATAAGGTAGAAAATTATTATTTAGAAAATATAAACTTTGAAAGAAAACTATGCCTTTTAGACATATGGCATTTTATTAGTTCTGTAAGAGTGTACAATAATTATATATATATATATATATATATCCTCATAGTTCAATGTGTGTACTGTCATGGCATACATCCAGTAAAAGTGTTGCCTTATGACAACATATTTTGAAATAACCAACTGAACCCCAGCACTGTGGAAATTTTTTTATTCCTAAATAAAAACTAAATTACACATGTACATAACCACGTCCATTAAATATGTGCCCCCTGCCCCTTACACAAGCACCTTCACCTTTATGAGCATACATTTCTTTCATCAAATTCTTCCATATCCCCCATGCAGCATATCTACATGAGCCTTGCCTATGGAAAAATAGGCAATGGACTAGTGATACATGTAAACATGTTACAAACCCTGCTTGGAAAGATGTGAATAATAGTGAATAATATAATTTTAAAATTTGGTATATTAACAAATTAATAACATGGTGAAGGGAAAAAAGCAACAATGTGAATGCAATTAGAATTACAAGTGTAGTTTCTCCAGTGTGCCTTATCAAGGTACATTCTAAGTGTATTATATATTAATTAAAATATATTACAGTTATGTCTTTTAATATAATGCATTAAATTATCCAGACATCAAAGTATTCTTCCATTTCCTTTTTTCAGTTTTTATTTAAACCTCAAATGTCATGTAAATGCACTGGAACAGGTTTAAAAACTGTAAAAAGACAAAAAAAAAACGCCCCTCGTCCTTTAAATACACAAAGCACTTTCAGGTTTTGCCCACCAGGTGCCGCTGATGTCCACTGTGTTATGAAGCTCCGAGTAATGAACCTTTTTTCGATACAATTAGGAAAAAGGCTTCAGTGCTTCAGAAAGCCTCGGTTTGCCATCACTATTGAATAGTGAAAGTTCAATTTTGTGATTTCTAAGTTTCTTATTTCCTATTTTTAAATTAGGATTGAGTGTGTCTTGAAAGCTAAGACTTTTCCTTTTTTAAATCATTGCTCATCTGCATAGTGGTTGTTTTAAAACCAAAAGTTAAAAATAAATAAATAAATAAACTAAAAGTTGAACAATGCTCTATATGTATAAAATAATGATTGGTCAAAAAAAATTTAGTAATAGTGGTGAGAGAAAAAAAAGGTAATAGGTTTAAAAAAGATAAAACAATAGTCTGGCAAATAATGGTGGTAATAATGGTGATCTATTAACATCTCCCCTTTTTCCTGAAACAGCACTTCTGTTGCAGAAAATTTAACACAAATTGCTCAACTCTCTGTTGTTTGTCCCCCACCCACTGGGCTGGTCCACCCTGCCCAGGCCTCCACTGACACACACCCCATCACTTCATTCATCCACTCACTCTCCCCCTTAAAAGCATTAATTCACAAATAAAACTAACCTCTCAGTCTAAAGCCAAATCAGTGGGCTGGACCAACGCCACCCACCTACTTCACCTTGGACTCCTCCCCTGCAGTGGGACTCATCCATTCCTATTTTGTTGTCACACAATATTTCGTACACTCAACCAATCACACCGCTCACCGGAGCCCCGCTCACACACAGTTTAACACACACTCCAACACACACACATACTTCTGTTTCACTCACTCTGTCTCACACAGTACAAATGAAAATATACAGGACTGGCAAAACCGTGCATGTTTTACAAAATCATACAATACAACCCTATTAGCAGACACTGCCTTTGCTCTATACAATTAAAAATACACAAGAATGAGAATCATAACCGTATCCTTCTTACGAAATCAAACAATAACCACTGGAGTAGACACAGCATCTACTCTTATTTAACAAAATGATAAAAGACTGGAGTAGGAACAGCATCTACTCTTTTTTAACAAAATTATAAAAGACTTTGAGTAGGAACAGCATCTACTCTTTTTTTAACAAAATTATATAACACATAAGTAGGAACAGCATCTACTCTTTTTTTAACAAAATTATATAACACATAAGTAGGAACAGCATCTACTCTTTTTAACAAAATTATAAAAGACTTTGAGTAGGAACAGCATCTACTCTTTTTTAACAAACTAGAAACACTTGAGTAGGAACAGCATCTACTCTTTTTTAACAAACTAGAAACACTTGAGTAGGAACAGCATCTACTCTTTTTTAACAAAATTATAAAAGACTGAGTCTATATAAATGCGTATAAAATACAAGGTTTCACACCTTTATGTAATTATAGATACTAAGTAATCATAATTGAAAGATCTTTGTCAATACACCCAAGGTATAATAAACAGTTACTCTTCACTAGCTAAGTTAGCTAGGAGAAATGTGTGTTAGTTAGCTAGGGGAAATGTGTGTTAGTTAGCTAGGTTAAATGTGTGTTAGTTAGCTAGGGGAAATGTATGTTAGTTAGCTAGGGGAAATGTATGTTAGTTAGCTAGGGGAAATGTGTGTTAGTTAGCTAGGGGAAATGTATGTTAGTTAGCTAGGGGAAATGTATGTTAGTTAGCTAGGGGAAATGTGTGTTAGTTAGCTAGGGGAAATGTATGTTAGTTAGCTAGGTTAAATGTGTGTTAGTTAGCTAGGGGAAATGTATGTTAGTTAGCTAGGGGAAATGTGTGTTAGTTAGCTAGGGGAAATGTGTGTTAGTTAGCTAGGTTAAATGTGTGTTAGCTAGCTAAGTTAGTTAGGAGAAATGTGTGTTAGTTAGCTAGGTTAAATGTGTGTTAGTTAGCTAGGGGAAATGTATGTTAGTTAGCTAGGGGAAATGTGTGTTAGTTAGCTAGGGGAAATGTGTGTTAGTTAGCTAGGTTAAATGTGTGTTAGTTAGCTAGGTTAAATGTGTGTTAGCTAGCTAAGTTAGTTAGGAGAAATGTGTGTTAGTTAGCTAGGTTAAATGTGTGTTAGTTAGCTAGGGGAAATGTATGTTAGTTAGCTAGGGGAAATGTATGTTAGTTAGCTAGGGGAAATGTGTGTTAGTTAGCTAGGGGAAATGTGTGTTAGTTAGCTAGGGGAAATGTATGTTAGTTAGCTAGGGGAAATGTATGTTAGTTAGCTAGGGGAAATGTGTGTTAGTTAGCTAGGGGAAATGTATGTTAGTTAGCTAGGTTAAATGTGTGTTAGTTAGCTAGGGGAAATGTATGTTAGTTAGCTAGGGGAAATGTGTGTTAGTTAGCTAGGGGAAATGTGTGTTAGTTAGCTAGGTTAAATGTGTGTTAGCTAGCTAAGTTAGTTAGGAGAAATGTGTGTTAGTTAGCTAGGTTAAATGTGTGTTAGTTAGCTAGGGGAAATGTATGTTAGTTAGCTAGGGGAAATGTGTGTTAGTTAGCTAGGGGAAATGTGTGTTAGTTAGCTAGGTTAAATGTGTGTTAGCTAGCTAAGTTAGTTAGGAGAAATGTGTGTTAGTTAGCTAGGTTAAATGTGTGTTAGCTAGCTAAGTTAGCTAGGAGAAATGTGTGTTAGTTAGCGAGGTTAAATGTGTGTTAGTTAGTGTTGTAAAAAAGAAAATGAAAGGTGGGTTTCCACCCACCCCTCATCCGGGGTACAACTCCCCTACGTATTCGTTTTGATAGAGTCGCAGACAGGTGGAGTGAAGTTGAAAGCAAACCAAGTATTTATTACTGAATTCAGGAGAACCATACACACAAGACAGTTAACAGCCGTCCCAGCATAAGTTCTGACCCCCTCTGATCTGACTCCATGTTTTATACCCCAAATGACGTGAAACCTGCTGATGAGGCGTTGCTAAAATCATCTCATGTTAGTATGCATAATTTCACAAAATTTCATAATGTTAGTGCTCAAGTTTCACGTGTCTGACCGGACCACTAGTGTCTGACCTTGACTGTGTTCTTCCAGAATTGAACATCGTGGCATTATCTGTGTGAGTGTGCGTCACCCCCACACACAGAAGGCCGCTTTGATCTAAGAGCCTCCTCTGTAGCAATTTAGTCTCGTACCGAGTAGTACCAGTCGAGTTCATACAGAGTGTACCAGCCGATGATTGATGGCCGTTAGTTAGGGTCATGCAGTGAACGAAATGCTTCAAGCATGAGCTACCCTAGTCACACAATAGATTTCATATGTTATATGCTAATGTGTTAATAACGCGTGGTTAGTACGCCATACAATAGATCCTATGTGTTAGTAAATGCCTGGTCAAACAATGTTTTACTATATGTGTAAAAATATATATTGTGATTATTGGTTAATCTTCTATATAAATGCGTATAAAATACAATGTGAGTATTGGTTAATGCATATAAAATACAAGGTTTCACACCTTTATGTAATTATAGATACTAAGTTAAGTAATCATAATTGAAAGATATTTGTCAATACACCCAAGGTATAATAAACGGTTACTCTTCATTAGCTAAGTTAAATGTGTGTTAATTATCTAGGTTAAATGTCTTAGTTAGCAAGGTTTAATGTGTTTTAGTTAGCTAGCTAAGTTAGCTAGGTTAAATGTGTGTGTGTGTGTTAATTCTTAGTTAGCTAGGTTAATTGTGTGTGTTAGTTAGCTAGGTTAAATGTGTGTTAGTTAGCTAGGTTAATTAGTTAGCTTTATAATACTTTGACATGATCTACAGTAACTCCTCAGTAATTAGCAGAGGTGGAAAGTAATGAATTACATTTACTCACATTACTGTAATTGAGTGGATTTTATGAGTAATTTGTAAAGAAGTTTTTAAAATAGGTAATTTACTTTGCTACATTGCAAAACCCCCGTTACTGAGTAAAAAATAAAATGCTTGAAGAAAAAACAATTGTTTGAATAAAAAAAAAAAAACAAATTGGCACGGATGCTCATGCATGGAATAACGAGGCAGTAACGTCCTCATGCAATGCAAAATGTGCCTGTCCCACCGGACAGAGCTGTTCAGCTTTCAAAACTTCCACATCAAACCTGAGAAAGCATGTGGTGGTAAGTATTTTTATCATTAAAGCTCACCTTCCGCGAAAATCCGATTTTTCTTGTTTTTTGTGGAATACAGTAGGTCTCTCCGAGTTGAATGTGTACACCTGCACATTAAACTGTTTTGCAGCCCCCATTGTCTGCAGGAGCTAAGCAAAGAAATCCCCCCTCCCCCCCTCCGAAAAACGGGTGAATTTTGAATTATCTTTCTGCCTACGTAGGCAGAAACTCACAGACCAGCCCACCTTGGCTCGAGAAACTCCCAGAGGCGGAGCTGAAGCGACGCAACATCACCGCTCATCAGTTAGGAGGTGGGAGGCAGTGAGCGGCAGAGCGGTGGAGGGGCGTCGCAGTGCTCCTAGCCAATCAGAGGAGAGATATTTGCATGCTGTTTGCATGTATGAATATTCATGAGCAAAGCTGGAATCCGGTCATTTTGGACACACCCCTAAAACAGTCCATTAAAAAAGAGCTATACAGAGACACCTGAGCACTTTTTTTTTTTACAAAAACGGCTCACATGTCATTCATTCATACTAGAGACCACAACTAGACATTTTAAAATGAAAGAAAAAACGACGGAAGGTGACCTTTAAACAATCTACTTAAATGTTAAAACAACATGTATATAGCAGTTAAAGTATAGCAATGGCATGTTAAAAAATAATAATGAACTGTAAAACTATAAAAATACAGTTTGTAGTCACCTATATGACCATAACTTTTTAACAGTAAAGAAAAAAATGAATCATAGAAACCTATGCCATTTGTTCTTGAAAATGTTTTATAGGGTGGTCTGAACAAATACTGCCTAAAGGGTCAAAATTATTATGTGGAATAATAGTTGATTAAAAACGATTTAATTTATTATTTGTTTTTACTTTTTACATCAAATAATTAAAAGTGACTATGTAACTTTTACTCAAAGTACATTTTAAATTGAGTACTTTTTACTTTTGCTCGAGTAGATTTTTATATGGGTACTTTTACTTTTACTTTATTTTAGCAAAGTAAAGGTACTTTTACTTGATTACAAATTTTCTGTACTTTTTCCACCTCTGGTAATTAGTAATTAGTTACCATGTTTCTCACTTTATAATACTGTGACCTGCAGTAACTCCTAAAGAAGAACGCAGTAACTCATCAGTCATTAGTAATGGGTTACCATGTGGTGCTGTTAAGACAGGGACAAGGACCCCTTGGGATGGTCCTTTAAATATTATAGTGAAATGTTTGGAGTCTGATTGAAAATGGCCAAGATTTAAAAAAATATGTTCACAGCAGGAAGTATTAATTGGATATTATTTGTATTCAAGAAATGTGGTTGAAGACGTACTGAAGATGGCGGCGCGCAGTAGTGCAGCAGCTTCTCATGCTCCTAGGATGAGTGTTTCTAAAGAGGTGAGGAACTGCGCTGTGATTTGTCTCACGGAAACCTGGCTGAACCACACCATGCCTTCATGGACTCAGCCTTCCAGCTCACAAGACTGGGGGGGTGGTTTGTGCATATAAATAAACAAAAGGTTGGTGCACAAACTACGTGTTGGTAAACAGCCACTGCTCCGAGGCGACAGAGCAGCTGACTATGAAGTGTCGCCCTCACTATCTGCCTCATGAGTTTTCGGCAGTGTTCGTGATTGCTGTTTACATAGCACTGGATGCTAATGCTAACAGTGTGCTGAAGGAGCTTTATGACCACATCAGCTCGCTGCAGAACAAGCATCCGGACGCGTTCTACGTGGTAGCGGGGGATTTTAACCACGTAGAACTGAAGAACACGCTGCAGAGGTTTTACCAACATGTGAACATCCCAACGTGAGGTAATAACACGCTGAACCGTGTTTACACCAATGTAAGGGACGTGTACAGACCCTTCCCCTGCCCCCATCTTGGGCTATCTGACCACATCTCCATCATGCTGGTCCCCGCATATCACCCCCCGCTGCGACGCTCCAAACCCACACAGAAGACCATCACTGTGTGGCCCAGTGACGGCGATGCTGTGCTGCAGGACTGCTTCGGCTGCACAGACTAGCAGGCTGCTTAGTGTGAGGGGGAGCTGGATCTGGAGGAATACACATCTGCTCTTCTCGGGTACATCAGCAAGTGTGTGGAGGATGTCCCTACCACCAATACTGTGCCTATCCGAACCAGAAGACCTGGCTGAATGCAGAGGTGCATTCTCTGGTGCATTTTCAGGTCTGGTGACTTAGATAAACTCAGGAGGGCTAGAAGAGAGCTGACTGTTGGAGTTCAGAGGGCAAAAGCTGCATATGCTCAGAAAATCTAACGTTGCACAAAGTCCAAAGACCCATCCCTGCCTGAGGCTCTCAACAAGTTCTATACCTTTGAGAATTCTGACAAACCCCCAGCACCAGTCTCCCACACTCACCAGGAGAGGAGCCCCTCAGCGTGACATCAGCAGAAGTAAGGAGGACGCTGAGGAGGGTCAACCCCCGGAAAGCTGCTGGCCCGGACAACATCCCGGGAAGGGTGCTAAGAGATGCCAGATGCCATTTCCTCCGTGGTTCACACTGCCCTCACCCACCTGCAGCAGAAGGATTCCTACGTCTGTATGCTCTTTGTGGACTTCACATCTGCTTTCAACACCATGATTCCTCAGACACTGATAACCAAACTCTCCTCACTTGGACTGAGCTCTTCCCTGTGCAACTGGGTCCTAGACTTCCTGACCAACAGGCCACAGTCTGTGAGGATTCAAAACATCTCCTCCCCCACCATAATCCTCAGCACTGGCTCCTCTCAGGGCTGTGTATTGAGCCCCCTCCTGTTCACACTGCTCACATATGACTGTTCACCTATCCATTCAAGTTGTCATATTGCGAAGTTTGTGGACGACACGGCAGTGCATTACAAACAGAGATGAATCCAGCTACAGGCAGGGGGTTGGTGCAGAGAGAACAACCTCTGCATCAATGTAAAGAAGATAAAGGAGATGATTGTGGACTTCAGAAGGGGCCAGCATGCCCACCTCCCCCTGCACATTGGAGGATCTGCGGTGGAAGTGGTCAACAGCTAAAGGTACTTGGGTGTGCACCTGAGCAGTAACCTCACCTGGAGCAACAACACTTCCACTCTGGTCAGGAAGGCACATCAGCGGCTCTACTTCCTCAGGAGGCTGAGACGAGCTGGACTTCTACAGATGTGTGGTGGAGAGCGTTGTGTGCTCCAGCATGGAAGCTTCTCTGCTGCAGACAGGAAAGCACTGCAGAGGGTGGTGAAGGCTTCACAGAGGATTGTTGGAGCCAGCCTCCCCAGCACCACGGACATCTGCACCTCCAGATGCAGGAAAAGGGCCACCTGCATCAGAAAGGACCCCACCCACCCAGCACATGCACTTTTTGTCCCGCTCCCGCTCATTCCAGAAGCTGTAAGGCTCTTAAACTCCACCTCACAACACACTGCACTGACACACAAGGACAAATTACTGTTTACAAACACTTTCATTTTAAACCGCACTGAGACACTTGAATTGCTTGAATTTTGTGCACAAGGAGTGGCATAAAGTTATCCAAAGGCAGTGTTTAAAACTGATGGAGGAGGTTGTTATATTACCAGATTAAAGTAGTTATATCTGACTACATTACATAGTAATTATAATAATAAGAAGAAGAGAAAGAAGAAGAATGCATATATTTATTTATTTAATTGAATTATATATAATATTTGTATTC
Source organism: Astyanax mexicanus (assembly GCF_023375975.1). Classification (NCBI taxonomy): domain Eukaryota; kingdom Metazoa; phylum Chordata; class Actinopteri; order Characiformes; family Acestrorhamphidae; genus Astyanax; species Astyanax mexicanus. Next base: position 9,550,995 of record NC_064420.1, on the reverse strand, counting down.
CTGAATCAATCCCTTCATCCAGTTTACAGGCCTAAATCCACATCCACTACAATATTCTTGATCTGGCTGCAATCAATGCTTATATCTTGATTAATGTATACAGGACTGATAACAACTCAAAGAAATGTCATTTTAAAACGAACTTCATAAGTATAACAGACCCACGATTGGCATTCAAGGAAAGCTGCAAAGAAAAAATGAGGCAGTTTTTAAGTTAATATCCAATGCAAGAAACGAAAAAGGATATTACTGATAAATATCAAAGCGGAGGATAATGGACCGATAGATGCACGCACGCACAACCGCACACAAACACACGCGCACACACACACATACACACCGATGGGAATATTTCAGCATCTCCAATTCACCTGACGGCATGTGTTTGGACTGGAGTTTGGATTATCTGCTCGATGCCCTGAACTCGGGCAGAGATTTCCCACAGGCCGCTGGCTCAGTCTTAATAAATATTTTTCTTAAACAATAGGTCTATGCTTCTTTAGGCTTGCAATGTTAAATAGTATTATTCTGAACAGATTTCGCATATTTAAACTCCCTGAAAATGTGTTTTAAAAGTTCAGTTTTAACGCACTACTAAAAACATTAATGTTTAAATAGGACAGGTTATGGGTCTGGTCGGACTTGGGCAGAACGCGCACAGGCTCGGCCAGGTCGGGCTGGATTTTTTGGGACAGCTAATTCAGCGCTACATTACTCTTAATTAATACATAAGTAAATTCCAAACACTAAATTTAAGTAATTCAATTCCTATTAGAATTTCGGGTGAAAGTGGCAGAAATGTGTATGTGGCGGACAGCCACATTTTTTTAAGAAGGACACAAAAATGCCATCATAGGTAAAGGGCTTGTCAGATAAGAATTATTTAAATTACAAATATAACACACATGCAAGTGTCAGGTATTTTTTTTTATTATATTATTTTTTTGTTTGATTTTGTTCTTATTTCTATTATGTTTGTTTTAATCTATATTATATTTTAATACTTAATGTCTATACTTAATCTATTTAATAATATTTTATTACTTTTAAAAGTAAAAATATTTGAAAATAAAAATATTTACTTTTTAGTTGGTTTTATTTGCTTTTTTTTAAGTTTATTTTGAAGCATTGTACTGCGTTTTTATGTATGCTGGTGTTATATAAATAATGTTATTATTATTATTATTATTATTATTATTATGTAACATAAGGTAGCAGATATAAGAGGAGGTACCTTTATCAAGATAAAGTGTTTTTCATGGCGGCGGTGCTGAACTCGTCGAAATCAGCACGTCTTTAATCGGTTAATATAACGAATTTAATCTTGTAATATAACAACCTCCTCCACTAGTCTTACAAACTGTTTTTGGATAACGTTATGCTACTCACTCCTGGTGCAAAATAGTCAAGCAGTTCAGTTTGGTTTGATGGCTTGTGATCATCCATTTTACTCTTGATTATATTCCAGAGGTTTTTAATTTAAGAAACTCATAATTCATAATTCCAGGTGGTCTCTCTCTGTATATATGTATGTATATATATATGTATATATATAATAACATGTATATATATAATAATATAATATAATATATATAATATGTATATATATAATAACAAATACAGACATATGGTATATATATATACCATATGTCTGTCTTTGTTAAAAAGCATAACAAGTATTCCAGCATGAAAGCATGTATTTATAGGTGTATTTTACATCTTCCTCAGTGTAAATTAATGCACTGGGGGCGCGTGCAACAGACGGCGCCAGTCAATGCAGTGTCTATGTATGTATGTCTATGGTTGGACTGCTGGAGTTGTTACAGAACATGCTTCAGCGCATTGTTTGACGTTTTGGGAAAGTCTTTGGCGCTAAATGTGAGAACATGAGCGTCTTCTCTAAAATCCACTCCACTCTGAGCAGCACATAGTCGTCTGTAACTCTCCCAGCCTCAATTTGTTGAATTAAAGTTTTTATTTCCTCTTTTATCCTGTGGCGGAAAGACTTTTATTCTGGTACAGCTCCGAGCGACTGCTCCGAGAGACTGGCGTCTCAGCCCCGCCCCAAATTCAGGAGAGCGTTCTGATTGGACAGTGATTGGATTTTATTTTGGCACGTTTACAGCGCTGTGGTTAGAGGGAATGCAATCGCTGGGCATTGTGATTGCTTTACACATTCGCAGCGCCACACAGTGGAATACAATGCAGTTGAGGTGATTGCATTTTAAGTGCAATTCTGACACGAATTCAGCGTTTCTTTCTTTAAATACAAATCCACACACACTGTTTTTCTGTTCAGAGACTGGGTGATTTTAAAGCAGTGCACTGGAGCTAAAATTTTTCATTCTGGCACATTTTCCTCACATCCGTGTTTAAAAGCAATCACATGAGTATTACATTTAAAGGAGGAGTTAATGTTTAAAGTACCTTATGGTGAAAGCAATACAGCTGTGCCGTGATTACATTTCAGGGTGTATTTTATAAATTCTGGCACTAATTCAGTGTTTGGTTTTGAAAATACAAATACAGTCCAGTGGCGGAAGCTCAATTTCAGCCTACAGCTTAACATATGTCGTTTTATTTATACGTAAATTCTACTCTCCCTGAGATGTTTTTTTTTTTGTAAACAAAAGGCATTATTTTCAAGTTTTCACTACACAACAAAAAGGTACCCATTCTTTACATTGAACAATTACTTAAAAAAGACGCTATGACATGAATAAACATAAAATGATCAGTAAAAAAAAACATTAAGCAAAATCTTTAAAGTTGGTAAAGGAAAAAAAATGCAGGTAAATGTATTTCCTTTTTAAACAGTTTTAATTTCCTTAAATAATCCCTTTAATATTTTAAATTATTTTTAATGATAACACAATACTTACTACTGGCCCCTGTTCATTTATGTCCTGAGATAGTTTCATCAAGAGGAATGGCCATCAGTACATTTTATTTGTTACAGCACTTCCAGTCAGCCAGCTCACTTTATCAAACCAGAACAGCTGAAAAGACCTGTTACTTTCCCCACCTTTTACACCAAATTCATCTGAGCAGTTGATCTGCCCTGCTGTTTAACTCTAAGTTTTTCTTTGTAAGGAAGACTATCAAATGGCTTCTCCAAAATCCGTCCACAACATTAAAACTGTCTGACATTATGTGCAGCTTGCACTGGCGCGAGGCTAGTGTGAAGTGTGTCCGTCTGTGAGTGCTTTGTGACGTGCTGAGCAGCACCCGCTGGACAGAAACTGCAAGAGAAAAGAGTGATAGAAGTCAGAAAGAGTGATAGAAGTTTTTAATAAAGAAAATGTCGCTATAAGGATTAGGAAAGTCTCCGATTCAACTCAGAACAGAATTAAAATGCTCCCAGCGTGCACGTTTACACCCAAAGATCGCTGATTCGCTCATTTTGCTGTCAATCAAAAAGGGACTCCGCCTCAGACAGATCATCCAATCATCATGCAGAAGCTGAGCGTCTGGGCCGGCCGAGGCCAGCCCACTGCTCCATAGACCCCCAGAGACGCTGAGCGTTTGATGGGCGGGGCAAAGCCCAGCATTTATCCAATGACTCGTCTCGTTTCGCCGCGCGCTTTGCTCCGCTATTGAAGTCTGTGCACTGTTTAAAGCAGCGCTGTGAAGCTGCGGGAATGAGTGAGAGGAAAGCCGCGGCGTTACCAGTGATAAGAAGCTGATTCTGATTCTGTTCAGCGCATTGTAGTGCATATTTAATTAGTGACATGTACACACAACAGTACATATTTAATCACTTATTTTTTTACATTTTAGGGGAAGCTGAGCTTCACTTGCAGTCTTAGAGCAATCGCCACTGATACAGTCATATGAAAAAGTTTGGGCACCCCTATTAATCTTAATCATTTTTAGTTCTAAATATTTGAGTGTTTGCAACAGCCATTTCAGTTTGATATATCTAATAACTGATGGAAACAGTAATATTTCAGGATTGAAATGAGGTTTATTGTACTAACAGAAAATGTGTAATATGCATTAAAACCAAAATTTGACCGGTGCAAAAGTATGGGCACCCTTATCATACTGAAGCACAAAATTGGTTTGGTAACCTCATTGAGCTTTGAACTTCATAGCCAGGTTTATCCAATCATGAGAAAAGGTTTTTAAGGTGGCCAATTGCAAGTTGTTCTTCTATTTGAATCTCCTCTGAAGAGTGGCATCATGGGCTCATCAAAACAACCCAGCTAAAAGCTAAACCACACTGGCAGAAATTCTCCCCTGTGTCTGTTAATTCAGCCATTGTTTGTTGATTTTTACATTTTTAACAAAGGGTTTGCTGTTCTTCATATTTTAATGAGTACAAAAGATTGTATATGCTGTGTAGCTACATAAACAAAGATTTCTGGTCTTTGTAAATTACACCTGCAGCTAACCATATTTACATACTTGCTAAACACTGCTGTTACTGGACTGGATGTGTTTACAAGATACCGTTCTCAAGTAATACATATCTAGACTACCTAAAGCCAGTGATGTTAGTATACATTTTTATTTTTATTTCTCCTGCTAACTCACGTGTAGTCTTGTCAACCAGGACTCACTGACTGTTTTACATGTTTCATTTAGGTAATATTTGCTCAAAATATGGGGTGACCAAAAATAAATTGAGCAAAGAGCAAATTGTTATTACAATATTACATTACAATTAAAACAGTTAATCTACTGTATTATTCTGTAATTCAATATACAGTAAAACACATGTATATGCATGCACTATAAAATAATAGTAAAAAGAATCTGCAAGGGGTGTGCAATATTGACAAAAAACAATATCTTGATAATTTTAGTCATTTTGAATCAGTGTTAGATTGACCAAATATTCAGGGGTTGGACAGTAAAACTGAAACACCTGGTTTTAGACCACTTTAGACCAATTTTTTTTTGTCCCCGACGGACAGTTCTGGTGGAAACAGGAGAGTTGAGGTGCACATTGAATTCTGCCGTGATTTGGGCAGCCGTGGTTTTTTGGATACTATCCGGGATAGCACCCGAACATCCCTTTCAGACTGTTGGATGTGGTTGGTCCTTCTTGGTGGTATGCTGACATCTGGATACCATGGCTCTTGATACATCACAAAGACTGTGAAAAAACTGTAACTCTTACCCTGCTAATTGAACCTTCACACTCTGCTCTTACTGGTGCAATGTGCAATTAATGAAGATCGGCCACCAAGCTGCTCCAATTTAGCCATGAAACCTCCCACACTAAAATGATAGGTGTTTCAGATTCATTGTCCCACCCCTGTAACTACACCATGTTCCAAATTATTATGCAAATTAGGCCACAGGTTGAATTATACTGACTGTCATTTGCATTGACCATATAGAAAAATCTGAGAATAATATCACTTGCATAATAATTTGGAACATGGTGTATATTTATATTAGTGTTGTCAATCAACAATCAAATTGGGAAGGGAACAAAAATTATTCTGCAGTGTGTTAATAATTTATTTACTGAATTATAATATCTAAAGGCAGTTTAGATATGTTTTAAATAAGAATATCGTAACGTGCTAATGTCATGAGTTACTAAGGTTAACTGAGGAAATAAATGTGAGTGTAGCTTTAACTACTTAATAAGAGAGAGAGAGAGAGAGAGACAAAGAGAGCCTTCAGCATGGATAAAAGTAGTAGGTGTCTTCACACGTAGATGACTGGATTAGCGTCTATGCTAACCAGCCTCACTGATAGACAGTGAGAGCAGCCTCAAACACACTCACACAGACAAACACAGGACAACTGAGGGGCTTATCTACTGCCAGTTTGAGCAAAGCATGGGCATTCTCAGTGCATGTGTGCAGCAGTCTATAGTGAATGTGTGGAGTAAAGGTGTTTTGATTGTTGTTTTTTCCCCAGTGATTAGCAAACTTAATAAAGTCAGCTTTAGGGTTGACACCCGTCCCATAAAATAAGGAATCTTTTTTTTTGGCAAGTAAATGTTTGCTCTGTATTTCCCATAGACTGTATATAAAGATGGACGCCGTGTCGCCGTTCCCATTCATTCAATGAAAATGAAGCCAAAATCTTCCGCCATTTTGGCGATTCAGAGACCAGAGTCTGCGCAGTAGAGACCAGAGGAGGGAGAAAGGCTGTGGAGAGACCGCTGTGGGAAAACTTATGAAGAAACCTTGTTTTACCTTGAGTATATTGACAAGTATCTCACAATCATGATTACTTATCTTGGTATCTAAAATTACATAATCATCTGTGAAACCTTGTATTTTATATGCATTAACCAATACTCACACCATATTTGATCATTTTTATTACTCACAGTATATTTCACACACATTTATATAGAAGACTAACCATTAACCACCATATATTCCTCACGTACATAGTGAAACATTGTTTTGTACGAGCATGTGACTAACACAGACCTTAGTCTGACAAACTAACCCACATGATACATAAGGGGTTTACTAACGTATAGACCTATTGTATGGCGGACGGATCACGCGCCACTAACACCTCACTGAAACTCATTATGTGATTGCATGTTTTCTAACTAACAGCTACAAATCATCAGATAGTGCATTCTGCATGACCTGACTTAATACAAAGGAGACTTTTGGACAAACAGTGCAGTCTTTCTCTCTCTGTGCACGTAAAGTCCTTCACCTGTCAAATTAAGGAGGACATGCACGCATGGGAGTGCAACACTGTCTAATTACTGAAACAATATCTACTGTCTGGCTGAACACAGCCAAGGCCAAATACCAGCGGTCCAGTCAGACAGTGAAATCTTGAGCACTAACACGTAACACCATGCATGCTGACATGAGATGATTTTAGCAACGCCTCATCGGCCGATTTCACGTCATTTTGGGTATATACATGGAGTCAGATCATTAGGGGGGTCAGAGCGTATGCTGGGACGGTTGATGACCGTACTTTGTATGTTCTCCTGGATCCAGTCCTTTGTAATAAATACTTTGCTTGCTTTCAACTTCACTCCACCTGTCTTGACTCTCTATTTAACGAACACGTAGGGGAGTTGTACCCCAGGCGAGAGGTGGGTGCTGACCCACGGTTCATTCTCATTTCTACAACAATTTGGTGACCCGACGTCAAGTTTGACAGAGGGCAGCACCTGACGCTGATCCACCCACGGCCGAACTTCAGAGAAAAAGGTAAGCAGAAGCCAGTTTAATCAAATTCTGCATATTGGTGATTTCAAATTTGGGTGGACCGGCCGTCTGGCTGCTGTCCGGAGTGGGGCACGAAGCGTGCCAGAGTGTTTATTTAAAATACAGTAAAATACAGTTGAGGCGTGAGGGTCTCCTGGCCCTGTTCCAGGGTTCTATTGGATTGGAAGCTGGCGTGTCCCTCCGGCTTCTGACGAGAAGTTCGGATAACGGCTGGGTGTAAGCCTACCTCGAGATTGATCCGCTCGTAAATTGGTTCAGAAAATAACAAAACCGAATAAAAAACATAAAATAAAAACAAAAATAAAATAAAAACTCATAAAAAGTAAATACATGACTAATATATATATATATATGGCAAGTTACAGGGCTTAAAAAGTGTACCGGTGAGTGTGAAAGGGTGTGTGTCCAGTTTTCCTGAGCGATACTCAGAAAATGTGTGTGTGGCAGGGACTGAGAAAATGTGTGGCAGCGAATTAAAGAGTGTGTGTGAGAGAGTGAGCGCTACTGAAATGTGTGTGCGTATGTGTTAGACTGTGTGTGGAACTGTGTGTGCGCAGGGCTCCTGCGAGCGGTGTGATTGGTGTGGTGGTTAGAATTTGTTCTTAACGCAGATGTAAATAATGATTGAAGAATGGGTGTGGATACTCGATTCGCACGACATTTTTAAACCAGAGGTTAGAAATTCGGGTATCTTCGGAACTCCGGTTCCAACGGGGCCAGAACACCAACAGTTGGCAGCAGATTATTCAGTGCCGATTTGTAATGATCAGCAGCGTTCAGTTATTACGGCAAACTTGATGCTATGTCCAACCAGTAGAATTGTGCATTCTAAACGTTTACAACAGGACACCTCTGCACTGTTTATGATAAAGATATTTTCGGCCGAAGCGGCACCTGGCGGTGGTTTGTTCGTCTTTTGCGAATATCAAACTGTGCAAGTGGCGAGTCACATTCAGTCTGTTTTGAACCCACCATTCTCCCCAATTCATTTTATGGATGACTCAGACTCTGAATAAATAGTACCTGGCTATCAGGCTGGTTGTGAAAATATCGTTTTAGGCATACCTGTCGTTCCACATTTCTTATTAGTGTAATACTATATTGTATGACTGATTTTGCAATTTCATTTGCACGGAAATCAATAGCGTTGTTTAATGTAATATTTACTCTGTTTTAAATTTGCTTATGGGTGTTTATTTACTAAATTACTTTACATATCCTGTTAAAATACAATAACATTATAGCTTTGTTTAATCAATTGCTGTGTGGTAATGTGTATAACTAGCCTGCTATTTCATTCGTCCCCATCTTTCCTTGCCGATTTCTTTTTTATTATTAACTCTTGTGGCTATAATATAACGTACTATCTTTCCTGGTTAGAACTATAACCATTGCTTAGAATATATACGTTTTAAATGGCTAAGTGTTTCTGTGTATCTAGAACATCATCTGATTGGCTAACATATATTATTTCGCTATAATCCATATTTGAAAGTCTGTCCGAACAGGACTAAATATTTGTTTAAACATTTTGACGTATTTGGTTTATTGAAACGCTGGTTCACAGACACTGTTGAATCATTTTGAATTCGGAAACTTTCTTTCCTGAATAATTGTTGTTGGCTACTTAGAGGCTTCGGTTTACCTAAATTAACGTTTCTGATGTTGCATTTGACTCAAACTATGCTCTAGCTTATTGTTGGTTGTGCTTTCTGAAAGCTTCTTTCTATTCGTCTTCAGACAAGCGGATACAGTAGATTTATTAACGGAGGTCTGTTGTGGTAATTAAGGATAATATATTGTGGTCTTATCTTGAAGTGATACTGCTTTTCTTCACTTAAGTGGAAACTTGGAGCATACCGGCGTTTAACGCTGCAAACTTTTTTCTCTCTGTTCCATGCCACTCGAGGAGCGCTGAGTGCAGCTCGCGCTGAGAGGAGGGGGGCAGAGAGGGTAGGAAACTGTGAAGATTGTTCGAAAAGCCTCATGCGTGGAAACCTTGCGGTGTTAACAAAACGCATTTGAGAGAGAAGTAGAACGAAGAACCCATTCAGGTGAGATCCAACCTTGATCAGCACCTTACACACAACATGGCTAGTACTAGAAATTTAGTCAAAGAACTCGATGCAATTTATGGCGTGGGAAGCTGGGAATGGAAACCGATTGAAAAGCAAATTGAACATATTGCTAATGGAGTGAGGGAGGGGGTTTTAGATTTAGACCAGCGAGACGTAGTGCAGAAAAGTGTAATCAGGAGATTTGACACATGGGCCAAAAAACACACAGGGGACAAAATTTGTCTGATAAACATCATTAATAACATGAAGAGGGAATTAGAAGACATATCTGATCACGCTGAAACAGAGTTGAACAAAGCTAACTTGCTTAAAAAACCCAAAGCCAAACATAACCTCAAAGTAGCACAGGAAAATTTAGCACAGCTGAGGGCGATCACCACTGCATTTCTGGCCATGCTGCCAGACCTAGTTCAAGCTAAAACAGGAGATCCGCACAGGCCGACTGCAACCTCACACACTGCGAACAAAGCGGAAGTGGACAGTGAGTATACAAAACACAAGGGGGAGGGGCCATACGCCCCGCCTCCACCATACAACCCGAGACCCGTCCCACCTGTAGACATTCTAATGCCAGTTTTCACTGTAGACTCTGGGGTAGTGAATGTGGAGAAGCACGAAGGGAGGGGCTCAGCCACACAGCACACTCAACCAGCTGTAGAACACACACACACACACACAGAGGATCCGTTCCATATGCGCAGACACCACGAGACACTTAATGCCAGTCAGCCAGACTTACACTCTTCTCAAAGTTCACTGCCAATTGTGCATAACGACAAACATGATACACAGCGCCTACTCCGCAAACAAACACTACTCAAACCATCATCTGACACAACACGCCACCAATCAAAACCCACAGTCCTTATCAGAGCTACTCTTGAAGGCCATGTGACGACTGATGACGAGTCTGACCATGACAGTGACATGACTGAGGATGACGACAGTATACATGACAGTTCACTGACACACGCAGGGGCTCGTGCAGAAGCTACATTGAACAAAACTATACGAGATATGGAGCAAATCATCATAGCTGAACAGAGAGACTTGGAGTTAAGCCAAAGGGCCTTGGACACACACACACCCGCCCCTGACACAGCAAACTCTCTAAGGAGAAGCACCAGACAACGAAACCAACCTGAAAGATTCAGGCGTACACCTGAGCCTGACACAATGTGTCCACTAGTCCCCACTAGCACAGGTGTACATAAATATGTCCCATTATCACTTACGGATGCACAGACTTTAGTTGATCAACTTCCACCTCTGTCCAGTGGAGCAGCAGCTTGGTTAAGAAAGCTGGATAGTCTAACAGGGGGTATCGACCACTTCTATAGAAGCTGCTGAAGTTGAAAGACAAGCCCAAACTTATGCTCAGCAAAATAATGACCCTTTCCATGCTCACTCACAACGCCTGACTGACGTTATGAGAGAGATGTGGCCTACTAGAGTAGCATCAACACTCCCATCATACACCTGGGATGAAAAACTCAACCCGGGGGAGTATATGGGTAAAGCAGTTGAGGATTGGACTAACACTACAGGGGTGCACCCTGCTAGGGGGCAACAGGTGGTTTGGTTCAGAAATGCCATCTTGAAAGGCTTGCCTAACCTCATAAAGGATAAAATTGAGGAGGACCCGGATATGGGTTCTGACAAACCACATGACCAATGGGTCCGAACCGTTCTGTTCCACATGAACAAACACAAAGCTAAAATTGATGCCAAAGAAAAGGAAACACTTAAAATGGAAAGAGAACTCCTAAAAACTCAGCTGGCGGAAGCCAGAAAGACTTTAAATGATAACAAAACCACACAACAACCCGACACCATGATGCCTGTGACTGCAGCACAGCAGCCACAGACATTCATGAACACACAAACATACATACCTGCTCAGTCAGGGCCCACACAAACCCCACCATACACCTATGGACCAGCTCCATATTTCCAACAGCATCCCTACACAGGGGGCGGGGTGGTGAAGGGTGGCGGAGACGGGACAGGCCCAGACGAGGGGCTTGTCTACGATGCGGAGCCATGGGCCACTGGGCAGCACATTGTACGGCACCACCCGCACCTATGCAAGCAATCCCACACCCACACCAGGCCCCTCACTCTGAACAAACCCCACGCCAACATCCGGCTGGACAATACAGCGTGGAGCCATGGGGTGGACACTGACGGGGCCCAGAGGAGCAACAGGACAGCAGGGCAAGGGCAGAACCCATGCTGTCATTGGCTGTGGGGGCCACCAATATCCCTTTTCTGGTAGACACGGGAGCCACTTGGTCAGCCATCACCACAGCATTACCAGCACATCTAATTAGCAAACAAACTGTGCAGGTTAGGGGCTTCTCGGGGACACCAACGTCACTGCCAAAAACAAAACAACTAACAGTAAGCAACGGTATACAGACGGTATCACATGAGTTTTTGATTGCACCACAAGCACCTTTGAACATTTGTGGTAGAGACTTACTAATGAAAATGGGAGTCACTATTTTATGCCAACCCGACGGAATCACACTTACATGGCTGGATGGCCAAGAGACAGTGGGGGTGATGGGGTACACTGATGGAATGTACTTGCTGAGGCCAGAACAAGACGAAACAGTGGACATTTACTGGGGACTTTTATCTGAACTTGCAGACACAACACCACCACTAATACACATGTTCCAACAGTGGTTGCCTTGGATCAATGCTATGGCACCCTATGCACCGCCACCTGACCCATTCCATGTCACCTTGTTCTATGATGTGGGGGGAGATTTGACTTACCAGGACACATTTCAGTCAGAATTGGAGGGTACTGAGTGGTCGGTTGAGACCAACGGGATTTTTGTGGGTCCTGAAGGTGTAGCATCACCAGTTACACTGACGCCATCTCAATACACTTGGTATAAAATGTCAACTACAGCATCACCACACATTTCACTAGCTCTACATCCCAAACATGAGGCCCGGCAGCTGGGTCCTATGGTTAAAAGAGCTAATGAGGCCACAGATTGGGCCCCAACACAGCTGCCCGGTCTCATGTTCTCACAATCAACACAGACATACCACATTACTGGCAACTCGACTGCCCCAGTAACATTACAACATCAATTGCTAGCAAGACACCATGGTTGTGAGGACTCAGATCACCCACTCACAGAGGCATTGTTACAATCTCTGCCTGACACATTGTGGTCCACAGGTACAGACGACGTAGGATACACAAATCAGACACCAGTCTCATTTAGTATGACAACAACAGAACCAATTTGGATTCCCCAATACAGACAAAAACCAGATGCTGCGGCGTCTTTAGACCATACGGTCCAGGCTTTGGTGGAGGCCGGAGTCTTGGAACCGTGTCAATCAGCATGGAACACACCGATTTTGCCTGTTCCAAGAAAGGAACCGGGTCAATATCGAATGGCCCATGATCTAAGAGCAATAAACGCAGCTCTTGCTACACCCACTGTTTCAGTTCCTAACCCATATACTGCCCTATCGGAATTGGGCCCGGAAATGAAATGGTTCACGTGCATTGACTTGGCAAACGCATTTTTCTGTGTGCCTCTAGCGGAGCACTGCAGAGATATATGCGCATTTACACATAGAGGTACACAATACAGATACACCAGGTTACCTCAAGGATTGGCCCTATCACCGGGACTGTTTAATCAGGCCCTGAGGCATAGCCTGGAATCATGCAAACTGCCAGAGGGCTCCATTTTGAGTCAGTACGTGGATGATGCAATCATTTGTGCAACAACACCAGAAATCTGCCTGGAAGCGACCAAAGCAGTGCTAGACTGTTTAGCGAAATCTGGGTACAAAGTTTCCAAACAAAAATTACAGTGTTGCAGATCTAGGGTAACTTTCCTTGGACGTGTAGTAACACAGGGGTCCACGGGCATGTCAGCCACACACAGATCCGCTATACTGTCACACACGAGACCAGAGACTGTCAAAGACATGTTGGCGTTTTTAGGACTGACGGGTTATAGCAGACAGTACATCCCTGACTTTGTAGGACGAACACAACCTCTCAGAGACATGGTAAAATCTCTAGGAATGCGAAATTTGTCTGGTAAACTGACTTGGACAGTAGAGACCGAACAGGCGTTTATAGATGTTAAACAAGCCTTATCTACTGCAGCTGACCTCGCCAGACCTGACTATTCACTGCCTTTTTACATGGATGTTTCTGAAACAGACACTTTGATCAACGGTGTACTGTTTCAGAAAAAGGGGGAAGGTAGGGCAGTGCTAATGTACTTAAGTGTTCCATTGGACCTTATAGAGAGGAGACAACCACAGTGCACAAGACATGTAGCAGGACTGGCCAAATTAGTCCAAAAAACATCGCATGTTGTAGCAGGATACCCATTACACATACTAACCACACACGGAGTAGTAGCGTACATAAATTCGCAAATGTTCACACTCACTCCATTGCGACAGAGGCGTATCCACAAAGCACTGACTGCACCCAACATCAGCTACACACATGAGGGAGTCAACATGGCAGAAGGAATCACGGAAGGCCCACCACACGACTGCGAAGAACAGGTAGAAAGGGTGGAGAAAGTAAGACCAGATTTACAGGCCACACCCATTCCAGGGTCGTTGAATTTGTGGACAGATGGGTGTGGGTACAGAGCAGACACAGGCGAAGTCAAAGCAGGATATGCAGTAGTTCAGGAAGCAAAGGGGGAGGCGTATGAGTTTGAGACGGTCGTAGCAAAAGAAGTAAAACAAAATCCATCAGCACAGAAAGCAGAACTATTAGCAGTAATTGAAGCGCTAGAGTTAGCAGAAGGAAGAGAAGTTACAGTACTAAGCGACTCAGCGTGGGTGGTGTCCGCGGCTCATGTAGACATTCCACACTGGAAACAAGCAGGATATGTCACAAGCTCAGGGAAACCAGTCAAACACAAGACAGAACTGATGCGTTTAGAAGCAGCGATACATAAACCAAGCAAGGTCGCGATAGTAAAGTGTAGTGGACACCAGAAGGGAGACACATTGATAAATAGAGGAAACGAGGCAGCAGACAGAGCAGCAAAAGGTGCAGCAGGATACACGGATCCCAACACTATGCTTGTGTTGGACTCCAGTGTACCATGGGAGCCAATTCCAACAGGAAAAGAGCTCAGACAGATACAGGACCAAGCGAGTCCAGAAGAGAAGTAAACGTGGTTAGCTAAGGGGGCTAGCCCAGAGACTGAGGTGTGGACATCGCAAAAGGGACAAGCGGTATTACCCATGTCACTAGCGAAAGCAGTCTTAGAAGAAGCACACACAGTAGCACACGTTGGCAGACAACAAACACTGGAAAATCTGAAACAATGGTGGCACCCATACATGACAGCATTAGTAGTAGATCACATCACTCAATGTCAGATTTGCAACACCCAAAATGTAGCAAAAGCACTTAAGGTAACACCGGGTAAGTTTCCATTGCCAGATTCCCATGGAGAAGAAATTCAGATAGATTATACTGACATGATTGACTCAGTAAGGAGATGTAGGTATCTTCTGGTTGTAGTAGACCGATTTTCGGGGTGGGTGGAGGCAATCCCCACCATAAAAGAGGATGCCAAATCTGTGTGCAAGATGCTGATCAATTCTTGGATACCCGCCAACGGTTTTCCTAGAAAAATTCATTCAGATCGGGGTACCCATTTTACGAGCAAGACACTGCAGTGGGTGGAGCAGTCATTGGGGCTGCGCCATAGCTATGGTTGCGTATATCATCCTACATCACAGGGTCAGGTGGAGAGGATGAACCAAAATTTGAAATGTAAATTAGCTAAGATTACACTGACCACGGGCATGAATTGGCTAGATGCCCTACCAATTGCCCTGATCAGCATTCGGAACTCCATTAATAGAAGCACAGGCTTCTCCCCATTTGAGCTGGTCAGAGGCGTAGCGTTCCCAGGCCCAAGAACAAGATTGAGTCCTGATGCGGGCTTGCCTGGGATCTCCACAGATATGTATCGTGAGCTGTTTTTGAAACTAAAATCAGTGTGTGAAGATCTATCTGTGCAGGTACGGAAAAACAGAGGAGAGGAGGAGCACGAGATACCTCCAGAGGTGGCAGTGGCCCCATGGTTGTACCTGAGAGCCATTAAGCGAAAGTGGTCAGAGCCTCGCTGGACAGGTCCATTCCGGGTGACGGAGAGAACCAGCCACGCGGTACGACTCCAGGGCAAAGGCAACTCGTGGTTCCACTTATCTCAGTGCAAGCCAGCACTGCCACCCGGGGAGCATCAGAAGCAGGAGCAAGCAACCCAAGAAGTGCCATCTGGGCACGCCGTGAAAGAAAGGCGTACGACAAGAGCACCCCTACCTCACCAAGTGTAACCTGGAACACCCACTCAGCGCGTAACACCGAGCCGACAGCTGGGGCCATTCGAATACTGCGAGGACAACAGGCACCACCAGAGAGCTGTCTGAGCTCTGGATGATCCAGTGCAATAAAACCTTTTTCGTTTACAGGTCACCTTGGACTTTGAAAAAATTGTAAAAAAAAAACAAAAAAAAACACACATTGTAACTTTAACACTTACACATATAAGGTTATAGACTGGGATTTGCTAAATTAGGGGGGAACACATTATTCTTCTTTGCAGGTTACCTTGGACTTTGAAAAAATTGTAAAAAAAAAAATACACTCTGTAACTGTTGTAGAAATGAAAAATGAAAGGTGGGTCCGCACCCACCTCTCGCCTTGGGCTACAACTCCCTTACGCGTTCGTTGAATAGAGGAGTCTAGACAGATGGAGTGAAGTTAGAAGCAAAACAAGTATTTATTGCAAAAGACTGGATCCAGGAGAACATACAAAAGAACGGTTATCCACCGCTCCAACATACGCTCTGACCCCCGTAATGATCTGACTCCATGTATATACGAAAAATGACGTGATATCTGCCGATGAGGCGTTGCTAAAATCATCTCCTGTCAGCATGCATGGTGTTACGTGTTAGCGCTCAAGATTCGCTAGTCTTTGGCCTTGAGTGTGCGCAGACAGTCCGGCATTTGTTCAGTAATTAGACAGTGTTGCACTCCCTGTGCGCATCCCCTCCTCAATTTGACAGGTGAAGGACTTTACGTGCACGGAGAGAGAAAGACCGTATTGTTTGCCCAGAAGCCTCCTTTGTATTAAGTTAGGTCATGCAGAATGCACTATCTGATAATTTGTAGCGGTTAGTGAGAAAAACATGCAATCACATAATGAGTTTCAGTGAGGTGTCAGTGGCGCGTGATTCGTCCGCCATACAATGGGTCTATACGTTTATGTATCATGTGGTTTAGTTTGTCAGACTAAGGCCTGTGTTTAGTCACATGCTTGTTAAAAAACAATGTTTCACTATATACGTGAAGAATACATGGTGGTTAATGGTTAGTTTTCTATATAAATGTGTGTAAGATATACTGTGAGTAATAAAATGGTCAATATGGTGTTAATATAAATGTGTGTAAGATATACTGTGAATAATAAAATGATCAAATGTGGTGTAAGTATTGGTTAATGCATACAAAATACAGGGTTTCACAGATGATTATGTAATTTTAGATACCAAGATAAGTAATCATGATTGTGAGATACTTGTCAATATATTCAAGGTAAAACAAGGTTTCTTCGTAAGATTTCCCACAATTCCCCCTTTCGACGTATCAAACAGATACGTCGACAAACCGTAATTCCTCCAAATCATGTATTTACATATGTTCAACACTTGAAAACATGTGTATGAACATTGTACTAAAATGTGAGAGCGAAAACCTGTCGCGGCAGCCTTCCAACCTATTTTGACAGGAAAAATTCTCTCACAGCCCCTCTGCCACCCAGGCGGCTAATGAGATGAACTCTATCAAAGGAGGAAGTGACATCATAACCTTAAAGTCATCCCCAAGACTAGTTGGTTTACAGCAGTTCCTCTTGCTCTTCCTCACATTCCAGTATAGGCCGATCCCAATTGACATGTGTCGACCTAATTACGTGTTCCCACTTGTTACAAGGTCTGGCTTTATAAGCTGCTTAATCGGTGTTATGGGTGATTCTCATGAAGCTGTATTCAACATGTCCATGACAATTTTTAAAATCAGTACTTAATTCACAAAAACTCTGATATTGTGTGTAAAGCAAATAGGTAGTACTGTATGGATCAATTGTTTTCATTATCATAGAAAATTATTTTTATATAAATTAATTAAAAAAAATATATATGGAAATTCTCATCACCGTTATGTGTCCGTACCCCTTCCTTCTAATTTTAAGTTAAACCATATTAAAAGTACTATGCATATCGAATCAATAAAATAGATTAAAGTCATTTAAAATATCAACATTTATACATAATATAAATATTTTGAACAAAAAATGTACTTGATTTTAAACAAAATAATTGTGTCCGAAGAATTTTTTCTCATTACCGTTTCATGATTTTACCCCCTAAAAAAAATTACACTGTGCCTTTAAATTGATCAGCTATCCCATGATGCATCACTTCAGAGACAAGCTTCAAAATGGAGATAAGGTCAGTTGGTCACTATTCTCTCCGTTTGAGAAATCTGTGTTAATATTGCTAAAACTGTCCTCAGTTACACTGTGTATTATCATTACCGTTATGGTTTAATACTCATTACTTTAAAAATATAAAAATACATTATTTCATGAATATTATCACAATATAAGGCTTTTACAGCTGGCAAAGTTATAGGTTGTTAGCATATTAGCATTTTAAGTTATTTGTGAAATTAGCTAAGAGCATCTCATTACCGTTTAATTGTGTTCTCACTTTGAGACGATGGCCAATGTTATTATCATGATACCCATGAGGGCAACGGTTATTATTATCTGGAGCCATATTGGAATAGCCAGAGGAAATGCTTGTCCGTTATAGTTTCCGTACTTTGACCTGTCCCACCTCCTTTGTCCGTACCAAGCCATTATTAAACCATAAATGTGTTTTCCCTCTAAGTTTTCCACTATCTAGCAAACTTGTTATCTTACAGCCTTATATGTGTAAGTGTTAAGGTTACAGAGTGTATATATATATATATTTTTTTTTTTACAATTTCGTTTTTGCAAGAGTCCAAAGCAACCTGCAAAGAAAAACAATGTTCAGGACAACCTGTAAGGGAAAAATAATGTGTTCCCCCCCCTAATTTAGCAAATCACAGTTTATAACCCTATATGTGTAAATGTTAAAGTTGCAATGCGTGTTGTTCTTTTCTTCTTTCTTCTTGCTTCAGGATTCTGAAGGTAAACTACCTCAGCCCCACGTACGAAGAGCTTTATTCTGGCTCTTGATGTCTGCAATATCAGTGAATGAAAAGTATGAGTTGGTGTGTGATAAGACTATGTGTGTTTTTTAATGAGATGTGTTTAAGAGTTTCTGTATGTAGTGTACTTTGACGCAATCGAAACGTTGCTGAATGAGTCACTCCCTCACTTCCGCTCCTCAGTCACAGCCAGGCTGTGTGCTGTCTGCTGCTGTGCTCTGAGAAATCTTTTCTCTGCTGTGGCCAGGCCAGGCCCGTGCTGCGGGGGTTCTGCTGCCCCTCCTTCCTGCTTCTGCTGCTGCAGGGTCAGACTTCTCAGCTGTCTCGTCTCCTCCTGCTGCTCTGTGAGCGATCTCTGTTGTTGCACAGCTGTAGAACCCTCGCCTATCAGTTGATCTGCGTACGTTGTTCTCTCAGTCACCTGGAAAGGCCCAATCCAGCCAGACCCGTTCCCCTTTCGTGCGTAATGGCGGAGGAGCCCTCACTCTGTGTCTGTATTGGTCCACCTTTGCACCACGTTCTCCTTCTCCCCCTGTGTAAACAGATCTGAAACGAAACTTTTGTATTCGTTATAATCATGTTTAAGGTTCACTATTCATTTTGGAAGTTTTTAAGGCGTCCTCCGTGTCTCCTTTCTGCAAGTTAAAATACATGGTCAAAATACATTTATCACACTTGACTTGAGCTCTAATTTCCCCTTGGAAGTTAATTATTTCATATTTAAATTTTGTCTGTGCACAGATTTAAGCCCAATTTTTGTTTTCTTACCTTCCTCAGTTGTCCTGATTTTCAGTTATACTCAATCATGATCTTTAATGTCAAAAGTGCTTTAAATCCCTAACTTTTAGGAATTTTCAATTTTAAATTGCAACCTTTAATTATCATCACCATTAATTACTTGCTTTTACCTTCCTTTTGTTCACATCCCTTTCCCTTTTAGTGTAACTGCTTCCCTGTGGCTCTGTTATATCCAAATTAGCTCTTACAAACACTACTAATGTTCACCACCCAGTTTACCACTAGACACACACTATGTCTCATGCATGCACACACACAAGCTCAAACACGTCCACTCTCACAAACACTAACCAAGCTAAAGATCACACACCTCAACTCTGCAGCATCATTGTACAGACCATATTTTACTACTTCACAGCACAAAACTGCTGCTTTAAACGCACCTGCTGTTAAGCCTCCCACTTAAAGCTTCCTGTAGATCTTCTCATATTGTATTGGTAATACCTTATAGATAATAAATAAGAAACAAACATTTGGAAATACATCTGAATCATGTTTTTTACATAGATCGTAATGATCAGCTGCTCTATTTTCCCCTCCATATCCACACTGATTAATAGAATATCAGGGCCCAAAGTTTTAAATTCTGCACAAACTACACATAATGTGGCTTCTGTCTCAGGAATGGTTCCATATTGATGTACTGGGCTTTCTTGGGTTACTTTTGCTTGGACTTTAGAATCACCGCTTGTGGCTATATTATTTTACCTGCCACTTTAATTTTCTGCGGTGTGCTATTTTACTAAGACATTATGTTTCTGACTTTTTCAATTCCCAAGATTTTATAAAGACTTGATTTCTATATTTAGTTGATTTTATTTAGTGCTTTAAAAATTGGGAGAAGTGGAACGTGATTATTTTTCTCTGTATCAATCGTTCCATTACAAACAATAATATTATCAATATTAATAAACACAGATGTTATGCTTTGCTTTGTCCACGTTATTTTAGCAAATAAAATCCAAACAATGCTTTTCATTTACTGATCAATATTTTCAATATGTATTTATGCATATACAATGCCAAGCAGATTGCTTTTCACAATTATCAACAATACATCTATTTCCTTAAACAATTTATCAAGTCTCACTTACTGTTTTTTCTGTTCAAAAAATGGCTTACATGTTGAATAGTGAAAGTTTAATTTTGTGTCTACATTTCATATTTTAAAGTTAGGATTGAGTGTGTCTTAAAAGCTAAAACTTTTACAATATTGCTGAAAGTAATTGCTCATCTGCATAGTGGTTGTTTTAAAATCAAACTTTAAAAGATAAGCAAGCTAAAAGTTTAAAAAATGCTCTATATCTATAAAATAATTATTGGTCAAAAATTTTTAGTAATAGTGGTGAGGGATGAAAAAGGTTAATAGGTTTAAAAAAAAGATAAAAAGTATAAAATAATTATTGGGCAAATAATGGTGGTAATAATGATCATCTATTTACCTCTCCCCCTTTTTCTGAAACAGAATTTCTGTTTCAGAAAACTTAACACAAAATTGCTCCACCCTCTGTTGTCTTTCCCCTGTCCATTGGGCTGGTCTACCCCGCCCAGGCCTCCACTGACACACACGCCATCACTTCATTCATCCACTCACTCTCCCCCTGGGCTGCGCTTCCCCTCCACGATGTTTTCTCCGTTTTCTGTTAAAATGCATGTGGTGGTCAGATCGAGACTGTGCCTGCCTTAGGTTGTCCCGTTGTAGTACGTTGGGATCTTACCCGTCTTTGGCTAACCAGCCTATCACACTGAACCACACACAGCGTAGCAGCACTGTTTAATCAACATTCAGTGCCGTAGTGCCCCCGCAGGGTACAGCCAGGGAACGCAAACCCAGGTATGTCACACTGTCATAAACGCACACTCTGGTGTTTACTGTGAAAGCCTGTGCAAGGCACCAAGTACCCATGGTTTATTATTTGTTATTATTGTATACATATTTTATTTATTACCATCATTATCACCCTTTCTCTTCCACTTAATTTAGCTTAAATTGTTTGCTTTTATGCCACTGCTCTGAAATAGACCCAAAAGAGTGCATTTCAATGAATTATTAAGAGTTGGCATCTGTACCTTAAAGGTGTACCACAAGGTTAATTTTTGGTCCAGGTTTATTTAATATATATATACATAAATTATAGTGCTGGCTCTGCTTCTCAGATTGCAAACTTTACCATTATGCAGATGAAACAATTTTATATTGCTTAGCTGATTTTGTTTATGCTGGAGCTAGAAAATTTCAGAATGCATTTGCTTTATAGGTGGCACTGTATAAGCATGAAAACTAAATTTATGCTGTTTTCCAGATCTTTTCTAGTCTAATTTAATACTATACAGAGAGAAAGTAAAGCAAGTTCTTCATTGCAGAAGGTAAAGCATATTGAAAGCAAAATAGAAAGCTCATGTTTTCAACATTTGATTATGTCTCCTTATCAGAAAAATACCAAATTCCCTGTAGCTTGAAATAGATGCAACACTGCATTTCCTTAGAAAATAATAATAATAATAATAAAAATAAGGTCTTTCCTCACTGTTTTCCGAAATCTACTATCGCTCTTAAGATAATCAAAATATTAACATAGACGGATATCCATGAGATCATAGAGAAATTAGATATTACATCTGTCTTATATAAGTGTCATTCAGCTAGCACTGAACTCAGATCAGTCTGAATAAGAAACGAATAGTATGATAATTGACTAAATCACCTTATAGAAAAAGCTGTGTTTTGAATGGCAAACTTATTAACACATTCACTATTCACTATGTAGAATTTTTCTATTTATTGAACTGATTATTTAAGAATCAAACAAGAAACCATGTTTATTTGTCCTGCTCTGAGTACAGCTTATACAACAGTGCTGCATGGCATAGTATATTTTGGAATTTCTAGCATACATCTTCTGTACAATATTATTATAATATAATTTAATTAATAGGGAACTATATGGGGGGAAAAAATGTACTGCTAAGTTTCGACAGAGCATTGTAAAAATGGCAAATCCAAATTGCTTAGTATTTCTGCAATAGGAAACGATTCCGAAACAGCCACACACCTTCATTATGTTCATTATTAGATTTGCTTATATAATATAGAGTTAGACATATGTCCCTGTTAGGTTAGGGCCCCCAAGATATAGTCTAATACCCAAGATTAAGGTAATTATGGTCCTCAATTCTGACTCCCCTTTTTCTTTTTCTCTTTTACTTTGTATTTGTGTTGCTAACCAACCCCAAACTCCCTTTATTAAATTCTCTAAATTCTCTAATTATGTATCCAGTCACACACCATTATTCAACAACTTAATTATCAATATTAACCTTCCCCAACCTCGCTTACATTAAAGTACACTGTACTCATGATTGGGTATTCACAGTTTCATATTTTCATTTTAGAACTGTCTTATAACCTATGCATATATTATATTATATTATAGTTATATTTAGCATCAGTCACTTTCGTAATCGATGTCATCACACTTTACTCTTTTATTTATTGAATTATTTATGATCATTAGTAATATCTACTGCACTGCTCCGTTTACAGATAGATCTTTACCTTGTATAGTTAGGTTTTGTATATCCTTATATTTATATATATATCTATCTACCCATACAAAAGCCTTTTCCCCCTGTTCACCTCTGTCCCACATATTAACTGTGTATTACTCTATTTCCCTACTGAACTGATGTTCTATGTTCTATGATGTCTCACAAGTGTTAATTCACAAATAGCCAACCTCTCAGTCTAAAGCCAATAGACTGGACCAACTCCACCTACTTCACCTTGGAC
The DNA here is from genome assembly GCF_023375975.1 of Astyanax mexicanus. Taxonomy (NCBI): domain Eukaryota; kingdom Metazoa; phylum Chordata; class Actinopteri; order Characiformes; family Acestrorhamphidae; genus Astyanax; species Astyanax mexicanus. Next base: position 9,527,856 of record NC_064420.1, on the reverse strand, counting down.
TCCTCCCCTGCAGTGGGACTCATCCATTCCTATTTCGTTTACACACAAGAGTTCGTACACTCAACCAATCACACCGCACACACAGTTCCACACACAGTCTAACACATACGCACACACATTTCAGTAGCACTCACTCTGTCTCACACACACTGTAACGCATACGCACACACTTTTGTTGCATTCAGTCTGTCTCGCTCACACTGTAACGCATACGCACACACTTTTTCCAGTCACTGCCACACACACATTTTCTGTGTCTCCGTCAGGAGAACTGGACACAGACGCTTTCACACAGACCGGTACACTTTTTAATTTTTATAAAATGAATACGAAAGCCTGCTACAGGCCCGGGAGATCCCTCAACCGTCTTTGGACAAACACAAAAGCCTGCTACAGGCCTCGGGAGATCCCTCAACCGGATTAAATAAACACGTAAAATAAAAAAGAGCCTGCTACAGGCCTCGGGAGACCCCTCAACCGGATTAAATAAACACGTAAAATAAAAAAGAGCCTGCTACAGGCCTCGGGAGACCCCTCAACCGGATTAAATAAACACGTAAAATAAAAAAGAGCCTGCTACAGGCCTCGGGAGAACCCTCAACCGGATTAAATAAGCACGTAAAAAAAATTAAAAAGAGCCTGCTACAGGCCTCGGGAGAACCCTCAACCGGATTAAATGAACGTAAAAATAAAAAAGAGCCTGCTACAGGCCTCGGGAGAACCCTCAACCGGATTAAATGAACGTAAAAATAAAAAAGAGCCTGCTACAGGCCTCGGGAGAACCCTCAACCGGATTAAATGAACGTAAAAATAAAAAAGAGCCTGCTACAGGCCTCGGGAGAACCCTCAACCGGATTAAATGAACGTAAAAATAAAAAAGAGCCTGCTACAGGCCTCGGGAGAACCCTCAACCGGATTAAATAAACACGTAAAATAAAAAAGAGCCTGCTACAGGCCTCGGGAGAACCCTCAACCGGATTAAATAAACACGTAAAATAAAAAAGAGCCTGCTACAGGCCTCGGGAGACCCCTCAACCGGATTAAATAAGCACGTAAAAAAAATAAAAAAGAGCCTGCTACAGGCCTCGGGAGAACCCTCAACCGGATTAAATGAACGTAAAAATAAAAAAGAGCCTGCTACAGGCCTCGGGAGAACCCTCAACCGGATTAAATGAACGTAAAAATAAAAAAGAGCCTGCTACAGGCCTCGGGAGACCCCTCAACCGGATTAAATAAACACGTAAAATAAAAAAGAGCCTGCTACAGGCCTCGGGAGACCCCTCAACCGGATTAAATAAACACGTAAAATAAAAAAGAGCCTGCTACAGGCCTCGGGAGAACCCTCAACCGGATTAAATAAACACGTAAAATAAAAAAGAGCCTGCTACAGGCCTCGGGAGACCCCTCAACCGGATTAAATAAGCACGTAAAAAAAATAAAAAAGAGCCTGCTACAGGCCTCGGGAGAACCCTCAACCGGATTAAATGAACGTAAAAATAAAAAAGAGCCTGCTACAGGCCTCGGGAGAACCCTCAACCGGATTAAATGAACGTAAAAATAAAAAAGAGCCTGCTACAGGCCTCGGGAGAACCCTCAACCGGATTAAATGAACGTAAAAATAAAAAAGAGCCTGCTACAGGCCTCGGGAGAACCCTCAACCGGATTAAATAAACACGTAAAATAAAAAAGAGCCTGCTACAGGCCTCGGGAGACCCCTCAACCGGATTAAATAAGCACGTAAAAAAAATAAAAAAGAGCCTGCTACAGGCCTCGGGAGAACCCTCAACCGGATTAAATGAACGTAAAAATAAAAAAGAGCCTGCTACAGGCCTCGGGAGAACCCTCAACCGGATTAAATGAACGTAAAAATAAAAAAGAGCCTGCTACAGGCCTCGGGAGAACCCTCAACCGGATTAAATGAACGTAAAAATAAAAAAGAGCCTGCTACAGGCCTCGGGAGAACCCTCAACCGGATTAAATGAACGTAAAAATAAAAAAGAGCCTGCTACAGGCCTCGGGAGAACCCTCAACCGGATTAAATGAACGTAAAAATAAAAAAGAGCCTGCTACAGGCCTCGGGAGAACCCTCAACCGGATTAAATGAACGTAAAAATAAAAAAGAGCCTGCTACAGGCCTCGGGAGAACCCTCAACCGGATTAAATGAACACGTAAAGATAAAAAGAGCCTGCTACAGGCCTCGGGAGACCTCTTGCTCAACCGGCTTAATGTATTTTAAATAAATACTGTGGCACGCCTCGTGCCCCACTCCGCACAACCGCCAGACGGCCGGTCCACCCAAATTTAAAATCACCAATATGCAGAATTAGATTAAACAGGCTCTGCTCACCTTTTCTGAGGTTCGGCCGTGGGTGGATCAGCGTCCGGTGCTGTCCTTCTGTCAGACTCGGCGGGGTCCAAAATGTCGGGGGTCACCAACTGTTGTAGAAATGAAAAATGAAAGGTGGGTCCGCACCCACCTCTCGCCTTGGGCTACAACTCCCTTACGCGTTCGTTGAATAGAGGAGTCTAGACAGATGGAGTGAAGTTAGAAGCAAAACAAGTATTTATTGCAAAAGACTGGATCCAGGAGAACATACAAAAGAACGGTTATCCACCGCTCCAACATACGCTCTGACCCCCGTAATGATCTGACTCCATGTATATACGAAAAATGACGTGATATCTGCCGATGAGGCGTTGCTAAAATCATCTCCTGTCAGCATGCATGGTGTTACGTGTTAGCGCTCAAGATTCGCTAGTCTTTGGCCTTGAGTGTGCGCAGACAGTCCGGCATTTGTTCAGTAATTAGACAGTGTTGCACTCCCTGTGCGCATCCCCTCCTCAATTTGACAGGTGAAGGACTTTACGTGCACGGAGAGAGAAAGACCGTATTGTTTGCCCAGAAGCCTCCTTTGTATTAAGTTAGGTCATGCAGAATGCACTATCTGATAATTTGTAGCGGTTAGTGAGAAAAACATGCAATCACACAATGGGTTTCAGTGAGGTGTCAGTGGCGCGTGATTCGTCCGCCATACAATGGGTCTATACGTTTATGTATCATGTGGTTTAGTTTGTCAGACTAAGGCCTGTGTTTAGTCACATGCTTGTTAAAAAACAATGTTTCACTATATACGTGAAGAATACATGGTGGTTAATGGTTAGTTTTCTATATAAATGTGTGTAAGATATACTGTGAGTAATAAAATGGTCAATATGGTGTTAATATAAATGTGTGTAAGATATACTGTGAATAATAAAATGATCAAATGTGGTGTAAGTATTGGTTAATGCATACAAAATACAGGGTTTCACAGATGATTATGTAATTTTAGATACCAAGATAAGTAATCATGATTGTGAGATACTTGTCAATATATTCAAGGTAAAACAAGGTTTCTTCGTAAGATTTCCCACAAACCTTAACACTTACACATATAAGGCTATAAGATAACAGGTTTGCTGGATAGTGGGAAACTTAGAGGGGAAACACATTTCAGGGTTTAATAATGGCTTGGTACGGAAAAAGGGGGTGGGACAGGTCAAGATACGGACATTATAACGAATCAGCATTTCCTCTAGTTATTCCAATATGGCTCCAGATAATCATAACCATTACCATCATGGGTATAATGATAATAACACTGGCCATTGTCTCCAACCAAGAGCAACTAACAACGGTAGAAGGAACAATTGTAAACACTTCGGCAATCGTACGCCCGACAAACGCAACAACTACAGACCAACCCACACAGCTTAATAGAACCAAACGATCAACCATCAGCCAGTCTAACTCAAAATGCATCAGGCGCTGGGGAGGTATAGAATTAGACTATCATTGGGGGGAGACGACCGCATGGACAGTAAACTTATGCGACGTGGTTACTTGTGGTAAGCAGGGGTCCAAGAGGGAAGCGGTGTACTTGTGTTGGTCCCGTGATGATAATCTCAAGTGCAACCATAACTCCGACCAAGCAGCTTATATGGCCAGACCGTGTAACAAGTGGGAACACGTAATTAGGTCGACACATGTCTATTGGGATCCAAGCGAACGCTGGGCTACTCGCGAGCGGGAAAAATGGAATAAACTTAACATACAGAGAGATAATGACCCAATAAAGAATCTAATAACCATCGCACTAGAGTGGCAATCCGATCCTAATGGGGAAAAATCTTCATCATTTTTCATGGGGTCGGGGTGGATGTAAATGGTAACGACCCTGTGGGATGGATCAAAGTTAGAGCTACAGATAAACCGACCATTGACACCGACGACGCTGAAAAGACTGCAGTAGACAATAATGGGAGGGATGGGTCAATACTGGGAACGGATTATTCTACATGGACAACTGAACAGATCGTAAAGCTAAGTACAGGGTTTGAAGGGAGCAATTTATGGATAAAATGGATAAATGCACAAGCCAGAGAAGCCAACATGGACGGGTGCGTAGCCTGTGCCGCAGCTAGACCTACATTATTTCTAGGTCCAGCGCCACTTTTTCCAACAGAAGACCCGATAGGATTCCAGTGCATGATCAAGTTAACACGTATGCCTAACCCCGCTAATTGTACCGCCCTGTCACATATTTTCCCAGTCATAGCCAACAACACCGGCTCAGGACAATTTCAGATTCCCGATTCAGGTAACTTTACCTGTTTTAACCACACTGCAGGGGATGAGACAAAGAACCCGAAACACTAATTTGTGTCACACTATATTAAATGGCGATTCCGGTAACTCCATAGGCCCATGGGCTAGAGCGGGACTGTATTATTATTGCGGAGGATCAAACTTACTGTTGAGGCTGCCCACACGTAGTCAAGGCCTCTGCGCTATGGTAAGACTAATCTCGCCAATCACTATGTACGGCGCACACAAAAACGCTAAGAACTATAATAGACCTAGGAGATCAGATGCCGATGATTTCGACTTGACCAAAAATACACCTACATACATAGACGCAATAGGCATACCTCGGGGCGTACCGGACGAGCATAAATTAGTAGATCAGATAGCCGCCGGGTGGGAAAGTATCTTAATTTGGATCACACCAAACAAGAATGTCGATAGAATTAACTACGTAAATTGCCAAGTAATGAGACTGGCTAACATTACCGGAGCAGCAATAACAGGCTTATCAGAACAGTTGTCTGCAACTTCGCTAATGACCATACAAAACCGTATTGCCTTAGATATGATACTCGCTAATCAGGGTGGCGTCTGTCATATGTTTGGAGACGTATGTTGTACCGTAATCCCTAATAACACGGCCCCAGACGGAAAAGTAACTAAAGCGTTAATTGCCCTAAAGGCACTGTCTAGAGAAATGGCAGAAAACACGGGGGTAGATAATCCGATCACTCAATGGCTGGAGAGAACCTTCGGGCAGTGGAAGGGGGTAGTTATATCTATGGCTTCGGCAATTGCTGTATTCGCTGCCATTTTAGTTACATGCGGATGCTGCTGCGTGCCATGTATTAGATCCCTGATAGAAAGAACGATAACACGAATGATGGAGGGCAAAGACGATAAACCGCCATATATGTTACCTATACTGGAGTGTGAGGAAGAGCAAGAGGAACTGCTGTAAACTAACCAGTCTTGGGGATGACTTTAAGGCAACGATGTCACTTCCTCCTTGATAGGGTTAACCTGGACCGCCTGGGGGGCAGAGGGGTCGTGGGAGAATTTTTCCTGTCAAAAATTGGTTGGAAGGCTGCCTCACAGGTTTTCGCTCCCACATTTTAGTAAAATGTTCATACACATGTTCTCAAGTGTTGAACATATGTAAATACATGATTTGGAGGAATTACGATTTGTTGACGTATCTGTTTGATACGTCAAAAGGGGGAATTGTGGGAAAACTTATGAAGAAACCTTGTTTTACCTTGAGTATATTGACAAGTATCTCACAATCATGATTACTTATCTTGGTATCTAAAATTACATAATCATCTGTGAAACCTTGTATTTTATATGCATTAACCAATACTCACACCATATTTGATCATTTTTATTACTCACAGTATATTTCACACACATTTATATAGAAGACTAACCATTAACCACCATATATTCCTCACGTACATAGTGAAACATTGTTTTGTACGAGCATGTGACTAACACAGACCTTAGTCTGACAAACTAACCCACATGATACATAAGGGGTTTACTAACGTATAGACCTATTGTATGGCGGACGGATCACGCGCCACTAACACCTCACTGAAACTCATTATGTGATTGCATGTTTTCTAACTAACAGCTACAAATCATCAGATAGTGCATTCTGCATGACCTGACTTAATACAAAGGAGACTTTTGGACAAACAATACGGTCTTTCTCTCTCTGTGCACGTAAAGTCCTTCACCTGTCAAATTAAGGAGGACATGCACGCATGGGAGTGCAACACTGTCTAATTACTGAAACAATATCTACTGTCTGGCTGAACACAGCCAAGGCCAAATACCAGCGGTCCAGTCAGACAGTGAAATCTTGAGCACTAACACGTAACACCATGCATGCTGACAGGAGATGATTTTAGCAACGCCTCATCGGCCGATTTCACGTCATTTTGGGTATATACATGGAGTCAGATTAACAGGGGGGTCAGAGCGTATGCTGGGACGGTTGATGACCGTACTTTGTATGTTCTCCTGGATCCAGTCCTTTGTAATAAATACTTGGCTTGCTTTCAACTTCACTCCACCTGTCTTGACTCTCTATTTAACGAACACGTAGGGGAGTTGTACCCCAGGCGAGAGGTGGGTGCGGACCCACGGTTCATTCTCATTTCTACAACACCGCCTACTCATTTAAATAACCCCGCCCCTGAGGGCTGCCTCGCGGTCACAGACTGCAGAGCGGGGCGGAGCGGAGCTGACTGTCTGTTATTGGTCCCGCCCATAAGCAGCCCTTTTACCATAACCACACCTTTTTTGAATAGAGCCGAATAAAGTTTTAAAAACCGAATTCTGTGGGGATATAAAAATTTGACAATATAAGCAGAGGTTACACTAGCTGCTGCATTTAAATAATGGACTTAGAATTACAGTATATTAGAAAAAAACGTGATTGAAAGTTGTCTGTTTTGCCATTGAAACCTATGGGGATGGGTGGGGTTACACAGCTTTCTGCAGCCGAACAGCAGGGGGCGCCCGACCTGTGGTGGCTTCACTTTTAAGAGACGATGCTCTGTCCAGCTATACACAGTCTATGGTATTTCCATACATGTCCATTACGCATGTCACAATTGCAGACATACAAAAACACAGAAGACTCAAGCAGCAGTGTCAAAGTTCCCTTATACCCCAATCGGTTTGATTGATTGATTTTTCAGGATTTTGAGTTTTAAAGTTGAATAATCATTTATTTAATATACAGTAGTATTAGCCAAATATTATATATGACCATTTAAGGAACAAATAATACTAATGGATTGACAGTAAGTACATAAATAATAAATACATTTGTTAATAGAAAACCTTTATTCTTTAATATATTTTTATATTTCCTAGATTAAAAATGTTTGTGGAGCTTTTGGTGTATTTTATTTCAAAATGTTTGGATTTTTTAAGAATAAAGTGTTCAGCGATAATTATTATTGAATAGACAGTTTGTTCAGGTTTTTCCTCTTTAAGTAAAAATGTCCCCAGGGTTCTAAGAGAGTCCCAATAGTCAATAGGAGAGCACTGGCAGACGCTTTTTTATAAATTACATCATCATAGTCCAGCACTGCTAGTATAGTTGCCTCCACTGTTCTTTTTCTAGCGTGCACAGGTAAACAGGACAGGCTTTTGTCTGCACTTAATGGCGAGTTTGTCAATATGGAATTTAAAAGAATGTTTTAGTCAAATGCCGATATATACATGACGTTTTCCTATTGCAGCATGTGTAGAACCTGCTGAGCAGTATAAGATTGAATCATCTGCATAAAGGTGTAATTTGCAGTCTACGGTAGAGGCGCCAAGATCATTGATAAAAATATTAAATAAAACTGGACCCAGGATTGAGCCCTGTGGGACTGTTATGGGCTGTAGTTCTGATTTATGGTTACCAATAGACACACATTGCTTCCTGCCAGAAAGGTAATCCTGGGCCCACAGGGTTGCATTATTGCTAAAACCAATCTTATGTAAAGAACCTAATAGTAGATCATGAGCAACATCATCAAAGGCTTTTGTGAGATCAATAAAAATGGCAGCACAGTACTTCTTCTTGTCTAGGGCCATGTATAGATCATTTAAAACCAGAGTGGTTGCAGAGATGGTACTATGTCTTTCTCTAAATCCAGATTGATAGTTATGCAGGATAGAATTTTCATAAAGAAAAGACTTGAGCTGGTTATTTACTAGGGATTCTAAAAAGTTCTCTCTCCTCCTTTATGCAGAGGAATAACATGAGCTGTTTTCCAGATACTGGGAATTCTGCAAGATAAAATAGAAAGATTAAAAATGTATGTAATATGTACTAAAATAACTGGTGGTCAGAGATAAAAAAACTGTTAACTACAATTTTAGTTGGGATTTGTTGGGAGTTGTTTTTGAGGAAGTTTACTGCTTTCCACAAATCTTGTGGATTAGAGGAGCTGGTAATTAGGTCGAGAAAATAATCTGATTTGGCTTTTCTAATTGCAGAGGTGCATATGTTTCTCAATTGTCTAAATGTAAGCCATTTTTTTACCTTCCCCTGTGCATCTGGCAATTGACCAGGCTTTATTTCTTGACTGTAGCAGTGAGGAAATTTCTCCTGAAAACCAGGGGCTAGATCTGTCTCTTTTCCATAAGGGTGTAGGAGCGGGTTTGATATTGGGGGGGACACATTTGCTGATATGAACCAAAGCCCACCCTATAGTTTCCCAGAGCAACATTTGTGGAATTACTTTTAATCACAAATAATCCATTTTTCTGTATTCTGTGTATTACTGGAACATCCAAGTAAAGGTGATTTTACAACCTAAACATGTTACTCCACATTACATTTACTGTTGTTAGAAAAAAACATGCGTGAAATTTCTGAATTACATACATATGATAAAAACTGATCAATTATCACACAATATTTAAAATAATATAACAACAGATTTGGTTATTATTATTATTATGTATTGGCATGTCAATTCTGTGGTATATTTACATTTTCTTACAAAAAATTAGTAGCATTGGGTCCTGTGTTTTTATTTTTTTCTGCTGAGAGCACGATGGTGTCCTTTCATGAAAAAGAATGTAACTTTATGTTTCATAGACATTTTTGGCAGAAGTTAATATAAACATTAGACGTCAGGACCTGTGTTCTTACTGTGAACTACAAATGAACAAAAGTCACGTTAGATCGTACATATTCTACTGCATATTCCCACTGTTCTGCATATTGTAGAGCTGTTTAGAGGCACTTAATAAATTAAGTGTTGGTATGATGATATATATAATGATAAATTAAGGCTCCATAGGCGAGCTACATTTTAACAGGTAGGGGGATTTTAACAGGTAAACTCAAAAAAAGATTGTTCATTAGCTGATCAGCTGGAAAACACACAATTTTAGTCTATCCACAACATCCTTTTGCAGTAGATCTCGCCATCTTTATCAGCCAGAGTGGTGGATTCCAGACCCTTTCCGCATTTAGCACAACGGAAACAGCTCCTATGCCAGGACTGGAGGAGAGATTACAGTTTTTTTGTAACCAAACAAGTAAAAGCTGAGTAATTATAAAAAAACGCTTGATTGCTGTTGTTGCTACTAAGGGTGCTACACCCAAGTTATTAGGTTTCGGGGCTAAACACTTTTTCACACAGGGCTAGATTGATTTGGATAGTTATTTTCTTTTAATAAACAAAATTATCATTTGAAAAGTGTGTTTTATATTTAATCAGGTTTTCTTTGTCTGATATTTACGTTTGTGTGATTACTATGATTTAAAAACAAAAACAGGAACTCACGCCATTTTTTCACGCCATTGTATAATGCACTAAAGATTGTTTTATACTAGAGAAAAGGTGATAATTCACCTCAGAATATTACTGAGTGTGAGTTTTCACAACTATTATTTACCAAAAGTAGTTTATTTTGATAGTTAATTTTAGTTCTACTGTTACATCAGTGTCAAAAACTTAGTTTCACACTTACATTTCCTGCTCCTATGACCTTCTCAGCTGCATACACAGCTTTGCTACAGCGTGGGCATATCTCAGACCCGCCACACCTCTGGGCAAACTTGGAGCTGTTTGGGTTGTTAGTGGGCTGGTGCGGTTGAGCACTGCAAAATGGGAAGAAAGATTTTCATTGTCTTTTAATACCCAACCCATTGGATGTTTTCCAATTTTATTGCATTTATATATTAAGTTTTTTTTTAAATCCAAAAATACACTTTTTAACGTCAAAGTGAAAACAGAAATGTTCAAAATATATGTATAATATGAAATAAATTATATAAATTATTTCCTTCTTCTTTTATTTATTTTAAGTATAATCCATTTTAGTTATATATAGTCAATATCATTCAAATGCCATTTTTTAATTACTTTTTATTGTATTTATTATTATTGGGGTTTTCTATTTTTTTTTCTGTTGATCTTATTTGTTTTACTGACTCCTACTTTTGGTTCTATTTATCTTTTTATAATTAAATCTGTGGCCATAATTGATTATAATTGATAATTGATAATTTACTATGTCTTTAATTATATTTAATACTATTTTCATGAATATACTTATGTGTTATGGTGTAGTGTTTGGTGCTTGCCAAAGATACTGTCTATAGAGAGACTTTAGTCTGGCCAAAAAGTCTCATCAGACCAAAGACATTTTTAAGCTTGGTTAAACTCTCCCACATGCCTGTGGGTAAACTGATTGAATCCTTTGCTACTCTCCCATAAAGCTTTGACTGGAAGTGGAAGTTTCTCTTTCACGTTTTGGGAGGAGAAACATGCCTTGAGCCTTTCCTCCCTCCTAGCATCCAATACATACACTGTATCCGCCTGCCTGCATTGTGTTTGGTGATGTAAGCTTCCATGAAGTTCTCTACACTCTACTGTTCTTGATCTAATCGGAAGATCACATAAAGTTTGGAGGTGCACTATGCTCCTCAGCATCCACTGACCCTGCTGTTATTTTACACTGACAGAGCGAGTTGTTTTCATTTCCAGTTGCTTCCACTGTGTTATAATAGCACTGAAAGTTGGCTGTGGAATATTTAGTAGTGAGGAAATTTCCAGACTAGTTGCACCGGTTCTGCATACATCACATTACCACGCTGGAATTCACTGCGATCCTAAAAGCCACACATTCTTTCATTAATGTTTGTAGAAGCAGTCTGCATGTCTAGGTGTTAGCTTTTATACACCTGTGAACATGTTGACTGATGAGTGAATGATTTGGATGAGTGAGTGAATACTTTTGATAATAATAATAGTGTACTATCTATCTAGCATAGGTCTCATACGATAAGGGTTCGAACCTCCACCACCCCACCTCCTCCTTCGAGCTCTGCTATCTTTCCTTCCTGACTCACTAATGAGTGAGGGGGACTGCCAAGCTACTACAAGAACCACCTGCACTCCAGTTATAAGCCCTCCCTGTTCTTTCCCCTCTCATCACAAGGAAGGAATTTGCCATGTTCTACTTTCATTTCTTAATGAGGTATTTAATTAACTTCAAGAGATGATGAGTGACTTTCAAACTTTGATATATTTTCTTTGTGTGGTGTTGTGTGTAGCGATCCCAGCTGAATAATGGTCAAAAACTCGATAACTGATGATTCATGGAGATTTATTGCCTTTAGCTCCAGAATTCACCGTAAGAGCTAGTTAAACCAAAACAACAAAAATAAGGGGTTTAAATTACTATCAGTACAGTTACAGTGCAAAACATAACACAGTATGTTTCAGGATAGAACAAATACATTAACAGTTCACAGTCCCAATAAAGAGAAACCAAATACAAGTCAGCTCCACTCAAATACCCATAAACAGTGGATATGTTTGCCCTTACACATTTTAAATGAGACACAAAAGAAGAAAATTAACTTATACTTGAAAGACCTTATACTCTAAATTAACCTTATGAAATAAAGTTACCTTGTTCGCCAATCAGCTAGGGGCTATTTGTCCTTTTTGAGAGCCTTCCAGCAGCTGTCTGAACACAACTTTTCCCTCCAAAGTCTTTTTACCCAGGCAGCAACATACGTGAGTGGAGAAGCAATACTTGTCAACATAAGAGTCTTTTCTTTTTCACATGAAAAATCCAAAATAAATATAAAACAAAATTAAGATCTTAAATGAGTTACAAAAATAAATCACTCTTTAAGAATCCTTTACACTCCCACCAAATCACGAATGCAATACACTGAAACATTCCTCAGGCATTAGTGATTTCTATAGCTTACAAAGTCTCATGAACCGTAATGAGTCTACATAAGATATAAAACATGTCACATCTTATTTACATTTTACTAACAACTGTTAGAGCTAGACTTTAGGCTTCGCAATGTTGAGTGAGAGAGTTAAAGCAAAACTCTATTCTGTCTCCAACAACAGTACAAGTTTCTGTATGGGTCGTTCAACCATAGATGGCAAGCTGAGGCGCTGACCATTTTTGCTTAACTTCTGGTCACCAAGTTGTATTTTAACTCTCCTTATTAGTCCGTCTTTGGCAATAGTGGTTTCTAAGACCCTACCCAGTCGCCATTCATTTCTTGGCAAGTTGTCTTCTTTCACCATCACTATATCGCCAATCTGCAGATTCCTTTTTGGTACATGCCAGCGCTGCCTAGTAGCAATGTTTGCAAGATATTCCTTTCGCCAGCGGCCCCAAAACTGCTCTGTCAGGTATTGCACATGCCGCCACCTTTTCCGTGCATACATATCTTCCTTGACAAACATGCCAGGTGGAGGCAGAGGTGTAGTGCGCTTCAAAGTAAGCAAGTGATTAGGAGTGAGGGGCTCCAAGCTGTTTGGATCACTGAGGGTGTCGACAGTTAGAGGGCGATTATTTACAATTGCCATTGCTTCATATAGGAATGCACGTAAGGAAGGGTCATCTAATCTACCTGGGGAGAGTGAAAGTGTAGTGTTCAGGACAGCCCTTATCGTCCTGATCTGCCGCTCCCATACTCCACCAGCATGACTTGAGTGTGGTGAATTCATGCAGAAGTCACACTGCTTCTGTGCAAGAAAGGTGGCTATTCTTTCTGTGTCAAGCTCATTCAGTGCTTTCTTTAGCTCATTTTTGGCCCCCACAAAATTGCTTCCCTGGTCAGACTTGATCTGCCGTACCATTCCTCTTATGGCAATGAAACAACGCAGACCATTAATAAAAGCATCCGTTGACATGTCGGTCAGCATTTCCAGGTGCACAGCACGAGAGCAGAAACAGGTAAATAGGAGACCATACCTTTTGTGAATGCTCTGACCTTGCTTTGTCAGAAAGGGACCAAAACAGTCCATTCCACAGTAAGTAAACGGCGGTGATGGTTCCAGCCTTTCTGGTGGAAGGTCTGCCATTTTTTGCTCCTCTGATGGTCTTCTTTGTTTCCTACAGGTTAAGCACTTATGGACAAAGGATGCCACAGTCCTATTGATGCCTGGAATCCAAAAGCCATTGGATCTAATCTCGTTAATTGTAAGACCTTTGCCTTGATGCTGGACCTTTTCGTGGTAGTGAGAAATTATCATTTTTGTGATGGGGTGATTTTTATGAATAATTGCAGGGTGTTTGAATGAATTAGGAAGAGAGGAATCATGAAGTCTCCCTCCCACCCTGAGCACACCATCCTTATCTACGAAGGCATTAAGAGAGTGCAATTCATGATGAGACGGCAGAGAGGTTCCCTTGCTTATTCTCTTCAGTTCACGTTGGTACACCTGGCCCTGCAGAGTCTTTATTATCACATGCTGTGCATTCTCACGTTCAGTCACAGTAGTTAAACTGTTAGATTTGTCTTTGTTGATTCGTCTGAGGATGCGTGCAATGGCTTGTGTAGCCTTTGACCAAGAAGAGAAGTTGGACAAGCGATCTATCAGGCTTAATTGCTCTGCAGCTTCTGTGTTCAGGGTATGAACTACCTTGATTTCTGGATCTCTGATAGGTAGCTCTGATGAAAGGAGAATATCTTTCTCTCATAAGAACCTGGGTCCTCTGAACCAGTTGGAGGACAGAAGTTCACTGACAGTTAACCCTCTCGAAGCATGATCTGCCGGGTTCTCAGTAGTGGGGACGTATTTCCATTGCTGAGATGTTGTGCTGAGGTGAATTCTTTGCACCCTGTTGGCTACAAATGTATGGAATCGCCGTGCTTCGTTGTTTATATACCCTAGCACTACCTTGGAGTCAGTCCAGAAGAATTCTTGAAAATTTGCATTTCCAAGCTCCTCTTTTAGCATATTGCTAACCTTTACAGATACTACTGCAGCTGTCAGCTCTCGCCTAGGAATTGTTGTAAGCTTTGTGGGAGCTACTCTTGACTTTCCAATAACTAGAGCACAGTGAATATCTCCGTCTTCATTAGTGAGTCTTAGGTATGAGCACTGACCATAGCCACTGCTACTTGCATCGGAGAAATGATGCAGCTCTGCTTTCACGATTTTTCCAAAGCTGGCTGGTGCATAGCTACGGGGTATATCGTCAAGTTGCTTAGGTCATTTTTCCAGCGTTCCCACCTTGGCTGAAGTTCATCCTTCAGAGGATCATCCCATCCTGTGCCATGTCTGCACATCTCTTGTAAAATCCCATTGAGCACTACAGGTGCCACAAACCCTAAAGGGTCGTACAAGGAAGCAACTGTTGACAGTATTCCACGACAAGTGGCTGACTGGGGTTTTAGCTCGAACTTGAACTTGAAACAATCGGACTGTGTGTGCCATTGAATACCTAGGGCTCTTTCCAAGGGCAAGTCACCAAAGGCCAGATCCAGCTCCTTCACATCTTTTGCTCGTTCTGATGATGGCAGGCTTTCCAGAACAGCTTTGCTATTTGACACGAACTTGTGTACAGTGAATTTGATGTTTAGTTTATTCATGTAATTGCATTAAATTCTCATTTTAAGGGCAAAGTTTAACTGCAATGTCCATTCCCGCATTCTCTAAAAAGCTAGCGTTTGTGGATATTTTGTTTTCCTTAAATGGCCGTCATTTGGTGTAATTCTGCTCGCTAACTATTACTTACACTAAGTCAAGAGGCACTAACCCTTTTAATGTCTAATGATTTTGGATAGAAAAATGACATAATTTTTGGAGCTAAGGTTAAAGGCAAGATTTAAACCGCTACTCTCTGACAAGTGAAACAAGTATTTTAAGAAATATTTTTTTTCTTTACTAATTATGTCATTAGCGTTCTGTCCAATTTTGACGGTGTATTTTAATGTGTGTTAATATGTGTAATAATAATTCTAACATGGATAATGTTAAATGTGTTGTGTGTGTGTGTGTATATATGTGTGTGTGAGTTGTTTATTTATTTAATGCTATCTCTATATAACATTGAAATAGGTTTAATGTACTGATCTTGCTACTTGTTGTTTTGTCTTTTTTTGTGTGGTTTGTGAGACAGTTATAGGGGAGATGTTTTTTGGTTGGAGCTTGGAGCCCGTCTGCTGGTCGAACGCATACACTGCAGAGATTTATGAATGAGTGAGTGAGAATACAAATCTTTTTACCTGTTTTGTAATGTTTTATTTGTTTACGTGAATTTGGAATATGAGGGCCACATATGGTGGTGTAATTGTGTTAGTTCACATGGATCAGGAGGGTTTTTAACTGAACCAAATATTTTATGTGTAGAGTGAGCGAAAAGGTTTGGGGCAAACCATCGAATAATAACAAATATTTGATTTGTTGTAAATTATTTTCAACTCCCAGCTCAATTTTTGAAGTACTTTAGAGGTACACATTAGTAGAAGTTTAATAACCTCTGTAATTGAGTCCACTTAGTTTGACGAATACACTATAAAAATCGTTTCTATTTGATAAAATATACATGATACACAGTATTCATGCTTCGTGTGTTCCACATTTTGGATTTCCAAAAGCTGATTATTATCCATGAGAACACAGGCTGTCTCTGAGAAACATACTTACTCACTACTACTACTACTACTACTACTACTACTACTACTACTACTACGAATAATAATAATAATAATAATAATAATAATAATAATATTCATATTAATAATAATAATAATAATAAATATTGTTATTATTATTATTATTATTATTATTATTATTATTATTGTGATTGTTGGTGTTATTGTTATTATTTGTAGTATTATTATGGTTGTTGTTGTTTATTTGTTTATTTATTTGACTGTTCCTACACCTCTCTTGAGCGAGAACAATCTGTGATTTAGAGCTTATTGCGTTATATTACGACCCTCGTGTAAGAAGTGAGAGGTTTCTGACCCATAGCTTATTTCAAGAGGTTGCGTACAAATGTGTACTTTTCATCACAACTTGATAAGGACGTTTTTATCTTTTAAATATTACCATATAAAGATAGCTAGATATTCGTTGTCTGTTTTTGTGTGTTTTGACAGACAGTTCTAGGGGAGATGTTTTTTGGTGGAGCTTGGAGGCCATCTTCTGGTGGAACGCAGACACTGCAGGGATTTATGAATGAGTGAGAGAGCATACAAATATTTTTACCTGTTTTGTAATGTTTTATTTTTTTACATGACTTAGGATTATGAGGGCCACATATGGTTGTCTAATTGTGTCATTCTCATGGATCAAGAGAGTTTTTAACAGATTTTAATATTTTATGTTTAGAGTCAGCGAAAATGATTGGGGCACAGTGCGAATTATTGCTAGACATTCGGATCTTAACAAATATTCTATTTGAGTTGTAAATTATTTACAACTCCCAGCCCAGTTTTTGATGTACTTTAGAGTTACACATTAATAGAAGTTTAATGAACTCGCTTATATTGGATAAAACATACATGATACACAGTAATCGTGCTTGGTGTGTTCCACCATTTGGATTTCACACGGCTGATATTTTCCATGAGAACACTGGCTGTGTCTGAGAAACATACTTACTCAGAATACTCCTACTGCTACTACTACTACTACTACTACTACTACTAATAAGTATTATTATTATAATTATAGTTATAATACTAATAATGATTATTAAAGATCTTATTATTAAGTTTTTAGTTGTTTATTTGATTAGTTATTTATTTATTTGCCTGTTCCTACACCTCTCTTAAACGATAACACTCTGTTATTTAGAGCTTATTGTGTTATATTACGACACTCATGTAAGAAGTGAGAGGTTTCTGACCCATAGCTTATTTCAAGAGGTTGCGTACAAATGTGTACGTTTCACCGCAATTAGATTAGGACGTTTATCTTTTACATATTATCATATGAAGCTAAACAAATGAGATTTCTTTATTCAGTTGGTTATCACAATACACATATATGGCCACAAAATTGCCATATAGTACTTTATACTAAAGAGCAGAGGATCTTGCTAGATGTTTTTGCCTCCCTTCCATTTGCTAATGTTGCCCACTGGTGATCCACTAAGCAGTAAATATGTTAATGCATTTTATTGTTTCTATTAGTTTAAAACAGGAAATAAACGAAACTTCCAAAAAAACATATAATAATATATATATCTAAAATAATATATAAACCAAAAAAGAAATAGAAAAAGAAACCCAAAAATATTTATGAAATTATATGTATGTTCATGTATTTATTATTATTATGTGTGTGTGTGTGTGTGTGTGAGAGAGAGAGTGAGGTCGTGTATAACCATAATATGCAATATTTATTCTTTAGGTTATTTCTCTTTTCAAACCACTTTCTTCAGCTTGTCACAGCATTTATTTTGTATTGGAGAGAACAGCATGAAAAGATAATAATATTAAGACATTTTGAAACTCAATCACGTTGTTCCGTAGAGCATGGTTGTGTTTTTGAGGCCAGGGACTACAATCCCCAGCACTATACAGAGTACAAACGCGGTGACGTCACGGTACGCGTGGCGCATCGTCGTGACGTTTCGGAAGGCTATTGGAAAATAGAAAAAACAGCAACCAAAACATTAATAGTTCAGCCGTAGTCTTTTTGATTGACAAAACATAATACGTTTATGTATTTTTTTTTATACTATCTCCATGTAACATGTATATATATTAAATGTACTGATGTTGTAACT
Source organism: Astyanax mexicanus (assembly GCF_023375975.1). Lineage (NCBI taxonomy): Eukaryota > Metazoa > Chordata > Actinopteri > Characiformes > Acestrorhamphidae > Astyanax > Astyanax mexicanus. The sequence goes on along the minus strand of NC_064420.1, from coordinate 9,509,692 downwards.
TGTTGTTTGGTTATTTTTGTGTTGTTTGTGAGACAGTTATTTTGTGTTTTTTGGTGGATCTTGGTCGCCATCTGCTGGTCGAACGCAGACACTGCAGGCATTTATGAACGAGTGAGTGAGAATACCAATCTTTTTACCTGTTTTGTAATGTTTTATTTGTTTACATGATTTAGGATTATGAGGGCCACAGATGGTTGTCTAATTGTGTTAGTTCACATGGATCAAGAGAGTTTTTAACTGCAATATTTTATGTGTAGAGTGAGTGAAAAGGATCGGGGAATAGAGCGATTTATTGATAGACATTAAAATATGAACAAATATTTTATTGGATTAGTAAATAATTTACAATTCCCAGCACACTTTTTTTGAAATACTTTAGAGGTACACATTAGTAGAAGTTTAATGAACACCGTAATTGAGTACACTTAGTTTGACGAATACGTTTTAAAAAATCGCTTATATTTGCTAAAACATACATGATACACAGTAATCGTGCTTCGACTTCGACGTTCCACATTTTGGATTTCACAAGGCTGATTATTATCCACGAGAAGACAGGCTGTCTCTGAGAAACATACTTACTCACTACTACTACTAATAAAAATAATAATAAATATTCTTATTCTTATTCTCATTACTATATTTGTGGTTGTTGAAGTGAGAGGTTTCTGACCCATAGCTTATTTCAAGACATGGCGTACAAATGTGTACTTTTCATCGCAATTTGATTAGGACATTTATCTTTTAAATATTATCATATAAAGATAATAGAATGAGATATCTTTATTCAGTTGGTTAACACGATCCACATACATGGCCCCAAAAGTGCCATATAGTGCCAGATGTTTGTTTCCCCCTTCCATTTGCAAATTGGCCACTGATGATCCACTAAGCAGTAAATACGGTAATGAAGGATTTTATTTTATTTTATTGTAAATTTGAAGGGACAACATGAAACAGGAAAAAAATGAACCTAACAGAAATAAATTTAATAAATTATATATACATAAAATAATATAAATAATTCAAACAAGACATAGAAAAAAGAAACAACTGCTACATATATATATATATATATATATATATATATATATATATATATATATATATATGTGTGTGTGTGTGTGTGTGTAATCATATATATGTTCATGTATATATTCCAACATAATACATTTATTTATTTATTTTTATTTAATGCTATCTCCATGTAACATGTAAATAGATTTAATGTACTGCTGTTGAAACTTATTGTTTGGTTATTTATGTGTGGTTTGTGAGACAGTTCTAGGGGAGATGTTTTTGGTGGAGCTTGGAGGCCATCTCCTGGTCTAACGCAGACACTGCAGTGATTAATGAATGAGTGAGTGAGCATACAAATCTTTTTACCTGTTTTGTAATGTTTAATTTGTTTACATGAATTTGGATTATGAGGGTTGTCTAATCCTGTTAATTGTCATGGATCAAGAGAGTTTTTATTAACTGATCTAAATATTTTCAGTGTAGAGTGAGAAAAAAGGATTGGGGCATATTCCAAATAATTGATAGAAAATAAACAAAACTCCCAGCACAAGTTTGGAAGTACTTTAGAAGTACACATTCAAAGAAGTTTAATGAACTCGTAAATAAAATTAATACACCTAGTTTGACGAATACACTTTCCAAAATCGCTTATATTTGATAAAACATACATGATACACAGTAATCGTGCTTTTTGTGTTCCACACTTTGGATTTCTCAAGGCATATTACTATTATTATTATGATTATTATGATTATGATGATTATTATTATTCTATTTTATTTGCTTTTTTTGTTTGTTTTATTGAGTATTTTGGACTGCGCCTACATGTCGATCACACTACATGAGCTCCTACATGAGCGATAACACTCTGTGATTTAGAGATTATGTAGTGATATATCACGGCACTATTTATTAAGGTGTTTTATATAATTTTTTCTTCCCGGCATATAGGCTTTATAGAAATGCATGAGTACGATACTATTTGAATACATATTAATATGTTTAATTCATGTTAATGTTTGTAAATTAGCTTAAGGTTCACACAATAGTACATTCATATACAGTCAGCTAATCTATTCAGATGTTAATTAGACATTTTATGTGCAGGAGACCAAACCATAACATGCTGCATAAAACACACTTGCTTGACTGTGACACTGTGTCCCACATGGTTCAGTGCATCATAAAGTGTGTCTGGCAAGATGTAATATTCAGCATTCATTGGTGTAAGATATCTGCAGTTACTAATTTCAAGCAGGTTCATTTCAGCAGATATTGTATATAATCTGTATTTCTGTAGCGCTCTAGTGTATGGGGGCGGTGCAGACGGCCACACTGTGAGGGGCCACCCAGCTGCTTTGTACTGGGCTCCGCCTATCTGTCCTCAACTAGGTCCGGTAGAGTAGAATATCAGGCGCTGGCTGGCCGATGTAGCTTCATTCTTTCTTCTCGATTACAGGGAGCAAGAGCAGCTACGATGTCCGGCCGCTTTTGCTTTTGAGTTGAGGAGAGTGAGCTGTAGCTTAGACCGAGGCGCCTCGCGGTTGCCGCGGTCCGCTATTTCTTCTTTTGTTTTCCCGGAGTGAGGAATCTGTTGAGTCGCTGCTGTGAACCGCTCCGCCAGGGTGACGCCGGGGCGTCTGCTGGCTGCTGTCGGCGGCCGTCTTCGCCGCCATCATGGCGTCCCGCATGGCTGGTGGATTAAACATGAAATACTGGGTTAAAATCACCTACAACGGACCGGGTGAACCACCAAACCGAGATTTTTTAGCGGATTTAATTTTCCAATCACAGTGGCTTCAAGTGCAGGATATCCATTCCTTTATCAGTCTTCCCAGCAGAAAAGACTTTGAACTCTGTTTCAGAACTGAAAGAGCTCTGAGAATTTTCTTGGATGTACATTCTCAGAATGAGAGGCTCTGGAAGGATCTTGAGCTTTTTTCACCAGTCAAAAGTGATGAGAAAACGATCGTGAAATTCTGGACTGGAAGGATATCTGATGAAGACATTGAAACTTACCTGCGGAGGTTCTGTGAGATTCTGAAACCCGTGGTTAAACCTGTGGACAAATATGGGCTCTGGTACGGAATTAGGAAGTACCAAGTGAAGATGAAGAAGGACAATCAAGGAAATGAAACCTCTCTTCCCAACTCCATCTCATTTGGACCTCACAACGGCAAAATAACATATCATGGACAAGTATCAAGATGCTTTATTTGTCAAGACTTAAACCATCAGGCGAAAGAGTGTGGGAAAATCAAGTGCTGGCAAGGGGAAGCAGTGCACCTTCACTGCTAACTGCACTCTGTGTGGAGCTTAGGGGCACAATTACTTCATGTGCCCCAAATCCTATACTAATATCTCCAGAGTGGTATCCAGACCCAACCCAGAACCTATCGAGGTGGTGAGTGAGAGTATGGAGCAGGAGGTGAACAGCAGCACTGTGTCTGATGCTCGGATTGTCCGTCCAACGACCCGTTTCACACCCAATCACCCACCTAACACAGCACAACGTGTCTTCACAGAGGACCCTGAAGCAAGTGGTGTATCCTGCATTGAACAGGAGGGGGTGGAGAATGAAGAGGAGAGTCACGACGAGGAGTCACGCAGCAGCAGCGACAGTGGCAGTAGTGGCAGCAGCGGAGACACCGACAGAGAGGATCACGACACCAGCGCTTCGTCTGAGGGAGAAAACAGCGATGAGTCCGAGGCAGCACCGTCAGCAGACATGAAGGAGGATCAGGCTCCCCTTTCACCATCTTCTGCTCCTTCATCCGGTTCCAGACCTGCCCCCGCGCTCTCAATAACGGGCACACCTAGGAAAAGAAAGATCAAGGCAAGCTTCTATGGTGCCTGGTGCTGGAAACCTGGAGCAAGAAGCAGACGGTTTTACATCAAACAAAAAGAAGAGAAAGATACCTGGGACTAAAGGTATGAAAATAGTTGAAAAAAAGAAAAAGAAATGAATTAGACTTTTATGACCTCTGTCATATTTAACATCGCCACCTGTAATGTCAGAGGTATACAGTCTAGAAGTAATAGAAAAAGTAAATTAGATGTATTAAGAAATGAAAATTTAGATGTTTTATGTGTAGCGGGTCCAAACGGTCAGGAGCCCCGCCACCGTTTCTCTGCGTTGTGTTGTGTGTTAGGAAGAAATACCCGAGACCTCTGTTGTTGGTACCAATCCGGGAATCTTTTATTATCTGGATGTACAAGATAGAAAGCTGTGAGAAATAGCATCCAGCCTCGTGTCTGCCTGCACAAATCACTCTCTCCAGCAGAGCTCTCAGCCAACTGACACAGTATATATTATTTCAGAGAGTCAAGAGTATTTAACAGTATTTGTATAATAGTAATTTGCAGTATAGTTACATATACAATTCACTTACTAATAAAATAAGAAAATGTACAAAAATGACAGACATAGCCAATAGAAAAATATATTTAAAAAAATTATAATAGTAAATATAATATTTTAGTATGAAAATGACTACTTATAATACACATTCGACAGATTAACTTCATAGACACACTAAAACAAGATTCTGATATAAAAATATAGAAATACAATGGGATATGTGCAATATTACTTATTTATCTTTTAACTTAAAGGTCACCTTCCGTCGTTTTTTCTTTCATTTTAAAATGTCTAGTTGTGGTCTCTAGTATGAATGAATGACATGTGAGCCGTTTTTGTAAAAAAAGTGCTCAGGTGTCTCTGTATAGCTCTTTTTTAATGGACTGTTTTAGGGGTGTGTCCAAAATGACCGGATTCCAGCTTTGCTCATGAATATTCATACATGCAAACAGAATGCAAATATCTCTCCTCTGATTGGCTAGGAGCACTGCGACGCCCCTCCACCGCTCTGCCGCTCACTGCCTCCCACCTCCTAACTGATGAGCGGTGATGTTGCGTCGCTTCAGCTCCGCCTCTGGGAGTTTCTCGAGCCAAGGTGGGCTGGTCTGTGAGTTTCTGCCTACGTAGGCAGAAAGATAATTCAAAATTCACCCGTTTTTCGGAGGGGGGGAGGGGGATTTCTTTGCTTAGCTCCTGCAGACAATGGGGGCTGCAAAACAGTTTAATGTGCAGGTGTACACATTCAACTCGGAGAGACCTACTGTATTCCACAAAAAACAAGAAAAATCGGATTTTCGCGGAAGGTGAGCTTTAACTTTTTAACTTAACCTTATATATAATATTTTAATAAATTCCATTTTTAATACCAACTTTTTAATGTATTTTAATGTAAAACATTTTTAAAACCTGAAAACCGATCAAAAGAGCTGACAACTTTAAACTTATGAAGCAATAAAAAGCATACCTGGATGTACAAGATAGAAAGCTGTGAGAAATAGCATCCAGCCTCGTGTCTGCCTGCACAAATCACTGCATGATCCCCAAAACCACACAAAATGGAGGGAGAGTTAGGACTGAACTAAACACAGGCAGCTGTAGCTAACTAACACTTCTCAAACATACACTCGAAGATTTAGTTAAAAATACAGATCATCCATCCTTAAAACATCCAGAATATTACATTTAAAGGCCTTACGCTTCATATTAACCTTTTTTTTTTATCACTTTTTAACACAAATTGAACTCTTTTTAGACACTTTTAACCAGAGACTGAATTCTACCAACCACTCTCCAGCAGAGCTCTCAGCCAACTGAGGAGAGACTAGCTAAACACTAAAAGACGCTGCGCCCCCCAGAGGAATGGAGAAAAATAACATACAATAAAATAAAATAATAAAAGTCCTGGAAAATAAATATATTTTTAACCAATCTTTTGTAAATAAAATATAGAAAAATGCTAGCATGTAAAATATGAAGATTTTGTTTGAAAAATAAATAAACAAAATAAAACCTGTTACATTCTCCCCTTCAGAATTCACCAAAATCTTCTAACGTATGTGAAGATTCTACTCTTGAACCAGGCTTAAGAATACATTATTTTTTTTCTGCAATGAGTGCAACCTCTTAATCTAAAGGTTAAGAAGATATTTAAGGTTGATCAGGCCTTAATTAACTCCTAGAATAATATGATGCCGTGTACATCATACAACCTCTTAGCCTATAAAAATATTCACCAATACATAAACCGTTCAGTAATACAAAATAAAATGTAGTAACCTAAAATGAATCAATGAATTACCCTATTTTTTTCTGTTTAAAACAATGTAAGTAAAGACTGAGATCTTTTGCTCACTGAACTTTTGAGGCTCTTTAAATTGAACTGTTTTTGTGCCATTGTCTCAATCAGGCGATTGACTTTTTTGACTACTCTACCAGTGCGTGTAACCTGACAATTTGTGTTCTCTACATCTTGGGTGTCTTGGACTGTCGTCTGACTGGGTACTGACTGATCAGGAATAGATCCTAAGTTATCTGGTGGGTCTACATTTGGACTGCTTGGACATTGTCCCTATTTTCTGAATCAGCTTCAGCTTCAGTGAAAGGTTGGGGACATTCTGGAGTGAAACTTCTGTGATCAGGAATTTCTTCACACTGACTAAGGGTCTGTCTAGACATGTGGTGGTCTTGACTAAGCACAGAGTTGCTCTCACAATAAGAGTCTTGGTTTTCGGTGGGGTTTGATCCTTCCATGACCCACAAGCTTGTTCTGTCACCAGAGTTCTGTTCTCCCAGAGAATCAATCATGTTTGAGGCTTGCGAACTGGTGTCACAATTCTCAAGGCTCTCAGAGCCACAAACTGAAGTTTCTACACTTTGTTCAGAATCGAGTCCAACAGGAAGGTAACTCACATCCAGCAAAAGATTGCAATGTACCACTTTTGTAGCTCCATTCTCACTCTGCAACTTGTAGGTGTGTGTTTGTGGATTTCGATCAACAATTGTGTACACAGTTGGTTCCCAATGGTGTGCAAGCTTTCTCTTTCCTCGCTCGCCTTTGTTGGCAACTAACACACGATCTCCCACATTAAGGTGAGTACCTTTTGCTCTTTTGTTGTAACCTTTAGCTTGCTTCCTTTGCTCCTTCACGGCATGCTGCTGCGCAATTTTTAGAGCTTCTTGAAGATAGGACATGAGGGTTTCCACATAGGCATCATATTCAACAACAACAGGGTCTTTGAGGGCATGTTGGAACATTACATCCACGGGAAGTCGCGGAACTCTTCCAAACATCAATTGAAATGGAGCAAATCCTGTTGTCTCATGGACAGTAGCATTATATGCAAAGGTCAGTGTTTGGATTTGTTGAGGCCACTGATGTTTAGCTTTTAAGGGCAGAGAGCGCAGCATATTGCCAAGAGTGCGGTTAAATCTTTCTGTGCACCCGTTACCCATTGGGTGATATGCGGTGGTGTGTGATTTTGCAACACCAGACAACTTCAGCAGTTCAGCGATTAAGTCACTCTCAAAATTTGCTCCTTGATCACTGTGTAATCGCTGTGGAAAGCCATATACACAGAAAACATGGTCCCACAGTTTTCTAGCTACCTGTTTGGCTGTTTGGTTTGTGCATGGGAATGCGTGAGCCAGTTTGGTGAAGTGATCTGTGACCACTAATACATCCACTGAATGCTGCTTATTATCTTCAGCACACCAAAAGTCTAAGCACACAAGTTCCATAGGTGCTGATGTTTGGATGCTCTCAAGTGGTGCCCTAGCAGAAGGTTCTGGCGTCTTAGCAAGAATGCACCTTTTGCAGCACTTTATGTACCTCTGGATGTCTTGTTCCATTCTTGGCCAATAAAATCTCCGTCTAGCCAACTGAATGGTTCTTGATCGCCCTTGATGCCCTGCCAAGTCATGGATGCCACTTAGTGCCCTGTCTCTTAAGCTCTGAGGAAGAATGTACTGATATCTGTGTTGCTTGTTCAAAGGATCTTTAGACACTCTATACAGTATGCCATCTTGGATTCGAAGCTTCTCCCACTGCTTAGCTAAAGCAAGGGAGGTTGAAGAGAGCTTGGCTTTCTCTCGTCTAGAAGGACGTCTTTTGCGCATGACAAAAATCAGAATTGAGGCTATGGCGGGGTCTTGTTCTTGGTGTTGCTGGAGTTCTTGTAAGGAAAATGATGGTAGTGTGTCTTGACCAGATACTGAGAACTGCTGTACTGACTGCACCCACTGCACTGCACGGGTCTCTGTTGCTATCTCACAGCTGCTATGGGATTCATAAAGAGCCTGTACATTCTCCACACTAAGGGAGTTAGGACAAGTGACAGTTTGAGATTTTGAAGCTGACGTGACTGATACTTTTGCCTCATTACACTGCACTTTCAATCGAAATGCGTCTTGAACTCCATCCTCACTGACACCTTCAGCTTCACTTAGGAGGTTGCTGTACTGCTCATTAAGAAGTCTGTGCCCTACAGTCTTGGCAAAGGGGTCTGTGCATCTGCCACAACATTATGTCTGCCGGGAATATGCTTTATGTCGAACATATATGGAGCCAACTTGGCAACCCAGCGTTGTTCACAGGCATCCAGTCTGGGTTTTGTCATTATGTACGTTAACGGATTGTTGTCCGTCCATACAGAGAATGTGTGTCCCTTAAGCCAATGGCTAAATTTCTCGCAGACACTCCATTTCAGAGCTAAAAACTCCAGGCGGTGCACTGGGTACCTTTTCTGTGAAGCACTTAGGGTTTTGCTGGCAAAGGCAATAATCAAATCAAATCAAATTTATTTGTATAGCGCTTTTTACAACAGGTGTTGGCACAAAGCAGCTATACAGAAACATGATTACAGGACAAAGAATCAGGCAAAACATTAAACATAGAAAATACAGAATACAGAACCCCCAGTGAGCGCGGAGGCAAGGAAAAACTCCCTCAGAGCTGCAGGAGGAGGAAGAAACCTTGGGAGGACCAAGACTCACATTTGAGGGGGGACCATCCTACCACTGGTCAAACGGCTTTTAAATTAAAATTTAAAAAGTCTTTTATACATCCATATAGGTTTTATGTACTCAGGAGTGTAATAGCGCCACTAATGGCTTGGATGTAATCTGTAGTGGAGAGTAAGGTGGTCGATGAGCAGCTGATCTGTGGTGGTGGTGGAGAAGAGCTGACCTCAGAAACTTCCATCAGTCTGGCCGGACAGGAGACACGAGAGCCTGACGGTCCAACATCGGTATCGGGTCAGACAGGTGGGCAGTCAGTAACTCGGAGGAAAGCAGAGAGATTTAATTAGTTTTGACTGGATTTATGCAAAACTGAGAATATTAAAACATTATCAGAGTGTGGCAAATGACTCCGGCAGAACTGAATAAAACAGCCTAACTAAAGGCAGAGAGCCAGAAGGTAACATAGACATGGAGGCACCCTGAAACACCGGCATCCACCCACTCCACCGTCCACAAACCTGAGTGACCGTGTGCAGTGGGAGAACAACAGCACCAGCATCTCAGTTTACCACAATTTCCTCTGTCCATGAACCCCTGAATCTGCAGCCTTATCTAAAGGGAAAAACATTAATTACCAAAAGCTAAACTAAACAAGTAAGTTTTCAGTCTAGACTTAAAGATTGAGACTGTGTCTGAGTCCCGAACATATTCGGGGAGATTATTCCAGAGTTGAGGCGCTTTATAAGAGAAAGCTCTTCCTCCTGCAGAGCTCCTCTGAATTTTAGGAACTACTAATAAACCAGCACCCTGAGATCTGAGTAATCGCGGTGGTTCATAACAGGAGATGAGGTCTTGTAAATACTCAGGAGCGAGTCCGTGTAGGGCTTTATACGTTAACAGGAGAATTTTATAGTCTATGCGGAATTTGACTGGAAGCCAGTGCAGTGCTGATAGTACTGGACTAATATGTTCAAATTTTCTAGTTTTAGTAAGGACCCTGGCTGCAGCATTTTGAACTAGCTGAAGTTTATTTAAGTTACTGCCGGAACATCCAGACAGTAGCGCATTACAATAATCTAGCCTTGAGGTAATAAAGGCATGTACTAATTTTTCTGCGTCATGCAGTGATAGGGCATTTCTTAGCTTGGCAATATTACGGAGGTGTAGAAGAGCTGTTCTAGTAACATTAGATATGTGTTTATCGAATGCTAGATCTGAATCTATGATAACTCCAAGGTTTTTAGCTGCTGAACCAGGGGTGGCTGAGAAGTCAGCCAGATTTAGCATTAAGTCTTATAATTTATTTCTAGCAGCTTTGGGGCCTAATAGGAGAACTTCTGTTTTATCAGTATTTAATAGGAGGAAGTTGTGCGACATCCATGATTTTACATCTTCTACACAATCCTCGATTTTCTTTAATCTCACTCTGTCATCAGGTTTGGCTGATATGAAGAGCTGCGTGTCATCCGCATCACAATGAAAATTCACATTGTGTTTTCTAATAACTTTGCCCAGTGGGAGCATATATAATGTAAATAATAACGGTCCTAATATAGAGCCTTGTGGAATTCCATATCTTACCTTGGTATAACTGGAAGACATATCATTTATCCTCACAAACTGATAGCGATCGGTTAAGTACGATTTAAACCATGCTAAGGCAGTTCCGGTTACACCGACCATGTTCTCTAGTCTTTCTAAAAGAATAGTATGATCTATTGTATCAAAGGCTGCGCTCAGATCGAGAAGTACCAGTAGGGAAACACAGCCTTGGTCGGCGGCTATAAGTAGATCGTTTGTTATTCTAACTAAAGCTGTCTCAGTGCTATGATAAGGCCTAAATCCAGATTGAAATTTTTCATAGATCTGGTTTCTTTGCAGGTAAGAGCAAAGTTGTTGGGCTACAGCTTTTTCTAAAATCTTAGAAATAAAGGGTAAGTTTGAAATAGGTCTATAGTTAGACAGTACACTAGGATCAAGATTTGGTTTCTTGATCAGAGGTTTAATTACAGCTGTTTTAAAGGCTTTGGGTACATGGCCCAGGGTGAGCGATGAGTTTACTATCATTAACAGAGGTTTAATTATATCTGGCAGTGCCTGTTTTAATAATTTTGTGGGAACAGCATCAAGTGTGCAGGTTGTGCTGTTTGAAGAGGAGAATTTTCTCTAGTTCTAGCTGTGGAAGTGGGTTAAAGACTTCCAACCTAACTTCAGTAACAGGGTTTTGTTCTAGATCAGCCAGACCAGATGACAGAGAGGATGTAATATTTATCTGTTTAATTTTGTCCCGAATGTTTTCAATTTTACTATTGAAGAAGTCCATAAAATTGTTGCTGGTATGAATGGCTGGAATCTGAGGTTCAGTACCTGCCTGGTTTTTAGTTAATTTGGAAATAACACTAAAGAGAACTCTAGGATTATTTTTATTTATCTCGATCTGTGAGGCCAGATACGCTGAGCGGGCTTTATTTAGTTCTTTTCTATATTTAACAAGACTGTCTTTCCACGCAGAGTGAAACACTTCCAGTTTAGTTGATCGATATTTACGCTCTAAATTTCGTACTAACTGCTTTAAGGTACGAGTTTGATCATTGTACCACGGTGCGAGCTTTTTCTGTCTCTCTATTTTGTGTTTAAGGGGTGCTACAACATCTAAGGTAGAGCGAAAGGTATTTTCTAAACCTTCGGTTAGTTTGTCTAGTTCTACTGGGTCTATAGGAGAGTACATTAGAGTTGATAAGTCTGGAAGCTTATCTGTAAATTGTTGGGCTGTAAAAGGCGTAATTGAACGTTTTACAGAGTAGCTAGGGGATGTACATATATTATGACTAATATGTAATTTAAATGAAATAAGGTAATGATCTGAAATTGCGGAGGTTTGAGAACGAATATTCGGGTTATCTATGCTCACACCCAGGGTCAAAACTAAATCCAGAGTATGATTACAGTAATGAGTAGGTCCTGTTATATTTTGAATAATACCAACTGAGTCTAAAATCGATGTGAATGCCTTTTTTAATGGATCATCCAATTTTTCGAAATGAATGTTGAAATCTCCAACTATAATCACTTTATCATTACTTACTGCTAAGTCTGTGACAAAATCACTAAATTCTTTTAAAAATTCTAAATAGGGCCCTGGTGGTCTGTAGATGTTAATTAAAGAAAATGCATTCTTTTTTGTAGCTGGATTAATTATACTGGTGTAAAGAAGCTCAAAAGAAGTAACATTTTCATAGTGTTTCTGATTGCTAACTAAGGTACTTTGGAAAAATATGCAGACCCCACCTCCTCTACCGGACAATCTCGGATTGTGTATATAATTATAGCCTGCAGGGGTGGCTTCATTTAATGCTACATATTCATTTGGCCTAATCCAGGTTTCTGTCAGACACAGAACATCGAATTTCTGATCAGTTTCATTTCATTCACCAGAACTGCTTTTGAATTTAGAGATCTAATATTAAGTAAACCAATCTTTAGGCTTGAAATGTTAGTACTACAGTCTGGATATGATTGTTTAATATAAGTTAAGTTATTTAGATTTACTGTTTTAGTTTTTTGATGTTTTTGTTTGACTCGGGGGACAGACACAGTCTGAATACATTGGTATCTAGGTAACGTCTCTTTGCAGCTCGCAGACGGTCGGTTAAGCCTCTCTGTCTGCGGCCTGGTCCCGGCTCTGGATTGTCAGCAGCTTCTAATACTACTCTGCCGACTAACTAAAAGACTATGAGCTATGCTGCATGAAAGTAATGCAGCACCCTCCCGCGTGGGGTGGACACCATCCCTACCTAAAAGACCAGGCTTGCCCTCAAAGTGTAGCCAGTTATCTATAAAGCCCACATGATTTTCTGCACACCACTTGGACATCCAGCGGTTCAGCGAAGAAAGCCTGCTGTAAGCTTCATCACCACACCTCATTGGGATGGGGCCAGAGCAGATTACCTCCTCGGACAGCGTCTGGGCTTGTTTAATCACCTCTTTAATATTAGCCTTAGTTACTTCAGACTGCCGCAGACGAATATCATTGGCCCCTACATGAATTACTACCCTCGCTTTAGTCTCACCAGGTGGTATTTGCGAGAGCACAGCTCCTAATCCATCCAATGGAGAGAATCAGAGGTCTGGAGAAGTCTGGGTGTACCAAGACAGCACAGTTCAACAACATCTCTTTTAGGACTTCAAAGGCTTGGATACATTCAAGTGTCCAATCATCAGGCTTGAGCCTTCTGAAAGTACCAGCTTTGACTGACCGCTTCTTCACGTTTCTTCGTTTCTGTCCAGCGGTTAGAGCGAAGAGAGGTTTTGCAATAGCTGAGCAGTTTGGGATGAAGTGTTGATAATAGAATATCATCCCTAAGAAGGATTTTATTCTCTTGGCAGATGGAGTAATGCCATCATCCTCCATGAGATCAGCTGTGGGAATCTCAGATATGGCACTGACCTTCTCAGGATCCACAGCTACACCATTACCACTTATGACGTGCCCCAAGAACCGGACTGATGTGCGCAGGAAGTGACACTTTTTCTGACTCAGCTTCAGATTATGCTGACGGAGTCTCTTAAAGACTTCTTCCAGTCTCTCTAATGCCTCGTTCTCCGTGGGTGCAAAGACTAAGAGGTCATCCAAATAGCACAACAGGCTACTAAAGTTCAAGTCGCCAAAAATGCTTAACATCATCCGCATAAAAGAGGCTGGACTATTGCACAAACCTTGCGGCATGTGATTGTACTCATGTAGCCCAAGCGGCGTGGTGAAAGCTGTATACTTTTTGTCCTCCTCCTGCATAGGGATGTTGTAGAACCCAGATGTAAGGTCCATAGTGCTGAAGTAGGTATTACCACCCAATGCGCCTAAACAATCTGACTGGTGTGGCAAGGGATGTGCATCCTTTAGAGTACGAGCATTAAGCCATCTGAAATCGGTACATATCCTCAGTGAGCCGTCTTTCTTCCAGACCATTACAAGCGGAGAGGCATATTCACTTACAGACTTCCGTATTATGCCTTGTTCCTCCATCTCTGTTAAAGCCTGCCGCAGTTTCTGGTAATGTGCAGGAGGAACCCTTCTGTATGGAAGACGGAATGGCCTCTCGTCCACTAACCGAATGCGATGAGTGAACCCTCTGGCCTCGCCACAATCCAAGGCATGTTTGGAGAACACATCATGGTAATCAACAAGGAGCTCTAAAAATGTCTGCTTGGTGGAATGGCTGACTTGGCAAGACTCAATGTCGATATCCTTCAAACCAACTTCCTCAAGTCTCCTTTTCAGGTCTCCAGAGCTTGTAACAGCACCAAACTCTGATGAAGTATTTCTAACAGAACTGGAATTCTGGAACAGACATGATGGCTGGGTTGTCCAGATGGAGAGAGGAAGAAGACATGGTGAAACATCTGCCAGTTTGCAATTCCTCTTTAATGTGATTGGCTTGTCTGACAGATTCACGACTTTCATGGGGACCCATCGATCATGCCACATGGACGTAATGATGCGGCCTACCATAATGTTCCGTGGCATTGTCTTTGACAAAGTGGGCTCGACAACCACAGTACTTCCGGGCGAAACAGGGACATTAGCTGGCAGCCTACCAAACACAAGGTGTTCCTTCTGAGCAAGAAGAGTGACAGCTTGGGTCAGCTTAACTGTTCCAATCTTGGATGGTATTTCTTCCTCTCTCCATCTGGACAACCCAGCCATCATGTCAAGGAACTGAGCAGCATCACTACATGATGAATTGTTGTTCTGAGAGACCAATCTCCAATAATCATCACTGCTCTTCAAGCGCTGCATGATGTACTTGATCACGTTGGAGCCGAGAATGAGGTCATCCTTCTGCCCAGGAACCACAAGGACTGGAACAGAACAGCTCAAGCCATATACTTCAAGTTTCATCTCATAAATGCATTTTGGACGTGTTTGGTGACCTCCACAGCCAACCAGGATAATTTGTTCACTCATTTGTCGCTCTTTTGAAATGACATTCTCATTAAGCATCTTTTGTTCTGTCACTTCGCTTAATGTACAAGCCATCGAACCAGAGTCAATCATGCCTTTCACCTGGAACACGTCATTCACAATGACTGAGGTATAGAAAAGTTCACTGTATGGTTCAATCCTCTGAGAATTCTGCAGAATCACTTGGACATCTTTGGGAGCTGATGCACACATTTTTTCATACTGTTGCTCCAGAGTATTGTTCTCAGTTGCTTTGAGGGTTTGATCGTCACTGCCTACACATCCCCTCACCGAATGTAGGCTTACTTGTTTAAAGATTGGTGCCCTTGAAAGACCTGTGTGCTAGGATCAGGAATTCTTGATTTTCGATTTCTACACTCTTTCTTCCAATGCCCTTGCTGAAAGCATGCCAGGCACAGTTCATCTCGTCTACAATGCATGGTGGTAGAATGCTCTGTAGCGCTGCAGACCCTACATGGCCTTCGAAATGGCTGACTATGTTGAATGGGGTAAGAGGCGTTAACTGTTGCTTGGTTATTCTGCTTTAACACACGATCAAGGAGACCAATGAGGCTCTGTACAGTACTATTTTCGGTTGACACAGAAGCTCCAGACGTTACTTCAGTCTGTTCTGGGGTATGCGACAGGATACAAGGCATTTCTGGTTTGGCTGAAACTGATGTTTGTGAGTTTGCAGTTAAACATTTCCCTATGATACTGCGTCCTTGCCTCGCTTGCTGCTGTTGTGCCCTGCACTCAGTCTGGCTAACATCGAGACGCTCCTGGATTTCAGTCGCTGTCCATCTATCAGCAGTTTTAAATTTCCAGATTGCTGACAGAGCAGGATCAGGACAATGTTTTATGAACATCATGATCACTTCTTTACAAGGATCCTCAAGCTTCCGGCCCTGTCTCTTTAAGCACTCCTCAGCAACATCAACAGCTTTGTGCAGACGGATCCAGTAATCCATGGCATACTCTCCAGCCATAGGCAAGGTTTCATAGAAGTCAGCAAGGGGCATTGATGAGTAGATTAACTCACTAAAGTGTTGCTTCAATATATCAATGATCACATTTGGGTCTTCGCTGGGTTTTAGAGATGAATTGTTGCGAAGTGTGACTCTAATCACATCTCTAGCTTTCCCAGACAACCTAGACAGGATCTCCTGAGCTTATTCTTCTAATGGTATACCTCTTTTCCTCAAATATGTGTTCATTTGCTCCTCCCACCCATGAATTGATAATTTATCAGACCCATTTCCATGAAAGTTTGGAGGTTCTTTTACATCTGCCAGGACTACCAGTTTTACACCTGACAGATTAAGTGTATGGGAATCAGCTGGAGGATGCTCTAACTGTGTAGGTTGAGCTGGCATTACCCCTGACTCTTTAACCTCACAGACTTTCTGTAACTGAACAGTTATAGAGTGGCCTATCTGGTGAGCTAACTGAGTGATGAGATTGCTCAAATCTGGAGAAGACATGTCTGAGTTAGGAGACTGATGACTAGCAGGCATACGAGTGGAGCAGAACTCGGGAGAATTGGGCACCCCTCTAGTGTCTGGTGTTTGAACTATCTCCCTCTGAATTCCTCCCATTCCAAGTTCTACATCATCAGAATGCATCACATTCTCATTTTCAATCACAAAAGTATACGACATGTTCACACACAAATTGTTACAGTTCTTATTCAATGCAAATGGATTTTTTTTTTTTTTTTTGGAGTTCCCTTTTTGCTTTTAGAAGAGTCTGTGTGAGATGAGATTTTTTTTTTTTTTTCAAACCAGTCACTATGTTGATGAGCAGATGCGGCAGCACCTCCCGGCGGTCACACTGGCGTTGATCCTTCTAAAGAATCTGGGTCACGGCACCATTGTAGCGGGTCCAAACGGTCAGGAGCCCCGCCACCGTTTCTCTGCGTTGTGTTGTGTGTTAGGAAGAAATACCCAAGACCTCTGTTGTTGGTACCAATCCGGGAATCTTTTATTATCTGGATGTACAAGATAGAAAGCTGTGAGAAATAGCATCCAGCCTCGTGTCTGCCTGCACAAATCACTCTCTCCAGCAGAGCTCTCAGCCAACTGACACAGTATATATTATTTCAGAGAGTCAAGAGTATTTAACAGTATTTGTATAATAGTAATTTGCAGTATAGTTACATATACAATTCACTTACTAATAAAATAAGAAAATGTACAAAAATGACAGACATAGCCAATAGAAAAATATATTAAAAAAATTATAATAGTAAATATAATATTTTAGTATGAAAATGACTACTTATAATACACATTCGACAGATTAACTTCATAGACACACTAAAACAAGATTCTGATATAAAAATATAGAAATACAATGGGATATGTGCAATATTACTTATTTATCTTTTAACTTAACTTTTTAACTTAACCTTATATATAATATTTTTAATAAATTCCCTTTTTAATACCAACTTTTTAATGTATTTTAATGTAAAACATTTTTAAAACCTGAAAACTGATCAAAAGAGCTGACAACTTTAAACTTATGAAGCAATAAAAAGCATACCTGGATGTACAAGATAGAAAGCTGTGAGAAATAGCATCCAGCCTCGTGTCTGCCTGCACAAATCACTGCATGATCCCCAAAACCACACAAAATGGAGGGAGAGTTAGGACTGAACTAAACACAGGCAGCTGTAGCTAACTAACACTTCTCAAACATACACTCGAAGATTTAGTTAAAAATACAGATCATCCATCCTTAAAACATCCAGAATATTACATTTAAAGGCCTTACGCTTCATATTAAACTATTTTTAACACTTTTTAACACAAATTGAACTCTTTTTAGACACTTTTAACCAGAGACTGAATTCTACCAACCTCTCTCCAGCAGAGCTCTCAGCCAACTGAGGAGAGACTAGCTAAACACTAAAAGACGCTGCGCCCCCCAGAGGAATGGAGAAAAATAACATACAATAAAATAAAATAATAAAAGTCCTGGAAAATAAATATATTTTTAACCAATCTTTTGTAAATAAAATATAGAAAATGCTAGCATGTAAAATATGAAGATTTTGTGTGAAAAAATAAATAAACAAAATAAAACCCGTTACATATGCATACAAGAAACCAGACTATCGAGCTATAATGATGATGTTAGACAGAGATGGAATAAAGGGGATTCTTTCTTTTCTATTGGGGAAGACTAAGCAGACGGGATAGGGATTTTACTCTGTAATGATTATTTTAAAATTATTAATCATAGAGATATCATCCCTGGTAGACTAATGTATGTTGATTGCTTTTATAAAAATAATAAAATAAGAACAATAAATGTTTACACAGTGCAGGAAAAGGTGAAAAAATACAACTTTTTAAAGAATTAAAGGTTTTGATGTGTGTAGGTTTTAATGTAATAATTTGTGGAGATTTTAATACTATCACAGATCAAATAGATAAAATATCCAATAAAACATCCGCTATTCGCCAAGAAGGTATTTTTCTAAAAAAAAATGATGGATGAGCAAAATATTAACAACTCTTTTAGAATACTTTTTCCAAATAAAGTAGATTTTACAAGGTTTAGTACATTATCTAAAACCCGTATTGATAGAATATACACTGCTCAAAAAAATAAAGGGAACACTCAAATAACACAATATAACTCCAAGTAAATCAAACTTCTGTGAAATTAAACTGTCCACTTAGGAAGCAACACTGATTGACAATCAATTTCACCTGCTGTTGTGCAAATGGAATAGACAACAGGTGGAAATTATTGGCAATTAGCAAGACACACTCAATAAGGGAGTGGTTCTGCAGGTGGGGACCACAGACCACGTCTCAGAACCTATGCTGTCTGGCTGATGTTTTGGTCAGTTTTGAATGTTGGTGGTGCTTTCACACTCGTGGTAGCATGAGACGGACTCTACAACCCACACAAGTGGCTCAGGTAGTGCAGCTCATCCAGGATGGCACATCAATGCGAGCTGTGGCAAGAAGGTTTGCTGTGTCTGTCAGCGTAGTGTCCAGAGGCTGGAGGCGCTACCAGGAGACAGGCCAGTACACCAGGAGACGTGGAGGAGGCCGTAGGAGGGCAACAACCCAGCAGCAGGACCGCTACCTCCGCCTTTGTGCAAGAAGGAACAGGAGGAGCACTGCCAGAGCCCTGCAAAATGACCTCCAGCAGGCCACAAATGTGCATGTGTCTGCACAAACGGTTAGAAACCGACTCCATGAGGATGGTATGAGGGCCCGACGTCCACAGATGGGGGTTGTGCTCACAGCCCAACACCGTGCAGGACGCTTGGCATTTGTCAGAGAACACCAGGATTGGCAAATTCGCCACTGGCGCCTTGTGCTCTTCACAGATGAAAGCAGGTTCACACTGAGCACATGACAGACGTGACAGAGTCTGGAGACGCCGTGGAGAGCGGTCTGCTGCCTGCAACATCCTTCAGCATGACCGGTTTGGCAGTGGGTCAGTAATGGTGTGGGGTGGCATTTCTTTGGAGGGCCGCACAGCCCTCCATGTGCTCACCAGAGGTAGCCTGACTGCCATTAGGTACCGAGATGAGATCCTCAGACCCCTTGTGAGACTGTATGCTGGTGCGGTTGGCCCTGGGTTCCTCCTAATGCAGGACAATGCTTGACCTCATGTGGCTGGAGTGTGTCAGCAGTTCCTGCAAGATGAAGGCATTGAAGCTATGGACTGGCCCGCCCGTTCCCCAGACCTGAATCCGATTGAGCACATCTGGGACATCATGTCTCGCTCCATCCACCAACGTCACGTTGCACCACAGACTGTCCAGGAGTTGGCGGATGCTTTAGTCCAGGTCTGGGAGGAGATCCCTCAGGAGACCATCCGCCACCTCATCAGGAGCATGCCCAGGCATTGTAGGGAGGTCATACAGGCACGTGTAGGCCACACACAATACTGAGCCTCATTTTGACTTGTTTTAAGGACATTACATTAAAGTTGGATCAGCCTGTAGTGTGTTTTTTCACTTTAATTTTGTGTGTGGCTCCAAATCCAGGCCTCCATTGGTTAATAAATTTCATTTCCATTGATGATTTTTGTGTGATTTTGTTGTCAGCACATTCAACTTTGTACAGAACAAAGTATTCAATGAGAATATTTCATTCATTCAGATCTAGGATGTGTTATTTGAGTGTTCCCTTTATTTTTTTGAGCAGTGTATATTAATAATGAAATAGATGTACAGTCATATAATACCAAAATGTTAATAAACTCAGATCACTTAACGGTTATATGTAAATTTAAACTAAAAGGAGAAATTAAGAATAATTATTGGAAATTAAATATAAAACTATTAGAATATGATTATCTTATGAAAAGTCTAAAAGAAGAAATTAAAAGAATAAAATCCTTAGAAGTCTTCTCAATAAATAAAAGTTATTTATGGGAAACATTTAAAATACAGATTAGAGACTTTTTAAAGATGGAATCACGTAAACTATATATAGAAAATAATAAACAGTATGATGCTACCTTGAAAAAGTATATTGAATTAAAATGTAAACCCACTAAAACAGAAGAAGAAAATGATTTATTATTAGATATGAAAGAAGTAATTATTAAAATGAATAAAAATTTATATAATAATCTAAAAGTCTTAGCTGGAATGAATCCTGAAGAAATACATAATAACGAAACAATCATTTCACTGTATAAAAAGAGAAAAGAAAGTTCATATATTCAAGAAATTTTTAGTGTAAATAAAGAAATTCTTACAGATCAAAAAGAAATAAGAGAAAGCATTAAAACACAGTGTGAAGAAATGTATAACGAAGTAGAAATTGACAAATATAAGATGAAATATTTTTAAGATACAAAATATGATAAAGTTTTAAATGTGTCTGATAAAAATATATTAGAGGAAGAAGTAATTGAAGCCATAAAGCAAATGAATTAAAAAAAAATCTCCAGGTAAAGATGGTCTCCCTGCCGACTTTTATTATAAATGTATTTCTGATTTACCTAAAATGCTAACACAGGTGTTTAATGAGGGGATTGAAAGAGGGTACATGCATGATTCTTTTTATGAAGGTGTTTTATCACTATTGTATAAAAAAGGAGACAGGAAAGACATTAATAACTGGAGACACTTGACACTCATGAATGTGGATTATAAAATCATGGCAAAAATTATTATGAATAGACTTTGTAAAGTTCTTGATGATATTGTAACTGAAGAACAGACTTGTTCTATCAAAGGTCGCTGGATGTGGGACAATTTAAATACTTTAAGAGAAGTAACATGTGATAAGAACAAAGACTCATTTTATATTGTTGCTCTTGACCAAAAAAAAGCATTTGATTATGTGTCCAGAGATTATTTATGGGAGGTCATGAACATTGAATGAATTTTCCACCAAATTTTTATAAATATGAAAAAATGTCTTTATGCCGACTCTAAAATTCAAATCAATGTAAACGGAAATTTAACAAATCATTTTAAAGTGTGTAGAGGAGTAAAACAAGGCTGTCCTCTTAGTGCAGCTTTGTACATATTAGCTATAAATCCATTAATTTAAAAAATTAAAAACGATAAAAGGTTAAAAGGAGTACAAATTGGCGATAAAAAAATGGTAATATCAGCATATGCAGATGACATAACAATCTTTATTAAATCAACTGATGAGTTTAATATTATATGTGAACATTTTAAAATATATGAACAAGCTTCAGGTGCAAAACTTAATATGTGCAAATCAGAGTGTTTGGATTGGTGATGTAAAGAAAAAGTTTCCAATTAATATTGAAGAAAAAGAACAAATACAAATACTAGGTATATGTTTTGATAATAAACAATGTATAGATTATAATTGGGAACAAAAAGAAAAAGAGATAAAAGAAAATATTATTAAATATACAAATTATAATCTAAGCTATAAAGATAGAATTAATATAATTAAAACATATATAATTTCTAAAATATTATTTTTATCATGTATATTTCCACCAACAGACACATGGTCACGTAAATTAAATAAATTAAACTGTAATTTTATATGGGGTACCACAAGGGAGGTGACTAAAAGAAACATACTTTTTAAAAGTAGACATCTCGGTGGGTTAGGGGCTGTAGATATTATTAGTCTAAAAACAAAAATTGCAGCATGTAAAATTATAGCAAGTGGCATCAATAGACAAGCTGCCTGGATCGGCAACCTAACAAACTGGAAAGAAAAAAAAGGTAAAACTCGTTCACAATTTCCCTATTTTAAAATTCTGTACTCTGATCTTAAAATATGAAATTTAAAAAATTAATTGGGTGTCAGATTCAAATAAAGATATATATAAATTAATTTCTGATTATGAATACGGTGATAATATTAAATATAGAGATTTAGATGAAAACGAGCAAACAATGACTGTTAAAAATATTTTTAATAAAAGTTTATCTGAAAAAATACGAGACATTACCTGGTTAATAAGTGTAAGACGGTTACCGGTAAGAGCAGTTGTTAAATGGAGCTGCTTTGTCAAAACCATAAAATGCCCCATGCCTAACTGTAGTGAAGATGAGACCTTAGAGCACTTCTTATTAGATTGTCCGAGGGCTAAATCAGTTTGGGAATATATAAATGAAATTATAACTATAAAACTTTTAATAAATATTAAAACAATAGCTTTTGGTCTATTAGAAGATTCTCTATCTCAAACAGAAAAAGATATAGTCTGGCTGTTAATATGCATTACAAAATATAAATTATGGCAATCACGATGTAAAATGACCACTGATCAACTGTTTATATCACCTGAATGTCTTTTTAAACAAATTGTGAAAGAACTTAAACGAAGACGAACTTTAGATAATAAAATGAAAAAAGGACATTTATGGACTATTTTGAAATTATAATGGAAAAAAAATTATGTTTACACTATGTATATTGCATTGTATTGATACCTTTTCTTGTATATCATTGAATTAATTAAATAAAAACGTTTAAGCAAAAAAAAAGCAAAGGAGGCAAGGGGCTCGGGAAAGGAGGCGCCAAGCGTCACCGCAAAGTTCTTCGCGATAACATCCAGGGCATCACCAAGCCCGCTATCCGCCGACTGGCGTGTCGTGGTGGCGTCAAGAGTATCTCCGGTCTGATCTACGAGGAGACCCGCGGTGTGTTGAAAGTGTTCCTGGAGAACGTGATCAGAGACGCCGTCACCTACACCGAGCACGCCAAGAGAAAGACCGTCACCGCTATGGATGTGGTGTACGCCCTGAAACGCCAGGGACGCACTCTGTACGGATTCGGAGGTTAAACGCTCGTCTCGAACACCGCTAACAACAACGGCTCTTTTAAGAGCCACCCACAAATCCACCCAAAGAGCAGTTTTCCGTGTTGGAATAAGATACAGTAGTTCACTAACACTTAATTTCCCTATATAAAACATCCCACTGCCCATGAATTACAAGATAAAGTGTGGAAATACACTACGAAAGATATGTAAGGATATCAGTATTGTGTGTGTGTGTGTGTGTGTGTGTGTATATATATATATATATAGAGAGAGAGAGAGAGATTATTGATACATATATGCCTACGAGTTGTGTGTGTGTGTATATATAAAATGTATATGCACGTGTGTTCTTAAAGCATAAGTTTAAGAAGATGTAAATAACAGAGTCTGTGATTAAGAAGCGTCAGTTTAAAGGCACATATTTCTTTAGTTTTAGGTTGTTTTAAAGGAACGCCGTAGGATCTCCCGTCCACTCAACTGAACCAGACATTAGTTCACATGAAGGCTAACTGATGAATAAACATACAGCCGCGTGTTTGTGTGCGCTCACAATGCGCGGATGTGTTTATTTGTCCGTTTCAGAGCTAACGCATATGAAAGCGTCAAATTTTTTAAAGGTTTTTAAGGTTTTTTAATGTATAAAACGCTCTTCGCAAAGGGCGTCACCGCTGTGTGCGCGGGAAGGCACACAAAGAGCAGGCTGCAGCAGCGGGGGGAGGGAGAGGAGGGGTATTAGAGTGGAGCGAGTTGTGTTTGTCCAATGGTGGTTTGACGGCATTTGAAAGGCGTGACTCATGTTAATTAGACTGGCAGAGTGCAAATAACATGGGGGTTAGTCGCCTCCCCCTCATTCTTCAGTCTAACTCGAAGAGAAGCAGGATGCCTGAGCCAGCCAAGTCCGCCCCGAAGAAGGGCTCCAAGAAGGCCGTTACCAAGACCGCCGGGAAGGGAGGCAAGAAGCGCAGAAAGTCCAGGAAGGAGAGCTACGCCATCTACGTCTACAAGGTGTTGAAGCAGGTCCACCCCGACACCGGAATCTCCTCAAAGGCGATGGGTATCATGAACTCCTTCGTGAACGACATCTTCGAGCGCATCGCCGGTGAGTCTTCCCGCCTGGCTCACTACAACAAGCGTTCCACCATCACCTCCAGGGAGATCCAGACCGCCGTGCGCCTGCTTCTGCCCGGCGAGCTGGCCAAGCACGCCGTCTCCGAGGGAACCAAGGCCGTCACCAAGTACACCAGCTCCAAGTAAAGAGCGAACCCGCTCTGTTCAAACCCAACGGCTCTTTTAAGAGCCACCCACGTTTTCCCCTAAAGAGCAGCGTTCCGTGTCCTTTTTCTAATGTTTTGATAAAGAAAATATGTATAAATATACATATCTATATAGTGTGTGTATATAAGTATAAAAATTGTTGTAATGAATTGATTTATATGTAGAAACAATAAATAAAATTATTTACACTTACATAATTGTGTGTATATATATATATATAGAGATATATAGATAAAGATATAGATATATAGGTATATATAGATATAGATATATATACACACACACACATACATATGGATAGAGGGGAAAATGGAAGGCGAATGATTTCCCATTATGTGACTAGTGACTAGTACATAGGTGGTCAAGAAATCACAAAAATAGTACAGCGGTAGTGTTAAAGAGCTTATGCTATGCATGGGGAAGTAAGATATTGCACAGTTTATGCCTAGAGGAGAGAAAAGTACACATATTAATGTACACATATTTGCCATGTGTAAAGTGCTATAATTAAGATAAAGTTTACCTATAACTAACAAATTCCCAACGATATGTGTGTAAATGCTCTGCCCTATGACACATACTGTGACAAACTCTGTTGTAATTTGTTTCAAGAACATAAATAAAATGAATCTAGAAATACACCGAAACCAGCTCCACGTGCGCTGCATTTAAACAGATGATTAGAAATGATTCATGTTAAGTGTAACCTATTAGTGATGTTACAAACTTATTCTTGCATCCACAAACTGAAAATCAGCTGTGAGACATACAAGACACACCCTACACGGCTGCAGGTCCAACCTCTGAGCTTCCACACCTGATGCTGCAAATGAGAGCCGCGTGTGAACGATGAGAGCCAGGTGTGCGTCGTCTAACAAAGGCATAAATAAGCCCCCTCCCAAGTCGGCAAACGAGGCCACCATTTTGCCGTCACGTTTGTCTTAACAGGCAGAAAGTAGAACCAGAGCAGGGTAGTCGAGCGACACGCTTACTGTTTGGAGTAGAAATTTAGCTTGTTATGCTGCCGCACACAGCTAGGCCTCAGAGTTCTACAGGTGCTGGTGGAATGTGTACGTGTAAGACCTATAGCTAGGCAACAAGGTTCTAGAGCATGTAGAGTGTGCACGCAGGTAAAAGTAGGCACTAGGCCTCAGTATTACAGTGCTGCTGCAGCATGCGCAGGTATATTTATATGTTAGGCCTCAGCAATATAGTGCTCCTGCAGTGTTTTTAGGTATATTGATAAGTTAGGAATCAGTTATGTAGTGCCGCTGCAGCGTTTTCAGGTATATTTATATGTCAGCTGCGGTGTGTGCAGGTATATTTAGGAGCTAGGCCTCAGTAACACGGTGCTGCTGCAGTGTTTTCAGGTCTATTTCTAAGTTAGGCCTCAGTAATGTAGTGCTTCTGCAGTGTTTGCAGGTCTATTTATATGTTAGGCCTCAGTAATGTAGTGTTTTCAGCTCTATTTTCACTTTTATTCCCACAATAAAAGTGTGTCCTCGTGCTCATTTTTTCCTTCTGTATTAGGGTTATGGGACGTTGGGGTCATAATGAATTAGGGTTATAGGGGTTTAGGGTTGTCATGAATTAGGGTTATAATAAATTAGGGTTAGGAGGTTTAGGGTTAGAATAAATTAGGGTTAGGGGGTTTAGGGTTAGAATAAATTAGGGTTAGGGGGTTTAGGGTTAGAATAAATTAGGGTTGGGGGGGTTAGGGCTAGGTCGAATTAGGGTTAGGGCTGGTGGAGGGCCGGTGTTTGGGGGATTTAGGGCTCGTTAACGGAGCGGCGATTCGAATCAGGTGCGCCTAACGAGCCGCACCCGGAGCCCGGGCCCCACAAGAGCCAAGCGCCCCACGAGGAGCGCCGATCCGAGTGCGGGGCGCCGGCGACGAAGACCAGACGGCGACAAAGACGCGTGGGAGTCGACTGCGGGAGTCGCGGGCGAGCACTGTGCTTTACGCACTCCACAAGGGCGCCCCGCAACACCAGCTAAACTACGCACACGCGCCTCACACGCCCAACAAGCTCTCGCCCACACTTTCCTCCAACGATGCCCACGCCGTTCGCCCCGCTCACGATACCCTTTCACGACATTATTACACGATAAGCACGCCAAGTCCGCCGTTGCCCGTTCGGAGCGCGGCCGGCTCGGCACGCTTCGGGGAGCGCCGCGAGAAACGCGCCGTCCGCACGCCGCCCTTTCCGCCTCCACGGCACGCGAGGGGGCCTCTCGGAGGCGGGAGAGTGCTTTAACGCTCGCCAAGTTGGCCACGCGCGCGGATTTCGTGCGAGAAACGCAGCGAGAAAACACAACGCAAGCCTGCAGCTGCGCCACAGCTGCGCAGCGCTGGCCGGGTTGAGTCTACAACGTTCTCATGCGGCGCTTAAGGGCCGCCCCCCTCGCCGCTGATGGAGGTTCCACAGAAGGCTACTAGAGGTGGGCGATACTGGGAATTTTGGTATCGATCCGATACCAAGTAAATACAGGGCCAGTATTGCCGATATTGATACCGATACTTTTTTTAATATTTAAGCTTCATAGTTCCAAAGGATCGAAAATACCTAGGATAGAATTTCACCAAACATTGTACGTGACAAAACAAAATACTTTATTATCACAACATTCTTGTTTAGAAACAATGCAACAAAACATTTGCCTTAACATTAGGAAAATAAGAAAACATAATACAAAAATAAAATAAAAAATCTCCCCTCACTAGACATCTTTTCCTTTCTTTGTTTTTTTTTTTTAAAGGTTTCTTCCTTTCAGTGCAATTTTCTTAAATAAACAGAGTGTAAAAAATAACTTAAAACAAAATCTCCTGAGATAGAGGGCTGACAAACCACAATACAGCAAAATTAACACACTACAACAAATACTGTAAACAGTTTCAAACTTATTCTGTTCTTCATTCATTTCTTCCCTTCAGTGCACTTCTGGCTTTAAACAAAATAAAAACAATAAGTGAAAATTAAATAAAGAAAGTATGAATAAAGAATACGTTTAGGGCCTACCGCTACACTGTGGGCCCTCCCCCTGTTGAGAACAAAGGATTAGAGGTTTTTATTTAAGAACAGTATCATGTTCACATTTTTGGGTTTCAGTGCACATCGCCTGTTGCTCAGTAGCTGTCCAGCCTTTGAAAAAAGCCTCTCAGCTGGCACGGAGGTTGCAACAACCCCTAAATGTCTCTTTGCGAGTTTGCTCAGACTAGGGAATGTTGATGCATTGTTTTTCCACCAAAGTAGTGGATCCTGGTCCCTTGTAATAGGCCTTTCTTCTGTGTATCTGCGCATTTCAATCAGCGCATCAGTGCTAGCTCTCCGGTGGTGCTGAGACAAACATACTTCAGAGTCAAACTCTGCCCAAATCCCACCTTTTGCTGCAGATGTAGAAGTTGCAGGAGCTGGGGCAGAGCTGGTGGCAGAGCTGGTGGCAGAGCTGGTGGCAGAGCTGGTGGCAGTTGAAGGGGGTGCTGAGGTTATAGGTTCAACATTTGATGAGTCACGGAAGCCCATATTTTTGAACCTGATGTCCAAGTAAGTGCTGACGGCAAGACCATAAAATGTTTCTATGGTCCTGAAACGGCGATGACTTTGAGCTAACAGCTCAGCAGCTAGCTTGCTGCCTTCTTGCTCAGATCCAGATAGGGTTCTTTGAAGCAGTGACACCAGGGGTATGACTTTTGAAATGGAAATATGTTTTTCAGCCGATATTTCCCTGGTTACCTCCTCAAATGGTCTTAGTGCATTCAGGGAGAGACTGATTTCAGACCATTCTTCCTGAGTCAAGCAAAGAGAGCTTTTGCCAAGCAGACAGAGGACCGTGGTAACTGCATCTTTTTGCTCGGACAGTCTCTCCCACATGTAAAATAATGAGTTCCATCTGGTCTCGACTGATTGAAGTAGTTTTTGCTCAGGAAATTTCTGCTGCTTTTGAACTTCCTTGAGCTTGGATGTAGCAGTGGTGCTGTGGTGAAAGAAAAAAACTATTGCACTTGTTTTCTTTTGGATCTCAACCAAGTTTGGGACAGCTTTGAGCGAGTCTTTTACGACCAAGTTTAAGGTGTGAGCAAAACATGGGTAATGTGCCCAACCTGCCTTGCGCACAGCAGCAACCATGTTGGCCCCATTATCTGTGACCACTGCCACAATCTTGCCCTTTATGCCCCATTCTTCCACAATTCTTGTGAGTTGGGAACAAATATTGTCAGCTGTGTGTTGTCCGGGGAAAGCACATGTTTCGAGTACAAATGCTTGCATCTGCCAGTGCTCATTTACAATGTGGGATGTGACTGTTAAATAACCTTCTGTGGTTCTTGATGTCCACATGTCAGTTGTCAGTACAACATTATCCACTTCATTCAATGCCCTTCTAACCTTGGAAGAGCAGTCTTTATAAAGAGCCGTCAGTTTCCCCTCGCTTAAAGATTTCCGACTTGGAATTCTATACTTCGGGTCAAGGGTCTTCACAAAATCCTGAAAGCCCTTATCTTGCACAATGGAGAGAGGTTGCAGGTCCTTTACTATCATTCCTGCCAGGCCCCTGGTGATCTCCTCTGCTCTTGGGGAATCAGCTAAGGGAAATAATAATATAGTAAGTCTTTAACCTGTATGTAATCATTCTGTATTTATTTCACATGTAACACAAAAGGGTACTATGCAATCAAGTCTGAGCTGTATCATATTTAGAATATTTGTTTCAATTTCAGAACGTCATTATTCTAATTTTTTGTTCTAATGTTATGTTTAAATGGCTGTGTAAACATTCCTTGGAGTTAAATTGTTCTGTTCATAATGTTTTTTCTAGTCCACCTTATATTATATTATATATTCAATCATTATGTATTTTTGTTTGCACTGTGTGCACTTGTCTGTTGCTTTAATTCTATAAAATTCCATGTTGTGGGATTATTAAAGCTTTATCTAATGTTATCTTATTTTAGATAACACTTTGCAATGGAATAAATGTACTAGGTTATTTCAATGTCTTAATTATATATAAATAAATGTATATATATATATACATTTATACATATATATATATATACGTATATATATATATATACGTATATATATATATGTATATATAATATATGTATATATGTATATATTTATATATAATTAAGACATTGAAATAACCTAGTACATTTATTCCATTGCAAAGTGTTATCTAAAATAAGATAACATTAGATAAAGCTTTAATAATATATGCTGAAGATGACCACTCTTATCTACCTGGATATTCTCTGCTGCTAGACTGAAATGCCTCTGCGTGTCTCTCGCCGCCCTGAAGAAAGCCCTGGCCGCCGGCGGCTACGACATGGAGAAGAACAACTCTCGTGTTAAGATCGCCGTCAAGAGCCTCGTCACCAAGGGCACTTGCGCGTCGGGCTCTTTCAAGCTCAACAAGAAAAAGGCCGAGGCCAAGAAGAAGCCGGCCAAGAAGGTTGCTCCTAAAGCCAAGAAGCCCGCCGCCAAGAAACCGGCTGCCGCGAAGAAACCCAAGAAGGTAGCGGCCAAGAAGCCCGCCGCGGCCAAGAAGTCTCCCAAAAAGGCCAAGAAACCGGCAGCGGCTACGAAGAAGGCGACCAAGAGCCCCAAGAAGCGAAGAAGCCGGCGGCTCCCAAGAAAGCCACCAAGAGCCCAAAGAAAGCCAAGGCTGTCAAGCCCAAGGCGGCTAAGCCGAAGAAGGCTGCCCCCAAGAAGAAGTAAACGGTGCCGGTTACCTTCATGTTTTGTTCCTCTCTAACAACGGCTCTTTTAAGAGCCACCCACAGTTTCATTTCAAAGAGCTTCCTTCATATCATGTATCGAAAGCACATAACGGTGTTTAATGCGTATGATGTATGACACTGTTTATCATTACAATTCTCATTTTAACATACAAATAAGGCTCCCATCGAGGTAGCTGTCATAGCACGACCTCAGCCACTGTAGGTATTCGTTTCATCCGTTTGTTTTATTTATTATTGTAACTTTGGTTTCATTTGAGCGGGAAGGCGAAAGTCTCCGTCTTCAGCCATCGGTCTCTGTCTCACACACACAAAGCAGGCAGCACGAGGAGGAGGGGGGAGTGGGGGCCCAAAGCGAGCAGCGGAGGGCGGGCGCTAGCGTTTGACGGCGGACACGCCATTGGCTGTCGCTCCGCCAAGCGTTTACACTAGAGGCTGCACGAAGAGGAGGGGGGAGCGGGCGCTGGAGTTCGACGGCGGCAACGCCATTGGCTGTTGCTGCGCGAAGCTTGTAGCCAATAGGAACGTAGGCGCTTTTGCTTTATCAACAGCTCCCGGGAGCCCGCTGCTTTACTTCAGTATTGTTCAGCGAACACATCTGAGCTGAATCATGAGCGGAAGAGGCATTTAACCTCCGTTTAACTAAGCGTGTGTGCCCTTGGACTCACATATTTTCCCATTTCCTTGTATTTGGCTGAAAAACGCCTTCGGGAAGAAAGGCTTTGTTTGAGTCGCGTGTGTAATGGCCACACACAATGCCTCCCCGCCAGTCGCGGGGAGGCACTGGGCCAGGCTGCGCTATGAAGGAGATGGAATTCCCCCTACTAGAAACGAAGTTGGCTCTCAACTTTTGCAAAGCCAGTGGATAAATGCTGCTGACATTTATTCCTTCATCACCTTACCTAATAAAAAACAATTCGAGATAATCTTCTTACATGAACGTGCTTTGCAACGTTTTAATCAGATTTTCGAAGCTGGATCAGGACAAGGTTTTTGGAATAACTGGGAGATTGACACCTCTTCACCACAAGATGAAATTCTTATCTATGTGAAGTTTTGGACTGGAAAGGTTGCAGACGGTGATGTGGACCAGTATATTCGCAGGTTTTGCGATATACTACAACCAGTCCAGAAATTATTGGATCAATTTGGTCTGTGGTACGGTGTTCGCCGCTACAAGGTAAAATTTAAAAGAAATCCTGATGGAACCCGTATGCAGATTCCAAATTCTATTGCAATGGGTCCATATAATGGAAGGATAACGTACCAAGGACAGACCCAAAGGTGTTACGTGTGTCACTCTACAGACCACCAGGTCAAAGATTGTGAAGTAACTAAATGCTGGAAATGCGGAGAACTGGGTCATAAAGGAAAAGAGTGCAAAAATACTGAACTGTGCAATCTGTGTGGCAATCAAGGTCACTCTTATTTCAACTGCCCTAGTTCCTAAAGCACGTGCACCAAAACCACAACAACCAGGAAGACAACAACCAATAGAGAACAACACTGAACATAATGAAGTTGAAGAACCAACTGAGATCCAAGAGGTTACTCCAAAAAACAACGATAAAATTCCTGCAGGAAGGAGTGAAAACCAGCTGGAAAAAGAAGGAGAAGAAATGGAAGATGGCTCTGAGAGCAGCACTTCCAACTCGGATTTCAGCACCTCAGATGTCGAAGTAGACGATGGAGATTCACCAATGAAGGGGAGATCTACGCAGAACTGTGAATTCAACAGCTTCATCTTCATCCAGATCCTCTACTTCACGGCAATCTTCGAGGAACAGCTGCATTTCGGATACATCAGGTGAACTTCCAGGATCCATCACCATGGCCGTAAGAGACAGTTGCAACCTTCAAGAAAAGGTAACTGACTTGCGTTCTTCTGCTGCGAAGAGGAAAAAAAAACTTTATTAGGTGCTGAATCCAGCAAGAAGATTAAGGACTAATGTTTATTCTTATGCTAATTTTTTTTTTTCTGTTTCTTTATTAATATCATGCCCGCTATTGTCACTATGATTCTAATCATGGTGTTTAGATTAATGAGATTAATAGATTAAATTTATTAAATAATTATCCATCATGACAATTAATTTAATATCAATAAATATGCGAGGCATAAAGTCAGAAAAAAATAGAAAAGAAAAAATGGAAGCTTTGATACAAAAAAGGTGTGACATTATTTGCGCACAGGAACTACGGTTAAAAACAATGGATGATGTTAATCAGGTTAAAGATATGTGGAAGCTAGGACCTGCAGTCTTATCTATTGGTGCAGATAGTGCGGACGGTGTTGGGATATTTTTTAAACAAACTACGGAAATAAGAAAGATAAGGGAAATAATACCAGGCAGATTACTACTAGTTGATTGTATTTATAAAAATAATAAATTGAGAATTATAAATATTTATACCCCACAGGATAGAGCTGGAAAGATGAGAGTTTTTAATAAACTACATGAAGTATTGTGTGTTGGTACTGGAGTCATTTTATGTGGTGACTTCAATACGATCACACATGAAAACGATTGTATACCTAAATTAACAAAAGAGATAAGTAGGGAAGGAAAAATGTTAGGAAATATAATCAATTCATGTCATGCAGCCCGACTCTCCTTCCACACCGCCGGACTCCATTTCCCAGAATCCTTTGGATTATGACGTTACCGTCAGTCGCTCTCCTTCGCCCAATCACGTTACGCTCCGACGCTCAGACTCACCTGTGTTCTGAGGAAGTTCCGGGTTATGCTGATCATGTTTATGTATTTAAGGCAGCACTATGTAAACATTCTTCGCGAGGTATTGTCGACTTTTGTTGCATACTAAGCAGTTCTTCTATGTTTTTCTTGTGTGATCTCTCGTTACGACCCTGGTTTTTGGTTTATTGGTTTATGTCTCTGGATTTGCCCCTTTTGAATTTAATGCTTGGCTGGACTGTCTTTTGGTTTCGAACACGGACTGTTTATACGACTACGTCTTTTGTATCTGGTGAGGTTATTGTTTGTTTGGCTCTATTGTTTATAACACCTGGTTATCAGCCTGCAAGTAAACCAGTCTGTTCATTTTACTCGGCTCGCGTCTCTCCCCTCTATCTGGCGTTACATAATACCTCGCCGCGAGGGACTATGGCTGAGTTTAATGATTTACAGCAGGCTGTAGGGAATCAGGGGAAGGTTCTCGAACAACATAGTCAGCTGTTTGAGAACCTAGCTAACACCGTTACAGTTCTTACCACTCAGCAGTCTGAGCAGCATTCCCAGCTAGCTCAGATTACCACGAGCCTACAGAGTATCGCTTCTCAGCTTGCCCAGCTAAGAGTGGCTAACCCCGTTAGCTTAGCCTCAGCTAGCTCGCCTCCAGTTAGCTCTTCCACCCCGTCGGCAGCTACTTTTCCTGTGAGCAAGCCTGATAAATATGATGGTTCTCCTGATTTGTGTAGAGGTTTTTTGTTGCAGATATCTCTTTTTTTTGCTAACTCCACTGTCGGTCCTGATTCAGCGCGTATTTCATTTTTTATTTCGCGTCTCACCGGTAAAGCCCTCGATTGGGCTACTGCTATGTGGCCTAGCATGGAGAGAGCTACATATGAAGATTTCCTTAGTGAGTTTAAGTTAGTTTTTGATCACCCTCATCATGGTCAGTCTCAGGGCGAGTTGTTGGTTAGGCTACGTCAGGGAAACCGTTCTGTGTCTGATTATGCTCTTGAATTTCGTACATTGGCCGCTGGTAGTGGGTGGAATGAACCGGCTTTGCGAGTTATGTTTCGCAATGGGCTCAGGGCTGATGTGCTAGCGGAATTAGCCTGTAAAGACGATGGACTACCCTTAAATGGACTTATTTCTCTGGCCATAAGACTGGATCAACTTAAACAAGGTGCAGTATCAAATCGTAAGGATACTATGCCACGCATGTCTGGATTTGTATCTCGTGTCTCTGCCTCCGCTCGACCTACGGTCTCCCCTCGCAGCGACGAGGAACCCATGCAAGTGGACGCTACCCGGTTGTCAAGAGAGGAACGTTTACGACGATATCAAGCTGGATTATGTTTTTACTGTGGCGGAGCTGGTCATGTGTTGCGTAACTGCCCGACATGCCCCTCTCGAGCTAGACACCAAGAGGAAGCTTCAGGTTCGTCCCACGGTGGGCAATCCCATGGTCTCCATGGCAACCCGGACCGTCCATATGAACCACCTGCTACTAGCTCGGGAAAGCGTGTGGAAACCCCTCGGATTCCACACGCTAAAGGGGTAAGCAGACTCAATTCTGACATGTTTTCTAAATCTTTCATGATCTCAGTTATACTGTTCTGCCAGTCTGTTGCTTCTGTGTGTTCAGCTCTGATAGATTCCGGCGCCGAGGGGAACTTCATTAATGAACAACTGGCCAGACAACTCCTGATTCCTTTTGAGAGCTTG
Organism: Astyanax mexicanus; assembly: GCF_023375975.1. Classification (NCBI taxonomy): domain Eukaryota; kingdom Metazoa; phylum Chordata; class Actinopteri; order Characiformes; family Acestrorhamphidae; genus Astyanax; species Astyanax mexicanus. The sequence continues at coordinate 9,475,211 of NC_064420.1, read as the reverse complement.
GAGGATCCCATAAGACTGTCTGCTTTGGATGGATCTCCTGTCGGGAGAGGAACCATAACCAACATCACCACCCCTGTTCAGATGAGCGTCAGCGCACTTCACTCTGAAGAGATCAGGTTTTTTATCATGAAAGACACTAATTATCAGATTATTTTGGGACTCCCATGGTTAAGAAAACATGATCCTGTGATTACTTGGTCAAACAAGGAAATTGCATCCTGGTCTCCCTACTGTGTAAAACATTGTTTAATGGTTCCTAAAACTAAGATCCAATCCACTTCTGTTGAAAGTCCAGGGTCTGAGTCCCTTGCACATATTCCTACTACTTACCAAGACTTGAACGAAGTTTTCAGTAAAACTCGTGCCACCCAACTTCCTCCACATCGTTCCTATGATTGTGCCATTGATTTGATTGATAACCAAATACCCCCTAAGTCACGTATTTATCCTCTTACTCAGACCGAGGAACTAGCTATGGAGGAGTATGTGCAGGAGGCTCTAGCACAGGGTTTTATCCGCCATTCTACTTCTCCTGTTGCTGCTCCTTTTTTCTTTGTTAAAAAGAAGGATGGCGGTCTCCGGCCCTGTATTGATTATCGACAGCTTAATGCTGTAACCCAAACCAACCCTTATCCTCTACCTTTAGTGCCTGTAGCTCTTGAACAACTGCGTGGAGCCTCTATTTTCACTAAACTAGATCTTCGCAGTGCTTACAACTTGGTAAGGATTAGAGAAGGAGATGAATGGAAGACTGCCTTTTTTACCACTAGAGGGCACTATGAGTACTTGGTTATGCCGTTTGGCCTAAAAAACGCACCCTCTGTTTTTCAGTCTCTAATCAATGATGTGTTGCGTGATATGCTTGGCAAGTTTGTCATTGCATTTATGGATGATATTTTGATTTACTCCTCTGATCTATCCATTCATGTATCTCATGTACGAGCAGTTCTAACCCGACTTCTTCAGAACCAGCTCTTTGTGAAAGCAGAAAAATGTGAGTTTCACGTGTCAAAAGTAGCCTTTTTGGGGTATGTCATCAATGCTCAGGGTGTTTCCATGGATGATAAGAAGGTTCAAGCAGTTGTTAATTGGCCCCAACCTAAGTCAGTAAAAGAATTACAGAGATTTCTAGGTTTTGCAAATTTTTATCGACGCTTCATCCGCAACTACAGTTCTATTGCGGCTCCACTCACTAATCTGTTAAAGCGCAACACCAGAAATTTGATTTGGTCTGAATCCGCTGTCGAGGCTTTTAATTCTCTCAAAAGAATGTTCACTACTGCTCCCCTATTAAAACATCCAGATCCTAGAGAACCTTTCACTGTAGAAGTTGATGCATCCAGTGTAGGGGTAGGGGCTGTTCTCTCGCAAAATTTTGGTTCTCCCAGTAAATTGCATCCAGTAGCATATTTCTCTCACAAACTCTCCCCAGCTGAACGAAATTATGGTATTGGGGATCGTGAGCTTTTGGCCATTAAATTAGCATTAGAGGAATGGCGACACTGGTTAGAAGGAGCATTGCACCCATTCGTGGTTTTAACTGACCACAAGAATCTTGAATATCTTAGGTCTATGAAAAGTTTGAATTCACGACAAGCACGTTGGTCTCTATTTTTTGCACATTTTGATTTTGTTATTACTTTTCGACCTGGATCCAGAAATACTAAAGCTGACGCACTTTCCCGCATGTTTGAAGACAATCTAGAAGGTCCAGAAAACGCACCTATTTTAAAGCCAGAAATTGTTTTAGCTCCCGTGAGATGGGAAATTTCAGAAGAAATTGATCAGTTTAATTCTGTAACTTTCCCCCCAGCTCAGTGCCCGCCAGACAGAACCTACGTACCAGACCAGTGCAGAGCCAGATTAATTACATGGGCTCATACTTCTCCTTCGTCAGGACATCCAGGGGAGACTCGGACCTTCCAATTGTTAGAAAATCGTTTTTGGTGGGAGAATATGCGTTCAGATATTCATGATTTTGTTTCCTCTTGCTCAGTCTGTGCTCAAAGTAAAACTCCTCGTACTCTACCGGCCGGTAAATTAGTTCCCTTACCGGTGCCAGCTCGACCTTGGTCTCACCTAGCAGTTGATTTTGTTACCGATCTCCCTGTATCCATGGGTAAAACTGTTATTATGACTATTGTGGATCGTTTCTCTCGTGGTGTAAGGTTCATCCCCTTTAGCAAACTACCCAATGCGCTAGAAGCGGCAGAATCTCTGTTTAATCATGTGTTTCGTATATTTGGTGTTCCAGAAGATATTGTTTCGGATCGAGGACCTCAGTTTATCTCTCAAGTCTGGTCAGCATTTATGAATGCGTTAGGGATTTCTGTTAGTCTATCATCAGGTTATCATCCTCAGAGTAATGGACAATGTGAGAGGATGAATCAAGAATTGGGTAAATTCTTAAGAATTTATTGTTCAAATAATTTCCATGACTGGGCCAAATATCTCCCCTGGGCTGAAGTAGCTCAGAACTCACTCATTAGTTCTACGACTAAGTTGACTCCCTTTCAATGCTTTTTAGGTTACCAACCCCCGCTCATGCCCTGGTCAGCCGAACCCTCTAACATCCCCGCTGTTGATGATTGGATGCGTCGGAGCGAGGAGGTGTGGAAGGAGACTCACAGACGTATTGAGGCAGTCTTAGAGCGGCATAAACAACAAGCTGATCGTTTACGTCGTAAAACCCCCATTTATTCTCCAGGAGACCGAGTTTGGTTATCTACCAGGGATTTCCGGCTGTCTGACGGCAATAAGAAACTTTCAGTTAAGTATATAGGCCCCTTCAAGATCTTAAAGAAAATCAATGAGGTAACCTATCGTCTCGATTTACCTTCTCACTACCGAGTATGTCCCTCTTTTCATGTTTCTTTGTTAAAGCCGGTTATCCCTGGTCCTCTGGATGAGACGTCGCTTGGGTCACTTCCTCCCCCGCCTGTGGATATGGAAGGTGGTCCTGTGTATGCTGTGGAACGTTTGCTGGACTCCAGGAGGAGAAGGGGAGCCCTGGAGTACCTGGTGGACTGGAGGGGTTACGGACCAGAGGAGCGAAGTTGGGTCCCAGCGGCTGATGTCCTGGATCCCTTATTGGTGGAGGACTTCCATCGGTCTCATCCGTCCCGTCCGGCACCACGCCCCAGGGGTCGTCCTAGGAGAGGGTCTCCAGGTCCTAGAAGGGGTAGACGTGGTAGCGCGGGCTCTGTCCGGTCCCTCAGTTCCGTCCACGGCTCCAGGAGAGGTCGTCCCAGGTCCAGGGCTCCTGTCCACTCAGTTCCTGCTACCAGGCCATCTGCCCAGATCTCCACTGGGTGTGAGGGGGCGGTTCCCTTGAGTCGTCCTCTGTCTACCGTTTCGGACTCTTTGGGGGGGAGTACTGTCATGCAGCCCGACTCTCCTTCCACACCGCCGGACTCCATTTCCCAGAATGCTTTGGATTATGACGTTACCGTCAGTCGCTCTCCTTCGCCCAATCACGTTACGCTCCGACGCTCAGACTCACCTGTGTTCTGAGGAAGTTCCGGGTTATGCTGATCACGTTTATGTATTTAAGGCAGCACTATGTAAACATTCTTCGCGAGGTATTGTCGACTTTTGTTGCATACTAAGCAGTTCTTCTATGTTTTTCTTGTGTGATCTCTCGTTACGACCCTGGTTTTTGGTTTATTGGTTTATGTCTCTGGATTTGCCCCTTTTGAATTTAATGCTTGGCTGGACTGTCTTTTGGTTTCGAACACGGACTGTTTATACGACTACGTCTTTTGTATCTGGTGAGGTTATTGTTTGTTTGGCTCTATTGTTTATAACACCTGGTTATCAGCCTGTAAATAAACCAGTCTGTTCATTTTACTCGGCTCGCGTCTCTCCCCTCTATCTGGCGTTACAATTCATGTAAAATGGTGGATGCTTTCAGAAAGAAATTTCCCCATCAGCCTGGTTTTACACGAATAGATCAACGAGTTAAAACAAGAATTGATAGAATATATGCTTCAAATAAAATAAATATTTTAAATTATAAAACAGAATTTTTAATTGAATCAGATCATTTAGCTGTATCTGTTTCCCTTAATCCAGATTTTTGTGAAACCAAAGGATACTGGAAATTGAATACAAAATGTTTAAAAAACAAAGATATGTTAACAGACTTAATTAAAGAAATTAAAAGAATTAAAGATTTAGATATTTTAACATGTGATAGTATTGAATTATGGGCAATTTTTAAAAACAAATAAAGGATTTTTTAAAAATAAAATGTAAAGAATTAAATAGAAAACGAAATTAATATTATGAAAATTTAATGGAAATATTAGTTGAACTACAAAGTAAACCTCATAGGGATTCAAATGAAGAAAATCAATTGTATAGAGTCAAATCTGAATTAACACAAATTAATGATGAATTATTTTTAAATGTACAATTGCAAGCCGGCTTAGGTCTAAATTGGACTGGAAATCCTCAATCTGTAGTTGAAAAACTGCATCGTAGGAGAGAAAGTAAATTTTTAAAGGGTATTAAAAATGATCAAGGTGAAATTATTGAAAATGAGATAAGAAAGAGAAATGAAATCAAATTACAGGCTAGTAAGACCTATGAACATGTAGTTATTGATAAAGAAAAAGTTAACATCTTTTTAAATTCTTGTCCTAAAATAAGTGTAGAAAATTCTAATGAAATGACTAATCCAGTAACAGACGAAGAGGTTATTAAAGCCATTGAAAGTCTAAATGATGGAAAAACTCCAGGCCCTGATGGCCTGCCTGCAGAACTGTATAAAGTATGCTCTTCTGAAATTGTAAGCCTTTTGGTAAATTATTTTAATGAAGCAATTGAAAAAGATCTTTTAAACGATTGCTTCTATGAAGGAGTGATTTCTTTAATTTACAAAAAAGGGGATGAAAATATTTTAGACAATTGGAGGCAAATCACTATAATGAATGTTGATTATAAGATCCTTGCAAAAATTTTGATGAACAAATTGGAAGGAAATCTAGAAAAAATAATTGAAAAAGAACAAACATGTGCCATTAAGGGCAGGTATATGTGGGACAACTTATGTATTATTAGAGAATTAATTTCAGACGAGCATGCTAAAAACTTTTTTCTCATGAGCTTGGACCAAAAAAAGGCTTTTGATTTTCTTTCTCGGGACTATTTGTGGAGTGTCATGGAATTTTATGGTTTCTCTAAAAAATTTATAAATATTTTAAAATTGTTATATAAAAAAACAGTTGTGCAGATTAATGTTAATGGAGTGTTGACCGATAAATTTGAGATAAAAAGAGGTGTTAAACAAGGCTGCCCATTGAGCGCTGCCCTTTATATAATGGCAATTAGCCCCTTACTAAACAGAATTAAATCAGATAAAAACATTTTAGGAGTTAAATATTTAAATGATTATGTTAAAATTTCTGCCTATGCGGATGATATTGCCGTTTTTATCAAAAACCAGGGAGAATGGCAGATTATCCAAGAACACTTTAAATTTTATGAAGAAGTGTCAGGGGCTAAATTAAACACAAATAAAACAGAAGGTATATGGATGGGTGAAAAAGACCATCCTCAAATCGAAATTGAGTTAAAAGAAGAGGTCAAAATTTTAGGTTTAATTATTAAAAGAAATAATTGTAATGATTTTAATTGGGACAAAAAAAGTCAAGAAATTAAAAATGAATTAGGTTGGTGGAAAATCGCAAACTACAAAACAAGAATTAACATTGTACTGTTCTTAAAGCCAACAGCCAGCTAAACTCATCTCTCCAAAAATCCCCCAAGGAAGAGGCAGGTCTTGTAGTTAGCGAGATTTATTGAAAAGAAGGTAAAACTGAAATAAATACAAATAGAAATACAATAGGTAAGTATAAATAATGTCTAAACAGCAGATAAGTATCAAATAATAAGGTAAGTATTACAAATATCTACACAGATAGGCCAGATAGGTAACTAAATGTTACACTTAGCTTAGCTTCAGTGTTAATCAGGTCTATGGTAATTTACACAAAGGAATTGCTAACATTAGCTGAGTCATACCTCACTTCTAGTACAAAAAATGCTTTACACTTTCCACATGAATTATGAATTCTCATGAAATGTTCGATTAAACTATATATTTATCCATTAGCTTCTTCCTTTTACAGGTCAATCAACATAAATGTACTTACTAGCAATGCCACACCAAAAGAGAAAGATAAGTTTCAGAAGAGCTGAGCTGACATGTGTCCTTCACCTTGAACAACTGAAAAGTGGCTACACCCAGGAAGTGACATCATACCACAATTAGAGAAATTACTGTGTCAAAATAAAAGCTTTTTTCAAAATATGTGCCCCGTGGCATCACACTCCCCGCCTGGCATCACTAGATGCCAAACCTCCTTAACCTAAACAGTCTCTGCCTCTAGGAGTAGGACCACGTCAGAAACAGGTCTCAGGTAAGTCTTCGGCGGATGATGCGATGCGACATTGACATCCACTTTTCTGACAAGTCCATCATCACTTGGAAAGGTCTTCATGATCCTTCCAATGGACCACTCATTCCTTCTGGCTTGCCTGTCTTTCAATAACACTATATCTCCTTCCTTGAGGTTCCGTTTCCTTTCGTGCCACCTTTGCCTGGCTTGAAGTACATTCAAGTACTCCCGCCTCCATCTTGCCCAAAATGTCTCTGCTAATGCCTGTACTCTCTTCCACTGATGCTTCAACAGACTGGTTTCTGAGCCGTCTGCAGGAGGAGCTGGTGGAGTACCACTCTTCTGCGTGAGCAGCATCGCAGGAGTATCAGTGGAGCTTCAGGATCTGAGGAGACTGGTATTAATGGCCTGGAGTTAATTATAGCAGTGACTTCAGCCATGAACGTGCATAGGACTTCATGAGTGACCTTTGACCTTCCAGCTTGGAGCAACATTGAATCCAGGATACGACGCGCTGTACCTATCATGCGCTCCCAACTTCCACCCATGTTGGAGGCGTGCGGCGGGTTGAAGACCCAGGTGCACTTCTGAGAGCACAGGTAAGTATTCACACTTTCTTCCTCGGCTTCCATAGCAGCGTCCAAGTTGGAGTTGGCACCCACAAAGTTGGTTCCTCGATCGGAACGTAACTGTCTTGCTGGTCCCCTAATTGCGAAAAACCTGCGGAGGGCATTGATGCAGCTTGAGGCACTCATTGTCTCAATCACCTCTATGTGAACTGCTCTTGTGGACATGCACGTGAACAGAACTGCCCATCTCTTACTGTTCGCACTACCACCTCGTGTCCGTCGGGTGACGACTTCCCAGGGTCCGAAGACATCTAACCCTACGTAGGTAAAGGGGGGTTCCTGCTTTAGGCGCTCTTGAGGAAGGTCTGCCATTTGCTGTTGTTCCAATTTGCCACGTAACCGCCTGCATATCACACACTTGAACACCACGCTGGAGATGGCTCGCTTGGCTCCCACTATCCATAGACCACTTGCACGCACTGCTCCTTCAGTGAAGTGCCTTCCTTGATGTTGCACTCTGAAGTGGTGGTGACGGATGAGCAATGTGGTGACATGGTGCTTGCCAGGAATAAGAAGTGGGTGAGTCTCAGCAGTAGGCAAGTACGAGCGAGTGATTCGGCCTCCAACGCGTAGCAGACCCTCTGCATCTACCACAGGGTGAAGCTTCTTCAGAAGACTCTGTGCAGGTAAGTCTTGCCCCTGTTGGATACATTTGATCTCATCTGCGTACACTTCATGTTGTACAGTTTTAATGATGACGCGCTCTACGGCAGTAAGCTCTGAAGATGTTACTCCTTTCTTGCAGAGATGCCATCCGACACATCCCGTGTCAGGTGTTGGGTTTTGGAAACTTTGGGCTATGTGCCTTAGACGTGTTACAGCTCTAGTCAAACGTTCCCAGGAAGAGAACTTCTCGAAGCGTTGAGAGTCCCTGCAACCTTGGTCAGGAAAGTTGTGGCCTCAGGACGAAGTTCTGGGTCTGCCTCTGGATCGATCAACTGAAAGCCATCGTCAGGTGATGAGGAGCTGTGTGGCTGTAGCAAGAACTTAGGTCCGGTAAGCCAATTGGTTGCTTGCAGCTGGCTTGCAGACACAGACCTTGTGGCATGGTCTGCTGGGTTGTTCTTGGTGGCAACATACCTCCACTGATTCGGGTGAGTGGACTGCCAGATCCGGTGTACGCGATTACTCACAAACACATAAAACCTTCTGGACCTGTTATAAATGTAACCCAATACCACCTAACTGTCAGTAAAGAATGTGATCTTGCCCAGTGCTTGGCCTAGTTCTTCTTTGACCTGGTCTGCGATCTCTGTAGCTGCACAAAGCTCAAGTCTGGGGATGGTGAGCTCTGCCAGAGGTGCAAGCTTGGCCTTGCCTAACACAAAGCTTACTTCTGTGTGGCCATTCTCATCCTCTACCTTAAGGTAAGCTACTGCTGCAATCGCCTTCACCGAAGCATCCGAGAAGACGTATAACTCTGTGCACTTTGCTGTTGTTACTGGGAAGGAAGCATAAGTGCGAGGGATGTTCAGTTGATTCAGCTCCTGCAGAGACTCCTGCCATCTCTGCCACTTAAGGAACTTCCCATCAGGTAACGGCACATCCCAGTCTGTCCCTTGGGACACTAGTTCTCTCAGTAGGAACCTGCCTTGAATTGTCACAGGTGCTAAGAATCCGAGCGGATCAAATAGGCTATTAATTGTGGAGAGCACGCCTCTGCGTGTAAAAGGCTTCTGAGACGCAAGAATGGTGAACGTGAAGGTGTCCTTAGTCATGTCCCAGGCAACACCCAGACTGCGTTGGACAGGTAAGTCATCAACAGCAAGATCTAGAGCCGTGATACTCTTGGCCCGATCGTCTGCGGGAAAGGCTTCCATAACCTCTGTTTTGTTGGAGGCAATCTTGTGAAGCTTGATGTTGTAACCTTTTAGCAACTGCTGAGCTCGCATAAAGACATCCACTGCTTCTGCCTCTGAAGGAAAAGACCGGAGGACATCATCGACGTAGAAGTCAGTCTTGATGAACTCACAGACGTCGCTGCCGAAGTCCTTCTCTCCCTCCTGAGCAGATCTTCTCAACCCATAGGTTGCGACTGCCGGTGACGGGCTGTTCCCGAACACGTGAACTGTCATGCGGTAGTCCACTACCTCATTCTCAGGGTTGTTGTCCTTGAACCACAGGAAGCGTAATACATCCCTGTGTTCGTCCTTCACGTAGAAACAGTAGAACATCTGTTTGATGTCTGCAGTAATTGCTACCAGGTCTTTCCGGAATCTGAGAAGCACTCCGAGAAGGCGATTGTTGAGGTTGGGACCCAGAAGCAAGACGTCGTTCAGGGACTCTCCCTCAAACCTGGCGCTTGAGTCGAACACGACCCGGATCTTCCCGGGCTTCTGGGGATGGTACACCCCGAAGATAGGAAGGTACCAAGCTTCTTTTTTATTCTCTAAAAGTGGCGCCAGCTCTGCATGATGGTTATCCAGAATCCCTTGCATGAACTCGATGAAGTCTTTCTTCATGTTGGGTCGTCTCTGGAAATTGCGTTGCAGTGACATAAAGCGTTCGTAGGCATACCTTTTGTTGTTAGGGAGTGGTTTCCTTGGAGTCCGAAACGGCAGTGGGGCTATCCAGCTTCCGCTTTTATCCCTGACAAATTCGTTGTCCATCAGCTGTAGGAACATCCGATCATCAATAGATGGCGAAAGATGATTGTCCTTGTCAGACCTCAAGAAGACTGTTCTACCCAGGTGGTCTTCTTGTTGCACTGTAGCACATGACCAAGGGATAACTTCCTTGAAGCTCTGACTCAAGTCTTCCTTGACTTTGACAGCATTAAGACAAGGATTCATGTAGCTTGGACGACCGTTTTCCATGAAGCATGTTTTGAATATGTTCACTGTTTTCGGAGAGTGAGCTCCACTCAAACAGACATCGCCAACAATCACCCACCCAAGGTCGTGCTTCTGGGCGACGGGTGCACTTGGTGGGCCATTGTATTGCTGACGCACTTTGTGAACCTGGAGTATGTCTCGTCCTAACAGCAGCCAAATCTCCGCGGAGTCATCCAGAGCAGGTATCCTGTCAGCAATGCGTTGCATGTGGCTGTGGTGGTATGCTACCTCTGGAGTGGGAATTTCTGCTCTACTATTAGGGACATTGTTACACTCTATCAGAGTAGGAAGAGGAATGCTCAATTCTCCTGTGAGTGGTTCGACCACATAGCCATGGGCCCTCCTTCCTGTGACATTTGTGACTCCCGCACATGTCATGAGGATGTATGGCAGTAATGGCCCTTTAATGTGGAAAGTGTCAAAGAACTCCGTCTTGGCTAAAGAAACATTGCTTTGATCATCTAAGATCACGTACATCCTCTTCATCTTGTCACGATGACCTCGCGGATATACGTTGACTAGGCATATCTTTGAACAAGACTTTCCTTTGAAGCCCTGACCACACACCTGGGTGCACATAGTCATTGCAGTTGCACTTGGTGTATCATCAGACTGCTCAGACACATCCTTTGACTCCCCGCCATGGTCTTTGGAGGGGCTCTGCACCCTAGGTCCCCTGGGAGTAGACCCTGGATGCAGTGCGGCAAGGTGTTTTTCACTGTTGCATTCCACACACTTTATGGCAACATCACAGTTCTTGGCCATGTGTGAGACTGACGCACAGCAGCGGAAACAAACACTGTTGTCCTTCAGGAACTTTTTCCTGTCATCGAGTAGCATAGCTCTGAAGCTCTTGCATTTTCTTAGTGGATGGGGTTTCTTATGTATCGGGCAATGTACATTTGGGTCCACTGTTTGGTTTGTTCCACTCTCTGTTGTTTCCTTGGAAACATCGGTTTTGTGCACAGCAACGTGGTTTTTGTTATTGAGGTTTCCTGTCTTTTCCTTCTTCAAGGTAGGTGCTGCGGAGCTGCAGGTGTTGAAGCTCGGGTCATTTCTTGCTTTAGCCTCCTTTCTGATGAACTCAGAGAACACAGCAAATGGTGGAAACGCAACTTGTTTGTCTTCCTTATACTTTGACCCAAATGTCATCCATTTCTCTTGCAGATAGAATGGCAACTTTTCCACAATGGGACCGACTCCTCTTGCAGAGTCCAGGTATGCTAAGCCCTGGAGGTACCTGTCTTGTTTTGCGGCTTCAACTTCTAGCACCAAGTCTGCGAGCTCACTAAGCCTGTGGTTGTCCCGGTTGGAAATCTTGGGAAAGCTATCCAGTTTAGCGAACAGTGCCTTCTCAATGGCTTCTGGAGCTCCATATCGTTCCTCCAGCCTTGTCCAAATCAGTCTAAGGGCAGCAGATGGGTGGCCGATACTAACCGATTTCATCCTGCGTGCTAACTGACTTGACTCAGGACCTAACCATTTAATGAGCAGGTCAACTTCATCGTTGACTGAGATATCTAAGTCCTGTAACACCCCGGTGAATGTTGCCTTCCAGCTGAGGTAGTTTTCGGGTTGGTCATCGAAACGACTCAGTCCACTTGTTACCAGTTGACTCCTTATCAGAAATTTAGCTAGGTCTGATATGTTGCCGTTTTCGTTCTGGCTGGGCATATGGTGAGTGGTATGAGAACTGTCCCCTGGTTCTCTTTTGGGTTGAAGATGGTTCCTTCCTTGTGGTGAGTATTGGTGATGTGAGGTGTTAACCTGTAACACGCGTTGCTCTCTGTTAATCTGTTGTGATACAGGAGACTGCCTATGTGGCTGCTGTGGGCCGAAACGTTGCTGCATCCCATTGCCTGGAAGGGGGCTCGGTTGTGCTGGAGTGGAAGCATTGTGCCCCTGAATGTGCGTCAGTTGGGCAGGTGGTTGTGGTGATTGACGGTTTAAATCCAATTCTTCTTCATAATGGCTATGTTCTATGTGAGTGTGGTTAGCAACATATTCGCTGACTTTCTCTTGCACATTCTGTTCTTTGCGTAATGACTCAAAACTTGCCAAGCTACCACGATAACTTCCTTCAGCAGCAGCGGCTTCCATTACAAGAGCTTTGGCAATAGCTGCCTCTGCGTCTCTGTCTTGACGGAGTGCATCCAATTCAGCTTCAAGGCGGGCCTTCTCAATTTTTAGTTCTTTTTCTTTCCTACTGTAGGCTGCTCTAGCCTTAGCTGCTTCAGCATTTGCCCGTGCCTGCGCAGCTGCTATGCTAATCTGTGAAGCCCGTGAGCCTTTGGTTCGGTGAGAGCCGGATACATGGGATCTAACTTCCAATGACTGTTCATCAGAGTCCTTTAATTGCACTGCTTGCACAGAAAGCTCTTTATCTTCCTCCATCTTCTGATGAGAGGCTGCTATTTTACTGTACTGTTCTTAAAGCCAACAGCCAGCTAAACTCATCTCTCCAAAAAATCCCCCAAGGAAGAGGCAGGTCTTGTAGTTAGCGAGATTTATTGAAAAGAAGGTAAAACTGAAATAAATACAAATAGAAATACAATAGGTAAGTATAAATAATGTCTAAACAGCAGATAAGTATCAAATAATAAGGTAAGTATTACAAATATCTACACAGATAGGCCAGATAGGTAACTAAATGTTACACTTAGCTTAGCTTCAGTGTTAATCAGGTCTATGGTAATTTACACAAAGGAATTGCTAACATTAGCTGAGTCATACCTCACTTCTAGTACAAAAAATGCTTTACACTTTCCACATGAATTATGAATTCTCATGAAATGTTCGATTAAACTATATATTTATCCATTAGCTTCTTCCTTTTACAGGTCAATCAACATAAATGTACTTACTAGCAATGCCACACCAAAAGAGAAAGATAAGTTTCAGAAGAGCTGAGCTGACATGTGTCCTTCACCTTGAACAACTGAAAAGTGGCTACACCCAGGAAGTGACATCATACCACAATTACAGAAATTACTGTGTCAAAATAAAAGCCTTTTTCAAAATATGTGCCCCGTGGCATCACAAACATAATTAAATCCTTCATATTACCGAAATTAAATTTCTTGGCTACAATTTTTCCTCCTAAAGAGTCTCTTATCATTAGTTTAAATAAATTATGTGTACGTTTCATCTGGGGGAATAATAGGGAGGTTACTAAAAGGGACCTTCTCTTTAAAAATAAAGCACTAGGTGGTTTAGGTGCCTTAGATTTAGGATTAAAACTAAAGGTAACCTACTGTAAAATGGTGGCACAGGCACTAAAAAGGGAGGCAGTATGGATAGGGGAAAAAAAGTCTTGGGAAAAGAAAAGAGGGAAAGCAAGACGAAGTGTACAGTTTTTTAAATTAATATATAGTGATTTTATATTTAAATATAAGGACCTTAATATAGACTGGTGCAACACATCGAGTAAAGACATTTATGAAATTATAAACAAAGAAGAACATGGTGGTATGTATGAATATAGACATTTAAATGAATTGGAGTGTAAACAATGTATTAAAAATGTAAATTTTAAAGGAATTTCTGAAAATATGAGAGATGTTATATGGTTGATTAGTGTAAGAAGAATTGCTGTAAGATGTGTTGTAAAATGGAGTTGTTTTGTTAAGACAAAGACTTGCCTCTTAACTGCCAAGAAGATGAGACGGTGGAGCACTTATTGATTGAGTGCTCTAGAACTGTAAAGGTATGGGAGAAGGTAAGGGATATTGGTTTTCCATTTGATTTAAATGAAAAAATTATACTGTATGGGATATTTGAAGGAAAGTTACAAAGAAATGTACATGATTTATATTGGTTGATAGTTTGTGTTGTTAATTATAAAATTTGGACAACCAGATGCAAAATGATAATAAACCAAATACAAATAACTGATGATATAGTTTTTAAGCAAATTATATGCGAACTTAAACGGCAAAGGACAATGGACATCAGACACAACAAATATTATCCCTGGACTATTTTAAATTTATAAGCTTTGTAAGAAACTGAATTTATTGAATGTATTGTTATTATGCCCTATTATCTGTTTTTTTAAGTATATATATGTATTATGTGATTAAGTATATGATGTAATGTTTATTATATTGTAATGCACTAATCTTTAATAAAGTCTGTTTAAAAAGCAAAACCGGCGGAAAGGCAAGGGCCAAGGCCATGACTCGCTCCTCCCGCGCCGGGCTCCAGTTCCCCGTGGGCCGTGTGCACAGGCTCCTGCGCAAAGGAAACTACGCCGAGCGTGTTGGCGCCGGCGCCCCCGTCTACCTTGCGGCTGTCCTGGAGTATCTTACAGCTGAGATTCTCGAGTTGGCCGGCAACGCTGCCCGCGACAACAAGAAGACTCGTATCATCCCCCGTCATCTGCAGCTGGCTGTTCGCAACGACGAGGAGTTGAACAAACTGCTCGGAGGAGTTACCATCGCCCAGGGTGGTGTGCTGCCCAACATTCAGGCTGTGCTTCTCCCCAAGAAAACCGAGAAGGCGGTCAAGGCCAAGTAAATCTCCGCTTTCCGCTTCTTTGTCCATACCCAAAGGCTCTTTTAAGAGCCACCCAACTCTACTCAAAAAGCGCTATGTTTCCTCCCCAGTAACAATACACATTATATATGTAATTCCCAAAGGGAAAAGGCTAATATATACACTGTAAAAAACAACCTATAGAATCTACTCAATAAATGTGAGGTAACAATTTGCACTCAGTTTGTTTGGTTAGATTTCACCCCATATATTGAGTAATAATTACCTAAATGTATTAGTTGTGACACACTAAAAGAAATAAGGTAAAACCTACCCAACATTTATCAATACTATTTACTTCAAAAAACTGAGTAATATTAACCTGATTGTTATTTCTTTTTCTACCTCATATTTATTAGTTACATATTATCTATCATATTTTAATCTGACTAGCTAAGCGCTACTTATTCAGATAAGGTTAAATTTACCTAAAATAAATGGGCAGACAATTATGAGGAAAACTTTTTTTTATTTAACTGTGCATCAAAAAAAAAAAAACATACACAAGTTAGAACACTTGGGGTATTTGAGATTGCACATATAAATTACTTTTGCCATTTTTCAACTTGTGCCCATTTGCAATGTATAGGGACCAGCCATTTCATCAAAACCATCACCAGCATAAACACATTTTTGTACAACTGAATGTACAGGATACTTGAGATATGTGAAATACATAAAAGCACATCAATTGTAAATAAAATTTGGTATAAAATATATTCAGTTTTTAAAGTTCGTAAAACAACCACAATAACAGGTCACAACAGATCTCAAACATATAACATGAACAATGCAGGTTATTAAAAAAAAAAAAACATTAAACAGTCTGTGGCTTAATGTGGGTAAAACAGTTCAGTCCTAGTGTCATTAAACATTTAAATGAGTAAATATGGGATGGTTGTCTTTAACATCAAGAACAATGACCTATGA
This sequence comes from Astyanax mexicanus, assembly GCF_023375975.1. Classification (NCBI taxonomy): domain Eukaryota; kingdom Metazoa; phylum Chordata; class Actinopteri; order Characiformes; family Acestrorhamphidae; genus Astyanax; species Astyanax mexicanus. The sequence continues at coordinate 9,459,878 of NC_064420.1, read as the reverse complement.
GAATTTAATTGCAGTTAAAATAAACGCTCAGCTTTGTGCTTGTGATCCAGAGGCTTTTGTAGTACCAAGAAGGAAAGCTTCTTCTCTGTCCCTTATTTCCACATGAAAATATTCGTTCTGGCTTAATTTGTACATGCACACTGAATTTAATTTCAACTCCTACAGGGCCATCTAAAAAAAAAAAAATCTTTGAAAAGTTACTTTATTTCAGCAATTCTGTTAAAAATGTTAAACTAATTATATAGATATATTAAAACACTGATCTATTTTAAGCATTTATTTCTTTTATTGTTAATTGAAAATTAGACTATATTATATAAGACCAAATGGTACTTTTGGCAGTGTGGGCAGTGTGCCAAGTCCTGCTGGAAAATTAAATCTGCATCTTCATAAAAGTTGTCAGCAGAGGGAAGCATGAAGTGCTGTAAGATTTTGTTGGAAAACAAAACTGCACTGACTTTAGACTTGATAATAAAACACAGTGGATCAACACCAGCAGATGACATGTCTCTCCCAACAAACCATCACTGATCAGTAAATTTCACTCTAGACCTCGAGCAGCTTGGACTGTGTCTCTCCACTCTTCCTCCAGACTCTGCTCCCTTGATTTCCAAATGAAATGTAAAATTTACTGATGATCAGTGATGGTTTGGAGAGACATGTCATCTGCTGGTGTTGATCCACTGTGATTTATTATCCAGTCTAAAGTCAGTGCAGTTTTCCCGCTAAATCTTACAGCACTTCCCTCTGCTGACAACTTATGGAGATGCAGATTTTATTTTCCAGCAGGACTTTGCACACTGCCGAAAGTATTAATTGGTCTTATATAATATTCTAAATTTTTTGATACACTGATTTTTGGGTTTTATTGGCTGTACACCATAATCATCAATAATAAATAAACACTTAAAATAGATCACTGTGTGTAATACATCTATATAATATTAGTTTCACATTTTGAACTGAATTACTGAAATAAAATAACTTTTTAAAGATATTATTATTTTTTTAGATGGCCCTGTATATAATGTATTTCAAGAGGATATTCAACAACTATTTTTACATGTATCAAGAATTGATTGTTTCAATCACATATTTCCTCTGTCTATTTTCTTATTTACATATAAAAGAACATTAAATGTAAGGAAAATGAGGCATAAAACATACAAAGTTTTTAAAACATTTAACAACCCTTTTAACAGGTCATAACATCAGAGCTCATTCAAACATATAACATTATTAAAAGAGGAAAAAAGAGTATAAAGGTAAACAGTCTGTGTCTCAATGTGGGTAAAACAGTTTATTCCAATAGCTTACTTCTGAGGCTGTGGACCCTCTTTTGGAGTTTTGCTCCGTCAAGCTCCAAAAAGATTTTCTGGAAAACTTCGAAAGTGTACTTGAGCTTCTTTGGATACTGAAGGTTAAGGGCATAGATCAAGCCCATCAACAGCATACATGCCTTGGTCTTGTTTCCACACCCTTTCAGCACTTGGATGCCCTCTATGACAATAGACACATCTACTGGGTCATCTTCAGCGATGGCACTATGAGTCACGAGCACCTTCATGGTTTGATCTGTGTAGTCTTCATGTCCGTTCTCCATGGTAAAAGAAGAAAAAAAAATGCAATTGATTATCATATTAACAATAAATCATTTACAATCCAATGACAAACCCTTTTGCATTAATCAGCACATCAGTACAAACAGATCTGCTACTAGAACACCTCTATACAAGCGTGAAGCATTCAGATTTCAATAATCATGCCCTATCTGTATAATGTAACCCACCTAATGTAATGTAACCCAAATGTGTTTTTAAACAATATTATAAAGAACAAACCAATATTTAAAAGGAACGCAATGTGTACCGTAATACACTGCAGGTTGGGTAAACCAACTGCCTAAAACAGTTCTGTGATGGGCATCAAGAATGAAAATTATATCAGGGCAACCCTGTGTGTACCTTAAAAGAGAACTCCGGTGTAAAATGGACTTTTGGTAAAAGCCTTTGATGAATATCCCACCTCAGTTCTCCCACAGCTTTCCGAATTCCAGCTCTTTTGTACAGTTTGTCCAAACAGACAATGGGAGAAACTGGATTTATAAAAAAAAAAAAAAAAGGTAAAAAGGTAATAAAGCTCCTGCTAGAAAATATGCCAAGTTACATGCGCATCACTCTACTGATCGCTTCTTTACATTAAGATGGCGGCGTCCAGAGAGTCAGCATAGGAGATTGTAAATAAAGGTTTTAATAAGCTTCTTGTGCAAAGTTCTTAATTCCTCATTTTAAATACCAGGGCTCTCTGGATTCTACCAATGAGGTGTGGAGCTACTTTGAGACTGGATAAAGGTTTAAAAAGCGAATTATCTGCATGGGCAACAGTATGCCCCGTTTCACCAATTGTAAAGTCTGCTTGGACAAACAATACTAAATTGTAGTAGGTAGGCTATTCATTAAAGGTATTTTAACATGTTTTACTACACCAAAAGTCCATTTTACACCAGAGTTCTCTTTTAAGTTGATCAATCACTAACATACCTGACAGTCTTGGAAGAGGTCTTCTTGGTGTTCCCCAAGGTACTCAATGAGGCAACAGACAACCAAATCTCTTTTTTCCTCAATACTTTGAGACTGAAAATAAATGATTTGCACATTTTTGCACCTTAAAAAAAAAAAAGTATATAAAAGATTTTTTTTGAGAAAAACAAACAAACCCATACACACCTCATTTACAGTGTTCAGAAGTGGATGCATCCTAGCACCAGCAGCTCCCCCTTTGGCACGCAACAGCTGTAAAAGCCGTGGTGTGTACCAGTCCAGCTTCAGCATGAACATCTCTTCCAGGGCAACTGTTGTAATGCGCCGGAACTCCTCTTTAACCTAGAGAAAGTGTTCAGAGACATGAATACAACTATCAGAAAATGTCATTATTTCCTAAAAGCATTTTTTATGCTTTAAAAGTTAGTAGGTAAGTGTACAGCAGGGATTAACAACTTCATTGCTGGAGGGCCAATTTTCAGCACAGCATAGAAGTTTCTCTACTTAAATAGATTCAACAGACCAGCCAAATGCAGTAAGTACAAGCAAGAGTTTTGAGTAGGTACAACTGACTACCAGACTGAAGTTGTTCACACCAGTACAGTTTTAACCACAATTGTGGGAGTTGTGTTGCAGCGGATTAAAATAGAAAATTTCTTTCTGGGTTAAATATCTTCAATCACTGTTGGGATCTAAATGGGGATTACTGGCGACTGTTTTTTTCTGGATCTTCTTATAGGTGGAGCAATGTGCTCTTTGCACAACTACTTCCGCATTCTCGTTAGTGCTGCTCCAGCGTTTCCGGTTTGGCTTTTCCGGTTTTTCACTACAGTCGCAATGGCAGTGTTTTTCAGCCGGTGTTTGCAAGAGCTTCCCAAAATGAACATAAACGACGTTCATCGGATATGTAAGGAGACCAGCAAAGCCCCCACTAGCAAGCTGGAGAAAGGCTTTAAATTATACGCGTCTTCATACGTACACAACTACGAAGGTAAGGATTTTTTTATCTTAATTTTTCTGTTAGACGACACAGGCCAGTGTTAGCAGGGATAGCTAGCTAGCTAGCTAGGTACACTACTGTTAGTTGTGTTAGTTTCTCCTGTTAGTGTTAGTGTGTTAGTATCTTCTGTAAGACAAAAATGAAGTCTTATGTTGAAGCTGTTGTTCATGATATTTATTTCTATACCTATATTACATGTAATGCGTTATATTTACCTTGTTGTGCTAAAATGCTATGTGAATAATGCTAACACAGAGCAACAGCATGAAGACGCTGCTAGTTTGATTAGTTACAAACCAATAATTATCTACCTGATTAATGTACCAACTGTACAGTCATTTTGTATGTTGTTATTCAGTGTCGAATATGGACAGGCTGTCAGGTGAAGTCAGCGTGAGAGCCTTGTGCTACAGATCCATGAGGAAGAACGAGTCACCACACAGTTTACGAGTAGGGAGAAAGTGTAGTGATAAAACAGAGGGTTCTGTGTCTATAGCATAGCAGAGTTTAGCATTTATTATACACTTTTAGCTGTTTTGTTCTAAGTGATTTTTTTGGGAGGGAGCAACATAGATCTGTTGGAATTCAGGAACTAAGTTTGACCCTTTAGGCAGTGTTTTTCAGTCCAGTTTCTTGACCACTCCACACAGTATTAAGCATTTCATGATTCAACATATCTGATCAATTTATGAAGCCACTAGTAAAGTGGCTCATGTAAGTTACCAGAAATAGAGTAAAAAAAACTGCTCTGGGAATGTTGGTAAACTAGGGTTTAATCATATGAACTCAACACATTTATGTATTTACCAAATTACCAGCTTTAACTTAGTTAATAAGCTAGAAGAACACAAAACTATTTAGAAAATGGGGTCTCTGTGACTAGGTTGCAGTTTTTTTTCTCTAAAGTTCAGACGTTCAAATCAGTGTTCACTGTTCTTTTACTAACAATACTAACACAATTTAAGGGTTTTAGTTAAAAACCTAAAAAAAATGTTCTTCTAACCAAAACCTACTGTCATAAAATAAGCAAGAGGTTCCATGTTCCATTCTTGGGGTCTGTATGGCATACACATTTTTTGTTTTCTCTTCATTTTAAAACAACTTTTTTGCCCAGCGCGCACCAAACCAAAACCAAAACTAAATGAATCAAAAGCTAAATATTAGATACCTAAAAATGTGATATGAGATCCCCAGGACTGGTATAGGGAACCCTTGAATTAAGCGAAGTCATTACTAATTTTGCTTTCACTTTTACAGATCAGGCTTTGGGATTCTTCTCCTGTTGTGTTGACACACACATGCTGTTCATGTGTCGCAGGCACTGCTCTTTGCAACCACATAGTGGCTTTGCTTTTCCAAACGGCACATTTTTCTCAGCTCAGTGTGCCAGTAGTCCCCCCTGTACACAGCTGTACTGAAACGGAACAACGCTGGCACAAACCTCGGACAATTGTAAGTTTATAATTGTCATCACACTCGATAAGCTTTCTAATTTAATGCACTGTCTGGACTAATTACAGCATCTTTTGTCTCTCTTATTAGGGTGTAAAGCCAGGACCCATCAACAGCATGGTGATCACCAAACCTGTGCCAAACCGGACATCTCAAGGTGGGGTTAGGTAAGGTGATTCATTTCTTTACAAATCTACTTATTTTACCAGCAGTAATATTTTTTTATAGTCAAATTTGTTTTACACAAACACAAATAAAATCTGCAATCAATATTTTAATAACAAAAAGGAGAAAGTGTATGTTGCAAATTTCAAACAAAAAAAATGTATATAAAATTGTATATTTTAATTTAAATATTTTATTTTAGACTCTTGGACTGAAATCAAAGCATAGACTGGGTAAAAAATGCAAAACTGCAAAGAATAATAAAGTAACAAATAAGCTTTAACAATATATACTTAATAAATATATAATTTATTTCTATTTTGAATTTGCAATATACACTTTTCCTTTTGATTATTAAATTTTTGACTGCAGATTTTTGTGTAAAACTTTTGGCACCAATTTAACTCCACAACTTTACCTGCTCCACCACACCTGAAATGTAGAAATGTGGAAATGTAGGAATGTATAAATAATAATTTAAATGCTTACAGTTTGGTTTTTTTTTCTGTTTATTTTTTTGTAGAAGCGGACTCTACAGAGGCATGGTGGGCCCTTTACCGGACCCATGCATGTTTAGAATTGCAGAGGCTTATGAAAAGTTTGCACTTGAAGACAAGCCACTAGTGACCACCATGGGCATGGGAATAAAGAAGCCAGCTGTTCAGTGTGCTTTTGGTATGGTGCAGGAGGGCAGTGTATTGTCATACCAGCAGCCTGTCTTACCATCACGGCACATCACACTGCATCTTGATGCTCCATCTTTTCCTCATCTGCCTCTGGAAGACCACCACCTTGATGCACCCACATGTGCTTTTGTGTGCACTGAACAGGAGCTTTTTCACCTGAAAGCTTTGGAGGTGTCACTTAACATGGCTCACCAAATTGAGGCTTCAACTCAGGAGCAGAGTTCCTGTGCTGACTGGCATGTGCTTCGCCAGCCTAGAGTGACAGCCTCACGTTTTCGTGAGGTGTGTCATGTCAAAGGGCAAAGCTCTGCGGAATCCCTAGCTGAGCGCATCATCAGAGGTACCAGACAGACGGCAGAAATGAAGAGAGGTGTAGAGATGGAGTCCGGAGCAGCATCTGAATACTGCAAAATGCTGAATGTTAACTACACTCCATGTGGTCTAGTCATCCACCCAGATGCTCCCTGGCTTGGTGCATCCCCTGATGGTGTTGTATTCGACCCAACTGAATACCCCCAGTTTGGCTTGGTGGAAATAAAATGTCCTAATGTGAAGAACTACATTGACTGTAAGTATCTGCACATGGAGTATGGATGTTCCAAACTAAAGAAGACTCATGCGTATTACTGGCAGATTCAAGGTCAGTTACTGATCACTGGGTTGCAGTGGTGTGATTTCGTGGTGTGGGCTCAGGAAGACATCTTTGTGGAACGGATTTACATGGATGCAGATGTACAGAGGCAAATTCGTGAGAAGACAGACTTTTTTTACTTCTACACATACATGACAAAATACCTGTCAATGAAACGTTAAAATGTAAAAATGAAAACTGAATCTGTTTACACTTGTTACAAAATGTTTTTATTGTACAAAGTTTACAAAAATTCATACAGAATCTGCACAAACACACCTGAATCACATTATAGGTTTAATATATATGAGGTGTGTCTAAAATTACTGTGGCTTTTAGTACAATCTGCTCTTTTACAGTTTAATATATCGTCGCTGTCCCAAAAAAAAAAAAAAACTCAATTTTGGTCGATTTTTAGTTTACTACATAATTTGAACAAACAAACAGTTCCTTACACTGTTTCACAATTTATTGTTCAATGGAGCAATAGAAACTCTTTAAAATGACCTGAAAAACTCTTTTTACATTGACTTCTATTGAAAGTTTACAAGATTTTTTTCTCTTTCCTGTACAGTTGCTGTTTTGGAGATAAGTGTTTTTCATTGGACAGCGACGATAAACCTTGTGTGAACATGGAATGTTCTGTATACAATTATCTACTGCTATAGTATAAACATTTTGCACCCATAATAAGTATCTGTTAAATCCTGAAAATACTTTTTTATACTTATATATTACATTATTTATATATATATATATATATATATATATATATATATATATATATATATATATATATATATATATATCATCTATTATAATATATTCTGTTCTATTTTAATAAATATTATATATTCTATTCTATTTTATATTAAATATTTTATATTATATTAAATATTCTATATTATACATTCTATTATATAAAATATTATATATATATATTTTATATTATTCTAGTATATATTCTATTAATTATTCTATATATTATATATTCTATTCTATATTCTATTAATTGTTCTATATATTCTATATTCTATTATATTATATATTCTATTATATTTTATATTAAATATTCTATATATATTATATATTATTCTATTATATATTATATATATATTCTATTATATTCTATTATATTTTATATTCTATATATTATATATTCTATTATATTTTATATTATTATGTATTATATATTCTACTATATATTATATATTAATGTATATATTATTTATTAAATAGTAATTTCTTCAATATATTGAACAGATACTTTATAGGTGCAAAATTGTGAGTTTATATTCTTATTAAATTATATGTTTACTTAATGAAATTGTGCACAAATAAAACAAAAATAATTCTTGCGAAGAGTATGTGTGTGTGTGAGTGCTGCAAACTATTTACATGTTTTGGTACATTGGCTATTCACATCAGGAGCTGAATCTGAACTGATTCTCTAGAACTATAGAGGAGATGGACTCCCTGGGACTGGAGTTATTTAACCCATGCCTTAACCAGTGCTTTGTTTTGATAATTTGACAAAAGGCATGCCACTGTAAACAACTGGCTAATGTTTACTGTATGGGTAAGAGAAATGACACCATCAAACAACTTGTTTTGTTTGATTCTCCTAATTACACATTCTACATGTACTCTAAGTCGAGCTATGGATTGGGTTTCAGTAACCTGGTATGCAGGCATCTGGTTTTGCTTTGACAGAAATGGTGGGCAGTACACTTTGCACTTCACACAATCAGTAATGAGAAAGCCCTTGTCAACCATCACTGCCATTCCTTCAGTGAGCAAATTGGCCAACCCTGACTGTTTGAACAGCTCTTTGTCACTCACTGACCCAGCATAAAGTGAGGAGACGAATGTCACAGGACCATGTGGGGCTATGCCAACCAGGCCCTTCATGGTGCAGTGTGACTTGTATGTGGAGTACATCTCACTTTGTAGGAGTGGTGATGATGGTGTCTGGCACCTGAGCTCAGTGCAGTCCAAGATTACCTGAGTATCAGGATAGTCTTTGTATTCAGCAGGGAGATTGTTTTTCACTTCCTCTTGCGACAACCAAATGCACACAGATCCTAGAAGCGTGTAAAGGTAGTTTGTCCACGTTGAAATTATTCTGCTGACTGTGGAAGGATGGATGTTAAAGCGGTGTCCCAAGTCTCTCTCCTTCAGGCCAACAGAGAGATGCACGAGGAAAAGGAAAAATTCATCTATTGGCTGCAGCACCTGCCTCTGTGAGGGTAATATTGTAAAATGTCAAATTAATACAGGGAAATCTCAAGAAATTAGAAAATCTTTGAAAAGTTACTTTATTTCAGTAATTCAGTTCAAAATGTGAAACTCATATAATTATATAGATGTATTACACACAGAGTGATCTATTTTCAGTGTTTATTTATTTTATTGTTGATGATTATGGCTTACAGCCAATGAAAACCCAGAAATCAGTGTCTCAGAAAATTAGAATATTATATAAGACCAATTGGTACTTTAGGCAGTGTGGGCAGTGAACCAAGTCCTGTTGGAAAATGAAATCTGCATCTCCATAAAAGTTGTCAGCAGAGGGAAGCATGAAGTACTGTAAGATTTTGAGGTGTTGATCCACTGTGTTAGTCTAAAGTCAGTGCAGTTTTGTTTTCCTGGAAAATCTTACAGCACTTCATGCTTCCCTCTGCTGACAAATTTTATGGAGATGCAGATTTCATTTTCCAGCAGGATTTGGCACACTGCCCACACTGCAGAAAGTACCAATTGGTCTTATATAATATTCAAACTTTCTGAGAAACTGATTTTTAGGTTTGATTGGCTGTAAGCCATAATCATCAAAAAATAAAATAAACGCATAAAATAGAGTGCAATACATCTATATAATATGAGTTTCATATTTTAACTGAATTACTGAAATAAAGTAACTTTTCAAAGACTTTTGAAAAAAAATATTTTTTTCATATATATGTATATCATTACATGTACAAACAATCTACTTAAAGCATTTTAAGACGTTCCTGAGGCACAGAGACTGAAGCTGAGACTGCACTGACAGGTGTCATACACCACAACTACTACAACTATTAAGTAAGACTGTACATAAGACAAAATTTATAACATCAGGTAATTTATTCCAAATATTACAGTAACATCATAATATGTAAATCAGGTATCATCAGTTCCTTCAATCCTTCATTAGTTTCTATGTTACTAAAAAAAAGTACCGTACCCCTGACTGTCGTGAATGGGTCACGTCTTCGTTCTTCTTAGCTGCAGCTTTGGCTCTCGAGACCCGAACCATTTTGTGGACGGATGGCTCAATAAGCCACCAAAACGACATCAGGTGGTCATAGCTTGGGAATCTGTAGGCAAAATAAGTATATTTATGTTACGTTTTACGTGTCAACTTGTCAGTGCATTGCTTAAATAGCTAACTAGCTGTGTTTACTACACGTTACCTGGTGTAAAATCGGATGTCCTCGTCGGAGCCGGCGAAACGTTGCAGCCCAAAAGTTGTCTGGACTCGTAGTTCTTGTAGCTGATTTCTCAGCTCCTCCACTTCACGGGACAGATCTTCGTTTTCAGCACAAGACATGTCTAGCGATGATGGCTCAGGAGCAGAACAATAATCGTGATCCATTGTAAGATCAGCTGGTGGATCATCAAGGCAGGTAGGTTCAGCTGGCCTTTCTCTTCTCTCCCATACACTTAGCCTTGGAGCCTGTGTGCTGTAGTCGTTCCATTGAAAAAGCAGTGGCACTGCATCCTTTGCCAATCTTCTCCGACCTTCTGCCGTTTTTGGGTCTACCAGGTGGTCTGGTATGAAGTGTCTGCTGCAGACCTTTGTATGCGCTGAAATGGTAAAGTGGTCCCTGCGGATGTTTATCAGCCACTGTGTCCTTAGATCATTTTGAGCCGGGAAGCTATGAAAGCTTATGGTTCCATTAAATTTAGCAGACGCGGTGCAAAAAGGAACACAACAGTGCTCTGTATATTGTTTTTGCTGTTTCTGAAAATGTTCCGACTTGAAAACTTTACGACGGACACTCATTTTGAACTCAGACTAGCAATAGTAGGAGGTTTTGTGTATGCCGGCGAATGTAAACAATACAACCGGAAGCGTCCGAGCCGTATTATTTAAAAGCGGAAATGCGTCAGAGCCCTGAGTGCAAGGAGCGCATTTTGAATCCATGAGTCTGAGGTAGGGGCTGGTGGAGCTCTGTTTGTTTGTGCTCGTGTCCTGAAGTAACCCCGGGTGTTAAGAGACCTGAAAAAAACTAGGGTAAAATAGTGTTACGGCTGTCTTTCGGCTGTAATTCAGGAACTGTACATCCTACAGTTGCAGTCCCGTAATCCTGAGAGTCAGATGGTTTTAATCATGTATAACATGTACGTATTGGTTCACATGTGGACGTACGAAAAACTCAAATATGGAAATTATATTATTATTATATTATATTATTTATTATGTCATTTTTATAAACAATCAATATTTCGCCCTAAAATGTTTATTTTCTGAAAGGAAAAGCGGGATAACTGTATAGGCTAAATAGGCTAGACTAAAAAGCATAGATTCTAAGATTTAAAATGGCATATTGGGTGTCTATATTGAGCCTATAATCATTCATAAACACAGCCAGATATTAATTATGATATTTTTCTGGCCCGCCGGCGGGCCAGGTCGCATTAAGATGATATATACAAAATGCAAGCCAGCCGAATGTTTTAGCTAACTAGGTAACCTAGGTTAACCTAGTGTTAAAAAAGTAACCATTTATCCAGTCCCCAACCTCTTCCACACACCGAATTGGCGTGCTAGTTGAGCGTTTTAGTTAGCTGGGTAACCTAGCGTTAGCAAAGTAAGCAATTTAACCAGTCCCCAACCTCTCCCACACACCGAATTAGCTCGCTAGTCGAAGATATTAGCTAGCTAGGTAACCTAGATTAGCGAGCGTTAGAAAAGTAACCAATTTATCCAGTCCCCAACCTCTACCACACACCAAGTTAGCTTGCTAGTCGAATATTTTTTAGCTAGCTAGGTAACCTAGATTAGCGAGCGTTAGCAAAGCAACTAATTTATCCAGTCCCCAACCTCTTTCACACACCGAGTTAGCTCGCTAGTCAAAGATTTTAGCTAGCCGGGTAGCCTAGATTAGCGAGCGTTAGCACAGTAAGCAATTTAACCAGTCCCCAACCTCTTTCACACACCGAGTTAGCTTGCTAGTCGAATATTTTAGCTAGCTAGGTAACCTAGATTAGCGAGCGTTAGCAAAGCAACTAATTTATCCAGTCCCCAACCTCTTTCACACACCGAATTAGCTCGCTAGTCGGATATTTTAGCCAGCCGGGTAACCTAGATTAGCGAGAGTTAGCAAAGCAACTGATTTATCCAGTCCCCAACCTCTTTCACACACCGAATTAGCTCGCTAGTCGGATATTTTAGCCAGCCGGGTAACCTAGATTAGCGAGAGTTAGCAAAGCAACTGATTTATCCAGTCACCAACCTCTACCACACACCGAATTAGCTCGCTAGTCGAATATTTTAGCTAGCCGGGTAACCTAGATTAGCGAGCGTTAGCAAAGTAAGCAATTTATCCAGTCCCCAACCTCTCCAACACACCGAATTAGCTCGCTAGTCGGATATTTTAGCCAGCCGGGTAACCTAGATTAGCGAGAGTTAGCAAAGCAACTGATTTATCCAGTCACCAACCTCTACCACACACCGAGTTAGCTCGCTAGTCGAATATTTTAGCTAGCCGGGTAGCCTAGATTAGCGAGCGTTAGTAAAGCAACTAATTTATGCAGTCACCAACCTCTACCACAAACTAAAATAACATGCTAGCAATATGCCTTACCAGACTATATTATGCCAGTCAGCAACATATTTCGCTGCGAGAAGTGTGAAGCCCGCGTGAGGGAAATAACCACAGTGATGAGTTAAATTTAATATAGTGCTTCTCAGTCCCAGCACTCCTCCCACTGCCCTCCTTTTTTCACCACACCAAGCGCTGATTATTATCAGGTGTGTTGAAATTAAGGAAATACTTAAACGGTCCGTTTTTCCTTTCTTCAGCTCTCTATTCAGTTCCAGTCAAAATGTACACGGACATAAAACATACAGGGAACCGAGAGTAAGAACCACAGCTACAAAGCCTCTGCAAACTTCACCAAGTTCCAGTAATTTACACCTACCCTGATATACTCAATAACACATGCCCCAACAGCCTTCCTCTAGTCACGGCCTCGAACACAAAAAGAGATTATTATTATGATTATTATTATTATGATTATGATGATTATTATTATTATATAAATGTTTTTTTTATTTTTAAATATATACTTGGTCTTTGGTGACGCTAGATAAATTATCTAAACTAGTTTGGTTAACCTAACTAGGTTAGTTATTCAACCACCGCCCTCCATACACTAAATGAAATCAGCTATTTTTAATTCAGCAATCACCCTCGCCAATACACAAAATGCAAGCCAGTCGAATGTTTTAGCTAGCTAAATAACCATGGTTAACCTAGTAGGTTCGGTTTTGCCAATTTGAATTGAATTGAAGTTAACAAATTTATACAGTCCCTAACCTCTTTCACACACCGAACTGGCGCGCTAGTTGAGTGTTTTCGTTAGCTAGATAACCTAGCGTTAGCAAAGTAATCAATTTATACTGTCCCCAACCTGTTCCACACACCGAATTAGCTTGCTAGTCGAATATTTTAGCTAGCTAGGTAACCTAGATTAGCGAGCGTTAGCCCAGTAATCAATTTATACTGTCCCCAACCTGTTCCCCACACCGAATTAGCTTGCTTGTCGAATATTTTAGCTAGCTAGGTAACCTAGATTAGCGAGCGATAGCCCAGTAATCAATTTATACTGTCCCCAACCTGTTCCCCACACCGAATTAGCTTGCTTGTCGAATATTTTAGCTAGCTAGGTAACCTAGATTAGCGAGCGTTAGCACAGTAAGCAATTTATCCAGTCCCAACCTCTTCCACTCACCGAGTTAGCTCGCTAGTCGAATATTTTAGCTAACCGGGTAACCTAGATTAGCGAGCGTTAGCACAGTAAGCAATTTATCCAGTCCCAACCTCTTCCACTCACCGAGTTAGCTCGCTAGTCGAATATTTTAGCTAACCGGGTAACCTAGATTAGTGAGCGTTAGCAAAGTAACCAATTTAACCAGTCCCCAACCTCTTCCACACACCGAATTAGCTCGCTAATCGAACATTTTAGCTAGCTATGTAGCTTAGATTAGCGAGAGTTAGCAAAGCAACCAATTTTTCCAGTCCCGAACTCCAGAAACTTGATCCAGAACTTATAACGTTACTTACATACATCAACTTTTGCGCTCATACCCGGCAACATGTTTACTAAGAGTCTTACCTTCAAAACAGCAGCTCAACAACAGACGAGCAGCAACACTCAAAACCCTCGATAAGTGCATGGGGACCAATAGTTGTTGAGTACATGTTACTATATATTTTTAGGTAGCATTTGTTACTGTTAGTAAATGGGTAGTGTAGATAGAATTAACCCATTGTAGTTTATTTCTCTTGCTGACTAATACATTTGGGTATTTTTCAAACAATGTGAATGGGTTATATATACCACCCTACAAAATATTTTTTTACAGTGTATATATATATATATATATATATATATATATATATATATATATATATATATATGTGTATGTAAAATATATACATATATATATACATATATATATATGTATATATATAATATGTATAATATATATATGTATATTATATATAATGTGTGTGTATATATTTATATATAGATGTATATAAATATAAACTTACGCACACACACTATACTAAGCTGTGAGCAATAGGTAACACCAGTACACTTTCAAATCATAACAATCCCTATACACACGGCATTATTTTGAGTATGCAGCCTTACACGGCTGTTTGTAATTAATTACAAGGTTATTGAATAAGAATTATTAAATTAAGCAATGGGAGCGCTTAAATTGCATTATGTTTATTATAATTAAACCCAGAATGGACTGCAGGAAGCCGCCAGTTTGTTCTATACGCAGTATTTTGCGATTGGGCTCTCCGTGCGAAACGGCCAATAGGAAGGGCGCAGATCCAAGACGCCCAATCAGCGAGTAGCGGCTCTAAAGCATAAAAGGGCCGTGAGGAGGCGAGGCGCGTTATTCTCTTTCAAGAGTTCAGCGCCATGGCAAGAACGAAGCAGACCGCCCGCAAATAAGCGGTCCAGGTCAATTATTTTCCACTCCAGGGGACACCTAAATCCCCCTTATTGCTATCGTTTTTGATATTTTAAATTTTTAAGTATTTTAAATAAAAAAGAAAAGCGGAGGAAAGGAACAGAGTGTGGACCGCAGCGCCTCGCGGTGCTTGCGGTCCGGTGAGCAGTCCAAGATGGCGACAAACACCTACTCCCAAGCTCTGAGGGTCAAGTACTGGGCTAAATTGAAGTACGTCGGCTGTGATGAACCTCCTGAGAGAAACATCGTGGGAAGGATGATCCTTGATTCACAATGGATTTCAGTCCAAGATCTGCTATCTTTTATTGGAATGCCCAATAAACGGGATTATGAAGTATGTTTTAAAGATCAGAGAGCTATCTCTGTCTTCCTGGATGGATTTTCATCAAGCTCAGAAAAGTGGAAAGATTTTGAGTTTTTTTCTCCGATGGAAGTTAAAACAATAATTGTGAAGTTCTGGACTGGACGTATCTGTGATGAGGACGTGGAGGTATATTTAAAAAGGTATTGTGAGATTCTGAAACCTGTGATCAAGCCTGTGGACAATCTTGTATGGTGTCCGAAAATACACGGTGAAACTCAAGAAAGAAAATGGCCAAACTGTAAGAATCCCTAACTCCATCTCTTTGGGACCTTACACTGGAAAGATCAACTATCCAGGTCAAATTACAACCTGTTTTGTATGCAACTCTGAAGACCATCAAGCTAAAGAGTGTCAACAGATCAAGTGCTGGTCCAAAAACTGTACTAAGTCCAAACACTGTACTAACGTCTCTCTGTGCAGTTTGTGTGGAGAATATGGACATAACTACTTCCGATGCCCCAGCTCATATGCCAACAAATCCAGAGCAACACAAATCCAGACAAGACAAGAAGCCATTTCAGAAGTCTCACCAAGCATTGATGACGAAACACCTCCAGTACCTGTGATCTCCACACCTGTCTTAGACATCATTGATGAATTTCCAGAACTTCCAAGACCAAAGAAATCCCAAGCAAGTACATCTAAACCAAATAAAAAAAAAAGGTCAAACACTTTCCACTGACACTTCGAAGAGAAAATCTTCAAAACCAACTAATCTGCCACTTGATGAACTTGATGACATCATCCCTCCTGTGGATCAACAGAGACACGACCCAGAAGAAACCATCACTGATGAGAACTACAGCACCGACTCTCTCACTCCCCAATCATCCAGGAAAATTGAAAAGACTAAACTGAAACCCAAACTAAAGACAATGACTGATGAGGAGCTGAACAATCTCTGGAGACTTTCTATGGCAGACAAAAGGAAAAGACATTCTTCAACTGAGACAGAGAGCAGTGAAAAGACTTCATCTCAACCCAAGCCGGGGTGGAAGAACTCTTGAGAATGAGTGAAATCTTTCGTTTTCTTTTTTACTCTTAATTGTTTTTTTGCTAAATTTGTATCTCTTCACCTCAATGTCTTTAAACTCTTTAATTATTGCTAGTAGTAATGTACGAAGCATCCAGTCACAAAATTTTAGAAAAAACTAATTAATGAAGCTTAAAAGAGAAAAAATAGATATTTTATGTATTCAAGAAACACGCTTAGCGCCTTTTAGTGATGCTTCTAATGCTCAAAGGATATGGGGTGAAGAGATATCAATTTTCTCTGTGGGTCCTGATATTGCCGACGGCGTTGCTATTTTATTCTATACTAGACAGATCCAAATATGTAAAAAAAGAGAACCTTTTCCTGGAAGGTTATTATATGTGGATGTTTATATTAAAAATATTAAATGTAGAATAATTAATGTGTATGCTCCTCATAACAGTAAGAAAAAAATAGAACTTTTTAAAACCTTAAAAAAACTATTATATGTTGGGTTTCCAGTTGTAATTTGTGGTGATTTTAATACAATAACTGAAGGAAAAGATACAACATTTAAACCTTTTAAAATGTCTAAAGATGGTGAAATTTTAAAACAATGTATGGATGAAAATAACTTTTCTGATGTATTTAAAGTTAAATATCCAAACAAAGTTGATTTCACTAGATATGGCCACATCTCAAATTCCCGAATTGATAGAATTTATATAAATGATAAATTTAAGGCTTTATATTACACTACTAAAATGATTCTAAATTCAGACCACTTAACTGTGCTTTGTAAAATAATGTTAAATGATCAGCAACCTAAATTAAAAGGGTCCTGGAAAATGAACACACAAATTCTTAAAAGGGATAATATGGTTACATCACTAAGAGAAGAAATAGGCTTTATTTTAACAATAAAAGATTTTATTAACACTGAAAGGGAATTCTGGGAAATCACAAAAGTAAGGTTGGCTGATCTTAGCAAATATTTAAGCATAGAGTTAATCAAAGAATATAACAGGAAATACAGTGGTCTGGTAAGAGATTTTATTAATTTAAAAAAGAAAAGAAATAAATCCAAGTATGACACATTTATGTTAAAAAACATCAAAACGGAAATAGATCAAATGAATGAGGCTGATTTAAAAAAAGTACAAATATTATCTTGTGACAATAATGAAGAAAATTTAAATCTAGAAGAAGTTTTAAATCAATATAATAAAAAGAAACATGAGTCTAATATAAAAAAATGTATATAATGGTAAAATTGCCACTCAGATTAATGATATAAAAGTATTAGTCAAAGACGCATGTGAGGAAATGTATAAAAACATAGAAGTAAATGATAAATTAATTAAAAACTATTTTAAATATCTTAAATTATATCAAATTGAAACCACCGATGGTAAAATAAAAAAAGTGAAATAATTAAAGCTATAGAAACTTTAAATTCAGGTAGATCCCCCGGTCCTGATGGTCTCCCTGCAGACCTGTATAAAAAATGTAAAATAGAAATTGCTAAAATACTTAAAAAAGTATACAATGAAGGTCTAGGAAAAGGTGAAATGCATAAAACTTTCTATGAAGGAATTTTAACTTTAATCTATAAAAAAGGAACAAAAGAAGATATAAATAATTATAGGCACTTAACATTAATGAACATAGATTATAAAATACTAGCAAAAATTATAGCAAATCGAATAGAAGATCAACTTGAAAAGATTATAGAAAACGAACAAACATGTGCAATAAAAGGGAGAGTGATGTGGGATAATTAAAATAAGTTAAGAGAAATTATATATATAAAAAAGACACAAATTTTTACATTGTCACTTTAGATAAAAAAAAGCCTTTGATTATGTGTCACGTAAATATATTATGAATGTTTTAAAGCTGTATGGTTTTTCTGATGCTTTTATAAAGATGATTAGTTGTTTATATTTTAAATCAAATGTTTGTGTTAATATAAATGGTCAACTAACAGAACATTTTGAGATTTTGAGAGGTGTTAAACAAGGTTGCCCCTTAAGTGCAGCCTTATATATACTGGCTATAAATCCCCTTATAAAATCCATTAAAAATGACACTAGGTTAAGAGGCGTATTTTTAGACAAAATTAAATTCGTAATCTCTGCTTACGCAGATGACATAACAATAATAATTAGATCTGCTAAAGAACTAGAAATAATTTTTGAACATTTTAAAAAATACGAGAGAATCTCAGGGGCGGTATTAAATATTTTTGTTTGTGGATTGGTGAAAAAAGGAAGAAATTCCCCATTAAAGTGCAAGAACGAGATCATTTAAAAATTCTTGGGATATCAAGTCAAGTCAAGTCAAGAGGCTTTTATTGTCATTACATCTGAGTACAGGTACACAGTGTAATGAAATTACGTTCCTCCGGAACCATGGTGCAACATAGAACAACAAGCAATAGACAACATAAAGTGCAGGAGTGACGACTTATTATTATAAAATTATAACACTAAATAACACTAAATACAATAAATACAAAAGACGAGACAATTTAAAGACAGGACAGTGCAGTACCGATACGGTATAATAAAGTGTATAGTGGGGATAAGGTGCAGAGATGTGTGACATACTGTAACATATATAATCACAGCAGTTACTGAGGTAGAGTTTATAGTTTTTAAGAGTGCAGCAAATAAAGTCATGTCAGCCTCTGTGTGCTGACTGGGTGTGTGTGTGGGTGAAGTTCAGTTCTTTGTGAGTGTAAGGGGGGGGGGGTGTACAGTTTAGTTTTGTGCGAGTGTGTTGGGTGAGTGGTGGGTGGGGTGGGAGTTCAGTTCTGTCTCTGTGCGTTGAGAAGTCTGACTGCCTGGTGGATGAAGCTGTTGCAGAGTCTACTAGTGGAGGCTCGGATGCTCCTGTATCTTCTGCCGGACGGCATCAGAGCGAAGAGTCCATGTGGGTGGGGTCGTCCACAATGCTGGTGGCTTTGCGGATGCAGCGTGTGGTGTAGATCTCGGTGATGGAGGGAAGAGAGACTCCGATGATTTTCTCAGCTGTCCGCACTATCCGCTGTAGGGTCTTGCGGTCTGAGGTGTTGCAATTCCCAAACCAGACGGTAATGCAGGTGCTCAGGATGCTTTCTACAGTCCCTCTGTAGAACATGGTGAGGATGGGGGGTGGGAGATGTGCTTTCCTCAGTCTCCGCAGGAAGTAGAGGCGCTGCTGGGCTTTCTTGGTTATGGAGCTGGTGTTGATGGACCAGGTGAGGTTCTCTGCAATGTGAACACCGAGGAACTTGGTGTTATCCACAATTTCCACAGCAGAGCCGTTGATGTTCAGCGGGTGGTGGACACCTGGAGCTCTCCTGAAGTCAACAACCATCTCCTTGGTTTTGTCCACGTGAAGAGATAGGTTGTTGGTTCTGCACCAGTCCGTCAGCCACTGCACCTCCTCTCTGTATGCTGACTCGTCGTTCTTGCTGATGAGGCCAACTACAGTTGTGTCATCAGCGAACTTGATGATGTGGTTTGAGCTGTACTTTGCAGTACAGTCATGAGTCAGCAGAGTGAACAGCAGTGGGCTGAGCACACAGCCCTGGGGGGCGCCGGTGCTCAGTATGGTGGTGCTGGAGGTATTGTTTCCAATCCTGACTGATTGTGGTCTCTCAGTCAGGAAGTCTAAAACCCAGTTGCAGAGGGAGGAGTTCAGGCCCAGCAAGCTCAGTTTTCCGATCAGATGCTGAGGGATGATGGTGTTGAATGCTGAACTGAAGTCGATGAACAGCATTCGAACATAGCAGTCTTTGTTGTCCAGGTGGGTGAGAGCCAGGTGGAGCGCAGTAGAGATGGCATCGTCTGTTGATCTGTTTGGACGATACGCAAACTGCAGAGGGTCCAGTGAGGACGGGAGCTGGTTTTTGATGTGCCTCATGACCAGCTTCTCAAAGCACTTCATGATGAGGGGAGTAAGTGCAATGGGATGGTAGTCATTAAGGCAGGACACTTGAGACTTCTTCGGCACAGGGACGATGGTGGTCGTCTTGAAGCACGTCGGCACGATTGCAGTACTCAGAGAGATGTTGAAAATGTCCGTGAGAACATCCGTGAGTTGTTCTGCACATCCTCTGAGCACTCTGCCAGGAATGCTGTCTGGTCCTTTCCGTGGGTTGACTCTGAGTAGAGTTTTCCGCACATCAGCTGAGGACAGGCACAGAACCTGGTCGTTTGGAAGAGGTGTAGTCTTCCTTGCTGTTGTGTAGTTCTGTGCTTCAAACCTTGCGTAGAAGGAGTTCAGTGCATCTGGAAGGGAGGCATCACTGTTACAAGCAGGGGAGGGTGGCTTGTAGTTGGTGATGGTCTGGATGCCCTGCCACATGCACCGAGTGTCAGTAGTGTCCTGGAATTGGGCGTGGATTTTCTTTGCGTAGGTGCGCTTTGCCTCTCTGATCCCCCGGGAGAGCTTGGCTCTAGCTGTTCGGAGGCCAGCCCTGTCCCCTGACTTAAAGGCCTTGTCTCGGGATCTCAGCAGCACACGCACCTCTGCAGTCATCCACGGCTTCTGGTTGGGGCGGGATGTGATGGTTTTGGAGACAGTAACATCCTCAATGCACTTGCTGATGTAGCCAGTCACTGAGTCTGTGTACTCCTCCAGGTTGATGGAGTCATCAGAAGTAGCAGCTTCTCTGAACATGTCCCAGTCAGTGTGCTCAAAACAGTCCTGAAGAGCAGAGATGGCTCCTGGAGGCCAGGTTGTAACTTGCTTCTTCTCTGATTTGGCACGTCTGATGAGCTGTCTGTATGCTGGGATGAGCATGACAGTGATATGATCAGAGTAGCCGTAGTGGGGGCGGGGCTCTGCTCTTTACGAACCGGGAATGTTAGTATACACACAATCGAGCAGGTTAGCTCCACGGGTTGGAAAATCCACATGTTGGTGAAAGCTGGGCAGCAGAGCCTTCAGATTACTGTGATTGAAATCACCAGCAACAATAAACAGTCCGTCGGGGTGTGAGTTCTGGAGTTTGGAGATAACAGTGTACAGTTCTTGCAGAGCGTTAGCATTAGCACCGTTAGCATTAGCACTGGGTGCTACATACACTGCTATTATGTACACGCTGCTAAGCTTTCTGGGCAGGTAGAATGGCCTGGCTCTGACTACAGCAAACTCCACCAGCGGCGAGCAGTAGCTGGAGATCAGCGCAGCGTTGTTATGTAGCACCTATTTGCAGTAGTAAACTAGAGCAGCAACTGCTTTACCATCAGCAATGTAGCTGGTTACCACAAACCTATAAATTGGATGATTCAATGAATATACGAAAGCTGCAATAAGGCTATAGACCAGTATAACTAGATTCGAGGGGAGGTGGTAGGTGTGTGACAGCATACACAGGAGACAAAGGTGAGGTTGAAAAGTAAAAGCCCACTTTACTGACAAAATGCAGTGATGGAAAAATCAGTGTACAAAAAAATACAGAGAAGATACAGTAATGAACAAATTAAACAGATAGATTTTTAAACACTTATTTCACCTGTTTCCTTTACAGATTTTCCCAAATATACTCAAAAAAATACTCAAGTTTGACTCAGAGTTTATTTATTTTAAATTATTTAGGTTTGGGTTTAACCTCTGTTGTAATTTTATATAACTTGGTTAGTTTATTTAAATTAATTATTATTGTTATTATTATTATTATAATAATAATTATTGTACTCAATTATGCTTAATTAATCAAATTATTATAGTTTAGGATGTATTAATTATCTTGGTTTTAGATGTAATTGGTTATTATTATTTAAGACAGCTAGGATTATCTCTTGTTTGTTTAATATGACTTCTTATATCTGTTTTAACCCTTTATCACCTATATCACTTTATATCAAATGAAATAACAAAACACAAAACCCATATACAATTCAGAAAACTCGGAAAACAATAAATGAATGAACAAAAGTAATAAAAGTGCTGGTGCTTGTTAGAAAAAGAAAACTAGAAAGTCTTTTAATCTTTTATCCTGTTACTTCACCAGTTTGTAGTGAAGATGAGATCTCACAAGAATAGTTCACTCTTTGGGTGGCTCGCCATCTACTTTTTCGAAGATCCACCAGACTCTGTCTCCCCAGGCTCTGATGGTCCCCAACAAAAAAACCTGACCTGTTTAAATAAAACAGGTAATGTAGCAATTTTAATAAATTTAGCTAGAGGGGGCTAAATACCTACATAATTAATTATTTTTCACAAGCACTTTCTTAACACAATAAAAAAATACATACATCAACATAAATAATAATTATAATAATTAATATTTTCTTTCACAGGTTCAGAACATCAACAGGTAAGTATTAACAATTTTTATGTACATATATTAAACTTAACAACCTTCTTTTTTTTTGCAGGTTTTAACCTCTGTGTAAATAAATGTATATGTGTCTACCCACAACATACATAAATGTAAATAAACTCTTTTTTTAATAAAATTAATTAATTGTTTGGGCTCTGTCTGTTCAAAAATACTTTTTAATAAAACCCCTTTTTTTTTAGAACACAGGAAAAGATTTACCTCTGGAATGAACTGGAATCTCTGCTGGGTCTTCTCACCAAGCTCTAGTTAGTAACAGCTATGAGTAAAAACATTTCACTCAATTAGCACCGTGTTTTAGCTTAAACTTAATTAAAACCAACTTATCTTATCAACTTATTAACCAATTTAAAGTATTTTTTTTTTAGTTATTAGCTTATATTAACTGCTATAAATCAAGTATTATACAGATAATGTACAGAGAACCACATAGTTAGCTAGCTACTGAGCTCATGGTTAGCTAGCTACTCAGCACATGGTTAGCTAGCTACTGAGCACATGGTTAGCTCACCATTTACTGCCTTTCCGTTCACTTCCCCGCAGCTTCACTGAAATTGGGGGGTTTGCAGCCTCCTATCTCACTGGGTTTTAGCCACTTTTATAAGCTTTTTAAACTATTTCTCACAGTTTTTATTTTTAAGCAGCTTCCAGGCTCCAGACTACTCCAGTCCTCCACAGCACGAGAGAAAAGAGAGAGAAGGGGGGAAGGGGACTGGAACTGCAGCACTGATGAAGGCGGGGCAGCTAATTGCTCAGTCCCGATTCGCTGCCACTACCAACACAGCAGCCTGCTCCAATCAGCATGAAGAGCTCTTTTATTTTTTTCTCAGCAGCTCCTGGGTGGGGCTGTGTTTCCCTGCTCCAGGAAAATGTAACTCTTTACTGTTAAAATGTGGGTTACAGTTACACCATGCTGTGTTGATGTAAACACACACCCCACCTCCACGTACTTTGCCCGAGAGGCCGGCGTCGCGGTCCGTGCGGTAGCTTAGCATGCCGCTTACCTCAATCGCGGAGTCCGGGATGGAGTCCGTTAACCACGTCTCCGTGAAAACGAACACACAGCAGTCTCTGAACTCGCGCTGGGATGTCCGCTGGAGCCGGAGATAGTCAATCTTGTTCGGCAGGGAGCAAACGTTGGAGAGAAGGAGAGATGGAACCGCTGGCCGGCTGGAGTTAGCCATTAGCTTAGCGCGGACTCCGGCTCTCTTACCGCGCTTTCGGCTCCTCCCGCAACGCTTGCGGAGAGACCTCTTCCGGCTAGCAGGCTCAGGAAATGCCGCGGATCTTAGCAGGCCTAGCGCGCGTAGCTCCGCTCGTAGACCGTCTGTAAGTACACATTTTTGTTGATTTTGCAGGTCTAGCAGGGTCTGTCAGTCGTAAGTTGTTCCCATAGCGAACTTTTGCATGATTGCGAGTTCAGATCGGATTATTTACACAGAAAAACAAACAAAAGCACCGTGTTTTGCTTCCGGAGTGGCCGCTGCGACTGCTCGCGCCGCCGACAGGAAGCACAGTACAAAAAAAAGTATATTTTTCGATAATAAAAAATGTGTTGATTTGAATTGGGAAAAAAAAGGAAAAGAAATAAATGATGAAATTAATAAATATCAAAAAATGAGATTAAGCTATAAAACGCGTATAAATATTATAAATACCTTTATATTACCCAAGATTTTATTTTTAGCATGTATTTTCCCTCCCACTAAAAACGGTTTTATTAAAATTAATAGAAATTGCTGTTGTTTTATATGGGGATCAGCTAGAGAATGGGCTAAGAGAGAAATGCTGTATAAGGCGGAACAACAAGGTGGGCTTGGTGCCATAAATTTAGAAATTAAAGTTAAGATCGCTATGTGTAAAATTATTGCAGCTGCTATTTACAGAAATGCTGACTGGATAGGAAAAATATCAAATTGGAAATTTAAGAGAGGCAATACTAGAAATGTTATACCATATTACAAACTTATGTTTTCTGATTTTGTTAATGAATATAAAAGTTAAAAAATAAATTGGATTTTTGATTCAAATAAAAATATATATAAAAAGATACAGGAAGTTAAATATGGTGTATTGATAAAATATAGAGACCTTCCCTCAGTTGACACGACACAAGCAATTAAAAATATTAGAAATAAAAATTTCTCTGAAAGAATGAAGGATATAAATTGGTTGATTGCAAATGAAAGACTTACAGTTCGAAATCTGTTAAGATGGAATTATAATGTCAGTAGCCCCACGTGTCCAACGAAAGTGTACACGAAATAGAAACAATTGATCATCTTATATTAGAATGTCAGAGAACGAAAGAGGTCTGGAATAAATTAAAACAACTAAATACAAATATTACGTATGATAAAATATCTATAATGTATGGCATTTTTAAAGAACAACTCTCAAAATCCCAAAAAAACAATTTATGGTATGTGATATGTATGGTTAAATGCAAACTGTGGAATACCAGATGCAAAATCGCCATTGACAATTGACAAGTGAAAGTGTGTTTAAACAGGTGATTACTGAAATGAAAAAGAAAAGAACTTTGGACACATTTAAACAAAATAGCGATAGCTGGTCCTTTTTAAAATTTTGAAGGGGAAAAAAAAGTGTGTGAAAACAACAAATTGTAAGTTTTGTGTAAAATAATGTAATTTTTATGTGTTTTTGAAAGTAATAATATGTAATGTATCCCCCCGAGGAAGCAGCTGGCCACCAAGGCAGCCCGCAAGAGCGCACCGGCTACCGGCGGCGTGAAGAAACCTCACCGTTACAGGCCCGGCACCGTCGCTCTCAGGGAGATCCGCCGCTACCAGAAATCCACTGAGCTGCTGATCCGCAAGCTGCCCTTCCAGCGCCTGGTGCGTGAGATCGCTCAGGACTTCAAGACCGATCTGCGCTTCCAGAGCTCCGCCGTCATGGCTCTGCAGGAGGCCAGCGAGGCGTACTTGGTGGGTCTGTTTGAAGACACTAACCTGTGCGCCATCCACGCCAAGAGAGTCACCATTATGCCTAAGGACATCCAGCTGGCCCGCCGTATCCGCGGAGAGCGCGCTTAAACGGAGCGCTTTGACGTTTTCCCTTAATACCCAACGGCTATTCATTCGGATATATATATATATATATATATGTATATATGTATATATGTATATGTATATATGTATATATGTATATATATATATATGTGTGTGTGTGTATATATATATATATATGTATATGTGTGTATATATATGTATGAAAAAGTAGTACTAATTGTGTACACAAAACAATGAATAATTTTGACATAACGTATATTTTAGAAATATTTCGCGCCTTTTTAATAGTCAGCAATAACTATATCTTACTGCAATGGATAAATAAATATAAACACACAAGCACAATAATTATTTCATTATTGGTGAAATGGAAATGAATCTATATATATTATGTGTGTGTGCGTGTGTATTGAGGGAAGTGCTGCATGTAACATTGATGGAGCTTGGATGCCACCGTGCGGTTCAACTGCACCATTGCATGCACTGTTATAAGTGTTATAAGTGTGTGTGTGTGTTTACATAAATTGAACTCTTATTACAGAATATGGCATCCATCAGTGTTACAACATGTACAATTTAATATGTACACACATTGATATACTCGTTAATATTGTCATATTCTCTCTCTATATTAAAATATACCTAGCTACATATATATATTTTGTTAAACGGCACCAATCGTGAGGTTTACTTGATTTATATATTATGGACGTATCATAAGACTTACAATATATTTATATACGTATGTTTTCATGTTTTAAGAGCTCTCTCTCTCTCTCTCTCTCTGTGTATATATATATATATATATATATATATATAATCATTTATAGAAACCTTTTATATACTGTTCACATATACACATGTACACATATATACGTGTTTGTGTGTGTTTGTGTGTGTGTGTGGTTAAACAGAGCAATTGCATTGATGAGGCTTAGTACCTTTTTATATGGACATGTAACATAAGACTTGCTTCACTTTGTATATATAAGTGAATGTTGAGCTGACTACTTCACGTTTTAAGAGTTTGGATGCCACCATGTGGTTAAAGTTCTGTATTGCATTGCTCAAGAATGCAATACAGAACATATATATATATATATATACACTGCTCAAAAAAATAAAGGGAACACTCAAATAACACATCCTAGATCTGAATGAATGAAATATTCTCATTGAATACTTTGTTCTGTACAAAGTTGAATGTGCTGACAACAAAATCACACAAAAATCAATGGAAATCAAATTTATTAACCAATGGAGGCCTGGATTTGGAGCCACACACAAAATTAAAGTGAAAAAACACACTACAGGCTGATCCAACTTTAATGTAATGTCCTTAAAACAAGTCAAAATGAGGCTCAGTATTGTGTGTGGCCTACACGTGCCTGTATGACCTCCCTACAACGCCTGGGCATGCTCCTGATGAGGTGGCGGATGGTCTCCTGAGGGATCTCCTCCCAGACCTGGACTAAAGCATCCGCCAACTCCTGGACAGTCTGTGGTGCAACGTGACGTTGGTGGATGGAGCGAGACATGATGTCCCAGATGTGCTCAATCGGATTCAGGTCTGGGGAACGGGCGGGCCAGTCCATAGCTTCAATGCCTTCATCTTGCAGGAACTGCTGACACACTCCAGCCACATGAGGTCTAGCATTGTCCTGCATTAGGAGGAACCCAGGGCCAACCGCACCAGCATATGGTCTCACAAGGGGTCTGAGGACCTCATCTCGGTACCTAATGGCAGTCAGGCTACCTCTGGTGAGCACATGGAGGGCTGTGCGGCCCTCCAAAGAAATGCCACCCCACACCATTACTGACCCACTGCCAAACCGGTCATGCTGAAGGATGTTGCAGGCAGCAGACCGCTCTCCACGGCGTCTCCAGACTCTGTCACGTCTGTCATGTGCTCAGTGTGAACCTGCTTTCATCTGTGAAGAGCACAAGGCGCCAGTGGCGAATTTGCCAATCCTGGTGTTCTCTGGCAAATGCCAAGCGTCCTGCACGGTGTTGGGCTGTGAGCACAACCCCCATCTGTGGACGTCGGGCCCTCATACCATCCTCATGGAGTCGGTTTCTAACCGTTTGTGCAGACACATGCACATTTGTGGCCTGCTAGAGGTCATTTTGCAGGGCTCTGGCAGTGCTCCTCCTGTTCCTTCTTGCACAAAGGCGGAGGTAGCGGTCCTGCTGCTGGGTTGTTGCCCTCCTACGGCCTCCTCCACGTCTCCTGGTGTACTGGCCTGTCTCCTGGTAGCGCCTCCAGCCTCTGGACACTACGCTGACAGACACAGCAAACCTTCTTGCCACAGCTCGCATTGATGTGCCATCCTGGATGAGCTGCACTACCTGAGCCACTTGTGTGGGTTGTAGAGTCCGTCTCATGCTACCACAAGTGTGAAAGCACCACCAACATTCAAAACTGACCAAAACATCAGCCAGACAGCATAGGTTCTGAGAAGTGGTCTGTGGTCCCCACCTGCAGAACCACTCCTTTATTGAGTGTGTCTTGCTAATTGCCAATAATTTCCACCTGTTGTCTATTCCATTTGCACAACAGCAGGTGAAATTGATTGTCAATCAGTGTTGCTTCCTAAGTGGACAGTTTAATTTCACAGAAGTTTGATTTACTTGCTCCCTGCTCTGCTCCCTGCTCTGCTCCCTGCTCCCTGCTCTGCTCTCTACTACTCTGGTCTGCTGCTGTGCTGGTCTGCTGCTGTGCTGTGCTGCTGTGTTGCTCTGCTGCTGAAAGCTTGCTTTAATCTTCAGCTTCTACACTTTTCTCTGTTTTCTTCTCTTTTACTCTCTTCACACTTACTAATCCACTTTTAGTCTGCTTCCTCTTTGCTCTACACACCTATTAATCCACTCTCAGTCTACTTTTATAGACTTTTTCCTCAGGTTTGCTGGATTAGCTGTTTGCTGCTGCAGTTTGTTTGTGTAAGTTTCTAATTTCAACTGAAACAAGGTGAGTGCTTTTTTTCTCCATGGCTTCTGCTCAGGTTTACACCTGTTTAGAGTGTGGCATGTATAGCTTAGATCCCTTATCCACCGATACTGGTAACAATAGTGGTATTTGTACTAAGTGTGAGATAGTTAGCACATTGGTGGATAAGGTGAATAAGTTAGAGCTGCACGTCCGGGGTTTAATAAGGGATAGACAGCAGGATTCACTGTTAGCAGCCCCGGGTGTCTCAGGGAGAGTTAGTACCCCCTCGACTCCGGCCTTAGAGCCCTCACAGCCGGGCGAATGGGTAACTTCTCGGCGGCATAGTCGAAAGGCTAAGGCTAATGCTACCGCAAAGGCCACAGCCAGCCCACCTAAACACCACGCTCCCCCAGTTCACGTGTCAAACAGGTTTGCCCCGCTCAGTGAAGCACCAACTGAGGAGCCTGTTAAAGGTACTCTGGTGATAGGAGACTCTATCGTCCGACACGTGAAATTAGCTACTCCTTTAGGGGCACCAGCGGCAACAGTTACTTGTTTACCGGGAGCCAGAGCACCGGACATTAGTGGCAACCTCAGGTTAGGGAATAGGAGATATTCGAGGGTAGTAATTCATGTAGGGGCCAATGATATTCGTCTGCGGCAGTCTGAAGTAACTAAGGCTAATATTAAAGAGGTGATTAAACAGGCCCAGACGCTGTCCGAGGAGGTAATCTGCTCTGGCCCCATCCCAATGAGGCGTGGCGATGAAGCTTACAGCAGGCTTTCTTCGCTGAACCGCTGGATGTCCAAGTGGTGTGCAGAAAATCATGTGGGCTTTATAGATAACTGGCTACACTTTGAGGGCAAGCCTGGTCTTTTAGGTAGGGATGGTGTCCACCCCACGCGGGAGGGTGCTGCCTTACTTTCATGCAGCATAGCTCATAGTCTTTTAGCTAGTCGGCAGAGTAGTATTAGAAGCTGCTGACAATCCAGAGCCGGGACCAGGCCGCAGACAGAGAGGCTTAACCGACCGTCTGCGAGCTGCAAAGAGACATTACCTAGATACCAATGTATTCAGACTGTGTCTGTCCCCCGAGTCAAACAAAAACATCAAAAAACTAAAACAGTAAATCTAAATAACTTAACTTATATTAAACAATCATATCCAGACTGTAGTACTAACATTTCAAGCCTAAAGATTGGTTTACTTAGTATTAGATCTCTAAATTCAAAAGCAGTTCTAGTGAATGAAATGATAACTGATCAGAAATTCGATGTTCTGTGTCTGACAGAAACCTGGATTAGGCCAAATGAATATGTAGCATTAAATGAAGCCACCCCTGCAGGCTATAATTATATACACAATCCGAGATTGTCCGGTAGAGGAGGTGGGGTCTGCATACTTTTCCGAAGTACCTTAGTTAGCAATCAGAAACACTATGAAAATTTTACTTCTTTTGAGCTTCTTTACACCAGTATAATTAATCCAGTTACAAAAAAGAATGCATTTTCTTTAATTAACATCTACAGACCACCAGGGCCCTATTTAGAATTTTTTAAAGAATTTAGTGATTTTGTCACAGACTTAGCAATGAAAGTAATGATACAGTGATTATAGTTGGAGATTTCAACATTCATTTCGAAAAATTGGATGATCCATTAAAAAAGGCATTCACATCGATTTTAGACTCAGTTGGTATTATTCAAAATATAACAGGACCTACTCATTACTGTAATCATACTCTGGATTTAGTTTTGACCTTGGGTGTGAGCATAGATAACCCGAATATTCGTTCTCAAACCTCCGCAATTTCAGATCATTACCTTATTTCATTTAAATTACATCTCAGTCATAATATACGTACATCCCCTAGCTACTCTGTAAAACGTTCAATTACGCCTTTTACAGCCCAACAATTTACAGATAAGCTTCCAGACTTATCAACTCTAATGTACTCTCCTATAGACCCAGTAGAACTAGACAAACTAACCGAAGGTTTAGAAAATACCTTTCGCTCTACCTTAGATGTTGTAGCACCCCTTAAACACAAAATAGAGAGACAGAAAAAGCTCGCACCGTGGTACAATGATCAAACTCGTACCTTAAAGCAGTTAGTACGAAATTTAGAGCGTAAATATCGATCAACTAAACTGGAAGTGTTTCACTCTGCGTGGAAAGACAGTCTTGTTAAATATAGAAAAGAACTAAATAAAGCCCGCTCACCGTATCTGGCCTCACAGATCGAGATAAATAAAAATAATCCTAGAGTTCTCTTTAGTGTTATTTCCAAATTAACTAAAAACCAGGCAGGTACTGAACCTCAGATTCCAGCCATTCACACCAGCAACGATTTTATGGACTTCTTCGATAGTAAAATTTAAAACATTCGGGATAAAATTAAACAGATAAATATTACATCCTCTCTGTCATCTGGTCTGGCTGATCTAGAACAAAACCCTGTTACTGAAGTTAGGTTGGAAGTCTTTAACCCACTTCCACAGCTAGAACTAGAGAAAATTATCTCCTCTTCAAACAGCACAACCTGCACACTTGATGCTGTTCCCACAAAATTACTAAAACAGGTACTGCCAGATATAATTAAACCTCTGTTAATGATAGTAAACTCATCGCTCACCCTGGGCCATGTACCCAAAGCCTTTAAAACAGCTGTAATAAAACCTCTGATCAAGAAACCAAATCTTGATCCTAGTGTACTGTCTAACTATAGACCTATTTCAAACTTACCCTTTATTTCTAAGATTTTAGAAAAAGCTGTAGCCCAACAACTTACCTGCAAAGAAACCAGATCTATGAAAAATTTCAATCTGGATTTAGGCCTTATCGTAGCACTGAGACAGCTTTAGTTAGAATAACAAACGATCTACTTATAGCCGCCGACCAAGGCTGTGTTTCCCTACTGGTACTTCTCGATCTGAGCGCAGCCTTTGATACAATAGATCATACTATCCTTTTAGAAAGACTAGAGAACATGGTCGGTGTAACCGGAACTGCCTTAGCATGGTTTAAATCATACTTAACCGATCGCTATCAGTTTGTGAGGATAAATGATATGTCTTCCAGTTATACCAAGGTAAGATATGGAATTCCTCAAGGCTCTATATTAGGACCGTTATTATTTACATTATATATGCTCCCACTGGGCAAAGTTATTAGAAAACATGATGTGAATTTTCATTGTTATGCGGATGACACGCAGCTCTTCATATCAGCCAAACCTGATGACAGAGTGAGATTAAAGAAAATCGAGGATTGTGTAAAAGATGTAAAATCATGGATGTCGCACAACTTCCTCCTATTAAATAGTGATAAAACAGAAGTTCTCCTATTAGGCCCCAAAGCTGCTAGAAATAAATTATCAGACTTAATGCTAAATCTGGCTGACTTCTCAGCCACCCCTGGTTCAGCAGCTAAAAACCTTGGAGTTATCATAGATTCAGATCTAGCATTCGATAAACATATATCTAATGTTACTAGAACAGCTTTTCTACACCTCCGTAATATTGCCAAGCTAAGAAATGCCCTATCACTGCATGACGCAGAAAAATTAGTACATGCCTTTATTACCTCAAGGCTAGATTATTGTAATGCGCTACTGTCTGGATGTTCCGGCAGTAACTTAAATAAACTTCAGCTACTTCAAAATGCTGCAGCCAAAATTTGACCATATAAGTCCAGTACTATCAGCACTGCACTGGCTTCCAGTCAAATTCCGCATAGACTATAAAATTCTCCTGTTAACGTATAAAGCCCTACACGGGCTCGCTCCTGAGTATTTACAAGACCTCATCTCCTGTTATGAACCACCGCGATTACTTAGATCTCAGGGTGCTGGTTTATTAGTAGTTCCTAAAATTCAGAGGAGCTCTGCAGGAGGAAGAGCTTTCTCTTATAAAGCGCCTCAACTCTGGAATAATCTCCCCGAATATGTTCGGGACTCAGACACAGTCTCAATCTTTAAGTCTAGACTGAAAACTTACTTGTTTAGTTTAGCTTTTGGTAATTAATGTTTTTCCCTTTAGATAAGGCTGCAGATTCAGGGGTTCATGGACAGAGGAAATTGTGGTAAACTGAGATGCTGGTGCTGTTGTTCTCCCACTGCACACGATCACTCAGGTTTGTGGACGGTGGAGTGGGTGGATGCCAGTGTTTCAGGGAGCCTCCATGTCTATGTTTTATTTAGATCTGCCGGAGTCATTTGCCACACTCTGATAATGTTTTATATTCTCTGTTTTAAATAAATCCAGTCAAAACTAATTCCATCTCTCTGCCTTCCTCCGAGTTACTGACTGCCCACCTGTCTGACCCGATACCGAGGGATGTTGGACCCTCAGGCTCTCATGTCCTCTGTCTGGCCAGACTGGAAGTTTCTGGAGTCAGCTCTTCTCCATCCACCACCACAGATCAGCTGCTCATCATCCATCTTACTCTATAAGCCATTAGTGGAGCTGCTATACACCTGAATATATAAAACCGATGTGGATGTATGAAAGACTTTTTAAAATTAATTTAAAAGCCATTTGACCAGTGGTAGGATGGTCCCCCCTTTAATGTGAGTCTTGGTCCTCCCAAGGTTTCTTCCTCCTCCTGCAGCTCTGAGGGAGTTTTTCCTTGCCTCCGTGCTCACTGGGGGTTCTGTATTATGTATATTCTATGTTTAATGTTTTGCCTGATTCTTTGTCCTGTAATCATGTTTCTGTAAAGCTGCTTTGTGCCAACACCTGTTGTGAAAAGCGCTATACAAATAAACTTGATTTGATTTGATACTTGCAATGAGTCTCACGAGTTCTCCTTCCTCTTCCATGCCACATTTGGTGTCAGAAGCGGCCCTGCTGGATGATATGGAGCTGCTGGCAGGGGAAATCGAACGGCTGAAGTGGATAACGGCGGACCAGCGGACGAGGGGCAAGACTCACCAGCGGAGTGGACCCAGACCGGACGGCGCCAGCAGGCTGTCCGAAGGCCGAGCCCGCGGAGCGGATGGCGTGGAGTCGGTGGCGCCGGCTCCCAGAGTGGACGGCGCGATGACGTCAGCGCCGGCTCGCGGAGCGGATGGCGTGGAGTCGGTGGCGCCGGCTCCCAGAGTGGACGGCGCGCTGACGGCGAGCTTGACGGCTCATCCCCGCCTGTCATTCTATGACGGCAGTGCTGACTGGACGGCCTTCGAAGCCCAGCTGGAGATCGTGGCGGGCCGTGCGGGCTGGACGGATGCTGAGACGGCGGCCAACCTCTGTCTGGCGCTGCAGGGAGACGCACTGAGGGTGCTGATCGAGCTCCCCGCGGAGTGCCGCTGTGAGCTGTCTGACTTGACGCGGGCGCTGAGAACCCGTTTCAGCCGTCAACCTTACGAGGCGGCCGCCAAAATGCTAGTGGCGGACCGGCGCCGGCAGCGGGGAGAGACTTTGGGCGTGCTGGCATCTGAGATGACTCTGCTAACCCGCCAAGCTTATCCGGTATTTCTGCGAGCGGCTCAGAGAAGTCTCGCGCTGGATAATTTCCTGCGCGCCCTAGAGCCAGACGAGCTGCGCAAACATGTGAGACTGGCCGACCCACAGACCCTGGTCCGAACTCATCCTGTCCAGCCATCTGGTACCGTGGGGAGCGTCGCCCGGAGCCTATGATCCAACGAGATGGAGGTGGAGCCGGCCTGAGGCGCAACTGGAGTGCTGGCCACAAGCGAGCGCAGTGCGGCCGGCCGGGAAACGGAGCCGGGACCACCAAGTGAGGGTTACGGTGGCCCCAGGGATTCTAGGCTTACCCTCGGAACCTGATCACGGAGCTGTCGGACCCGGCGGCTATTTTCTGAAGTGCACGCTGAATGGAGTGACGGTGGACGCGCTGGTGGACACGGGCTCGTCAGTCTCGCTGATAAAGCCTGAGCTCGCGAGGAGTGTGGCAGGCGAGTTTGTGGTGGACTACAGCCGGCGCATCGCGCTCTCTTCAGTCACCGGAGATCCTATTGCTCTCCTGGGATTAACGGAGCTGACAATTGATGTTGGCAAGGGCCCCTTTCAGCAGGAGTTCTGGGTTGGGCACATCAATGATCCGTGCATTCTGGGCAAGGACCTGCTCGCACGCGTTGGAGCCGTCATTGATTGTGCACGGGGCTCAGTTCTGGTGACTGGACTCCCCGTAGAGGAACATGACGAGTGCGGGGTAAGTGAGCCGTTGGGGGGGGATGCGTGTGATTCGGTGCACGTTATGTTCGAGGGTCCGTTAGATGTGGGGTTAATTATCGATCCGATAGAAGAGATGCTGGAGCGCAGTTGTGTGGGCTTATCAGAGCCCCATCAACTGCGCTTACGCGACCTGATTGAGCGTTTTCGCGCTAGCTTCGCTGTGTCTGAGCGTGAGTGTACTAGGACTAGCCTGGCATTTCATTCTATAAACACAGGTGACGCCCAGCCCATCAGGCTGAGACCGCACCGTCTGGCATTAGCGAAACGCGTAGCGGCTGAGCAGTTAGTCCGTGATATGGCGAGTGCAGGCGTTATTGAGCCTTCGAGCAGCCCGTGGTCGGCCCCGGTGGTCCTTGCAAAAAAGAAGGACGGGAACTGGCGTTTTTGCGTTGATTATCGCCGACTTAACGCCGTCACGAAGCTCGACTCTTATCCGCTTCCCAGGATCGGCGATACGCTAGATCAGCTATCGGGCTCAGCCTGGTTCAGCTCGCTAGATTTGAGGAGCGGGTATTGGCAGGTGCCCCTAGCTGAAGGGGATAGGGAGAAAAACGCTTTCTCGCTCGGCTCGGCTCTATGGCATTTCACGGTGCTCCCGTTGTGTAACTCGCCGGCTACTTTCGAGCGTCTTGTGGAGCGCGTGTTAAGCAGGATCCCGCGTTCGTGCTGCGTTGTTTACCTGGATGACGTCATGGCACACGGGACCGACTTCGACTCCGCGCTCTCTCACCTCGAGGTGGTGCTCGGCGCGATTCAGGCGGCTAACCTGAAGCTCAACCCGGCGAAGTGTAACCTGCTGAGGCAGCGCGTGAATTTTCTGGGCCATGTAGTGAGCGGTGCTGGTGTGGAAACCGACCCTAAAAAGATGGAGACTGTCCGTGACTGGCCTGTCCCACGTAACGCGAAAATGGTTCGTAGTTTCGTGGGGCTCGCATCGTATTTATCAGGGGGTTCGCGGACGTGGCGGCGCCGCTTCACAATTTAACTAGGCCGGGTGTGACATTCCGCTGGTCTGACGAGGCAGAGCGAGCGTTCGAGGAGCTAAAAAGCCGTCTATGCAATGCTCCAGTTCTAGCGTATCCGAATATGTCGGAGAGTTTCATTGTGGATACTGATGCGAGCGACCGTGGCCTCGGAGCGGTCCTGTCACAGGTTCAGGATGGCTCAGAGCGCGTAATAGCGTACTATAGCCGCCTCCTATAGGCGGAGCGTAACTATTGCGTAACGCGCCGGGAGCTACTCGCGGTGGTCGAGAGCCTTAAACATTTCCGACCGTATGTGTATGGGGTCCCATTTCTGCTGCGCACCGACCACGCCTCGCTACAGTGGCTCATGCGTTTCCGCGAGCCCGAGGGCCAGCTTGCACGCTGGATATCTAGACTCTAGGAGTTTAGCTTCGAGGTTGTGCACCGACCGGGCCGTAGCCATGGTAACGCGGACGCTTTGTCTCGCCGGCCGTGTGCGGCCATTGACTGTAAGCATTGCACTCGTGCGGAGGAGAAATCCGCTGAGACTGCAGCGCAACGAGCTGTGGCCGGCAGTGTAGCGGTGGCCCAGGTGTCCGTAGAACAGATCAGAGATGCGCAACGGGCGGATCGCGACTTAATGTGGGCAGTACAAGCGCTCGAGGCGAATGTCGCGCCGTCGTGGGAGGAGGTGGTGCTGTTGGGTCCGGTCGCTAAAGCGCTGCGCTCCAACTGGGCTAGCTTTAGCTTATCTGATGGCGTGCTGTGTCATTCCTGGGAGGATCCGGTGAATGGGCGGCGCGTGTTTCAGGTGGTGATTCCGCGGGCGTTTAGGGATTCGGTCCTACGGGGAGTCCATGGGTCGCCTGGGGCTGGGCACTTTGGCGTTACCAAAACCCTGAAGCGCCTAAGACAGTGCTTCTGTTGGCCTGGGTGCAGGGCTGATGTGGAGCTCTTCGTGCACTGCTGTGACGTGTGCGCCGCCAAGAAAGGCCCCGCGAGGGCGCCCCGCGCCCCACTTCACCCCTATCAGTGCGGCGGCCCGATGAAGCGGGTGTGTTGGTGGATGTGTTGGGCCCCTTCCCGGTGACGGACTCTGGGAACCGCTATGTCTTAGTGGTGATGGACTATTTTACGAAGTGGCCGGAGGCTTACGCGGTGCCGGACCAAGGGGCGGTCACTACTGCGGATGTCCTGGTGCGGGAGTTCTTCTGCAGATTCGGGGTTCCGGAGGAGCTGCATAGCTGCATAGCTGCATAGCTGTCCTCACTGGATTTAGCGCACGGGCTCGCGCGCTCGAACCAGTCTGCTGCCGGACGGAAGCAGAAACACGCGTATGATACGCGCTGCTTTGGGGAGCCTTTATCTGTGGGGGCGAGGGTTTGGCTGTACAACCCTCACTGTAAAAAGGGACTGTGCCCGAAGCTTCAGTCGGCATGGGTGGGTCCGTGCTTGGTGCTGTCCAGGCTTGGGGAGGTGGTGTACAGGATCCGGTGGGGCAGGCGCAGAATGTTTGTGCACCGGGACAGGCTGGCCCCATATAGGCCGAAACTGCTGGACACTGGGGACGGGGGTGCAGAACCTGCCGGCCCTGCACCTGAGCCTGACCAGAACTCTAACTCTGTGGAACCCCTGGCGGGTGGCGCTTTGCCCGGCCCCTCCAGGCTGCCGCGGGTGAGGAGGCCGCCCGCCCGTCTTCAGGACTTTGTGTGTGACTGATTGTAAAAAAAAAAAAAAAAAAAAAATGTTTTGTTGTTCATGGGGTTATTGTTGGGTTTGTGGGGTCGCCGGGACGGCTGACCCTTAAGGGGGGGGGGCTATGTGGCGTCTGTGTGTGTGTGTGGCTGCTGTGTGCCTGTCTCTGTGTGCCCGCCTCTGTGTGCCTGTGTGTGAGTGGATGTCAGGTGTGGGGCCTCCCTTGTAGGTGGGGTTATGCAGAGTGGTGGGCACCACTCTGAATCTACCATCCGGTAGATTCCTAGTTGGTTTAGTGACCTTAGGGCTGTTTATGCTGTGTGTGCAGTTGGGTTTCGCTCTCCTAGCCTTGTTAAAGGCTATAAGTGAGTGGCAAGCCTGTTAATAAAGAGCTGTTGAGTACTTGCAATGAGTCTCACGAGTCCTCCTTCCTCTTCCACGCCACAATAATAATAATATTAATCTATTAATAATAATAATAATCTATTGTTTCTGTCCTGTATTTTCCCTCCTAATGAGAGCTGGTGTAAAAAACTTAACAAAATATGTTGTAACTTTATTTGGAATACCACTAGAGAGGTGACAAAGAGAGAAATTCTGTTTAAAAGCTGTGATTTTGGGGGTTTAGGAGCTATAGATTTAGGAGTTAAGACTAAAATATCTGCATGTAAAATAATAGCTAGTGGTATTCATAGACAAGCTGATTGGGTGGGCAATATCACAAATTGGAAAGAAAAAAAGGGGGTACAAAGATCTAAATTTCCATATTTTAAAATATTGTTCTCTGATTTTATACATAAGCACAAATCTCTAAACATTGATTGGTTAAATAATGATCGTAAACACATTTATAATTTAATTATTAATTCTATATATAGTAATATGGTTGTGTATAGAGACTTACAACCACACAAGTTTAAAATAGCATGTAAGAACATTAATAATAAAATTCTGTCTGGATATATAAAAGATATAGCATGGTTAATTTCTGTCAGGAGGTTACCGGTACGAACTGTAGTAAAATGGAGTTGCTATGTTAAAACTGTCAGATGCCCTATGCCGAATTGTATCCACGACGAAACCTTAGAACATTTTTTGTTTGAATGCTATAGATCCAAAGAGCTCTGGTTAAAACTTAAAGAAATTAATTTTAATATACCTATTAATATAAAAACTATTGCATATGGTTTATTTGATAGCTCTCTAACGAAAAAAGAAGATGAAGTTTTGTGGTTAATAATATGTATTGTTAAAAGTCAAATGTGGAAAACAAGAACAAGAATGACAATCGATCATGTTTTTATTTCAAGTGATGTTGTGTACAAACATGTTTATAAGAGAATTGAAAAGAAGACGGACTATTGATAAAAAAAAAAACATCAAGGAAAAAAATGGGACTTTCTATCCTTTTAACTTAATTTCTGATTTGTATGAAATGTGATATTGTTAATATGTGATATTATGTATTTGTAATTATATTTGTTAAATTCTTCAATAAAGATTTATTTAAAAAAAAAAAAAAAGCAAAGGAGGCAAGGGGCTTGGGAAAGGAGGCGCCAAGCGTCACCGCAAACATCGATAACATCCAGGGCATCACCAAGCCCGCTATCCGCCGTCTTGCGCGTCGTGGTGGCGTCAAGCAAAAAAAAAAAAAGCAAAGGAGGCTGCCCTTAGCTTCCTTAGAGAAGAGAGAGCGTGTGTTTTTGTTTTTACCGCACCTCGCGGCGCGCGCGGTATTACTTTCACTTTTAACTACGTCCTAGCCTCGTCTATATGTGAGCATTTGATTCGTTGGCTACAGAGTTAAATAAAGACCGCAGCACCTCGCGGTGTCTGCGGTCCCTTTGTTCTCGTTTACCGCGAAAACCGGCGTCTTTCCTTATGGACTTCTTATCCCCTGTCACTGTGAAACAGCTGCTGGTTTTTAAAGAACGATGGCTTTCAGCTAGTGATGGCAAACCGAGGCTTTCTGAAGCACTGAAGCCTTTTTCCTAATTGTATCGAAAAAAGGTTCATTACTCGGAGCTTCATAACACAGTGGACATCAGCGGCACCTGGTGGGCAAAACCTGAAAGTGCTTTGTGTATTTAAAGGACGAGGGGCGTTTTTTTTTGTCTTTTTACAGTTTTTAAACCTGTTCCAGTGCATTTACATGACATTTGAGGTTTAAATAAAAACTGAAAAAAGGAAATGGAAGAATACTTTGATGTCTGGATAATTTAATGCATTATATTAAAAGACATAACTGTAATATATTTTTAATTAATATATAATACACTTAGAATGTACCTTGATAAGGCACACTGGAGAAACTACACTTGTAATTCTAATTGCATTCACATTGTTGCTTTTTTCCCTTCACCATGTTATTAATTTGTTAATATACCAAATTTTAAAATTATATTATTCACTATTATTCACATCTTTCCAAGCAGGGTTTGTAACATGTTTACATGTATCACTAGTCCATTGCCTATTTTTCCATAGGCAAGGCTCATGTAGATATGCTGCATGGGGGATATGGAAGAATTTGATGAAAGAAATGTATGCTCATAAAGGTGAAGGTGCTTGTGTAAGGGGCAGGGGGCACATATTTAATGGACGTGGTTATGTACATGTGTAATTTAGTTTTTATTTAGGAATAAAAAAATTTCCACAGTGCTGGGGTTCAGTTGGTTATTTCAAAATATGTTGTCATAAGGCAACACTTTTACTGGATGTATGCCATGACAGTACACACATTGAACTATGAGGATATATATATATATATATAATTATTGTACACTCTTACAGAACTAATAAAATGCCATATGTCTAAAAGGCATAGTTTTCTTTCAAAGTTTATATTTTCTAAATAATAATTTTCTACCTTATTTGATGGCAAAAGTTCAAAGTGTTCCCAAACTTCAGAACGGCCTCTTTTTCTTACTGGTTCCATTCTAATATTTTATTATCTACTATCTATATCTTATCTATCTATCTATATATGATCTATCTATATCTTATCTATCTATCTATCTATCTATCTATCTATCTATCTCTCTCTCTCTCTCTCTCTCTCTCTCTCTCTCTCTCTCGCTCTCTGTCTCTGTATCTGTATCTCCGCTAACAACCCTCGAACTGCGCGCCAGGATTTGCCGCTTTTGAATCTTTCCCTGAAGCAGTCACGTGGTTGTGTGCCGAAATGAAGCTTCGGACGTCATTGGTCACGTGATCTTTGTAGAACGAATCAAGCATCGGCTCAGTGATTCAAACCAATACGTGTCGTTTTTTCAACACACGCTTCGAAGCTTCAGGTTCAAGGGTAGCATCACTACTTTCAGCTCCGATTTCAACGACCGTTTCCTTAGGTTTTGGGCCAAGATTAAATAAATTGGCCAAGAAAACCCACCGGACAGAAACACAGTAGGAGAAATGATACTGGA
Source organism: Astyanax mexicanus (assembly GCF_023375975.1). NCBI lineage: Eukaryota > Metazoa > Chordata > Actinopteri > Characiformes > Acestrorhamphidae > Astyanax > Astyanax mexicanus. The sequence goes on along the minus strand of NC_064420.1, from coordinate 9,419,223 downwards.
CTCACAGTGGCTAACTGTTCAGGACATCTTCTCTTTCATCGGATTACCTAACAAAAAGGAATATGAGATCTGCTTTAATAATGAACGTGCACTTCGTATTTTTCTGGACTCATTTTCAACCAACCAAGATAAGTGGAGAAATTTTGAATCCTTCTCCCCTATCAATTTCGACATTAAAAACATCATTGTTAAGTTTTGGACTGGCCGAATTTCTGATGCCGACATTGAACTTTACCTGTCCCGTTTTTGTGAAATTCTAAAACCAGTTATTAAGCCTGTAGATAATCTGGGCTTTTGGTATGGGATAAGGAAATACCAGATTAAATTGAAGAAAGATGCCCAAGGTAGACTTCTTTCTATCCCTAACTCTGTGTCCCTTGGACCTTATAACGGTCAGATTATATATCAAGGTCAAGCCCCCGCATGTTTTATTTGTCAGTCTCATGATCACCAGGCTAAAGAGTGTATCACAACCAAATGCTGGAAATGTGGAGCTCTGGGACACAAATCTGCTGTATGTCAGAACACAGCAATGTGTAGTTTATGTGGAACTAGTGGTCACGTTTTTTTTAAACTGCCCAGGAAAAAGAACAAAAAAAAAATGATGCAGAAAAAGAAATCGTCAAAAAAGGAACAGTGATCAACAACACAGCCAGGTTTCTACCAAATGAACCGAAGAGAAAAAGGAACTCATCTGATGACTTAGAAGAAAACAGCGGATATGATCTCCTTGATAAAGTAAGGAAAAAATGACTTTAATTTTTGCCCATGTCTTCTTACAATTTAGCTATTGCTACTTGTAATGTACGTGGAATCAAATCAAGTGGGAATAGAGCTAAAAAATTAAGTGTTTTAATGCAGCAAAAATTAGACATTTTATGTCTTCAAGAAACAAGGCTTACAAATAATAATGATATAGAGGACGTAGAAAAATATGGGGAAGTGGAACATCTATACTTTCAATTGGAGAAGAAAGAGCTGATGGCATAGCCATTTTATTTTATATTAAAGAGGTGGAAATAATTAAAGTGCGAGAACTAATTCCAGGCAGACTTATGTACGCGGATATTTTTATATATGGAAATAAAATGAGAATTATTAATGTTTATACGACTCAAGAAAGAAAAAATTAAACTCTTTAATAAATTAAAAAACGTATTGTATGTTGGTTTTCATATTGTTATATGTGGCGATTTTAATACGATCACAGATAATTTAGATAGTTCCTCCAATAACCCCAAAAGAATTCTTAGAGATGGTAAAGTTTTAAAACAAATAATGTGTGAAAATAAGTTAAATGACTCTTTTAGAATTCTTTACCCAAATAAATCAGAATTTACCAGATTTGATAGTTTACATAAATCACGTATAGATCGAATTTATGTTTCAGAACAAATTAAGGTCTTAAATTATACAACCAAGCGCTTAATAGAATCTGACCATTTAACAGTATTTGTCAATATAAAATTAAATAACGATAAAATAGGGAAAACATTCTGGAAGATGAATATAAATGTATTTAAAAACTCTAAAAATATTTTGGATTTTTTAGAACTATTTAATAGAATTAAAACAATTAAATCTTTGACAAGCAGTGATCAAGAATTCTGGGACATTTTTAAAGAAAGAACCAAACAATTGTCAAAATTTTTAAGTAAAAATATGAATAAATCAAATAATAAAAAATATAAATTATTAATTAAGGAATATCTACTTTTAAAAT